>NW_015150548.1:64666-83739 GCF_000732505.1 Cyprinodon variegatus
AGAGGACACAGTATTTCAAGAGTTGGAACATAAGTCTTTATATGTTTTTTAAAAAGATCTCATTACTACTCACCTTTTACTTTTGGAGATACCTTGGTGCTGTGAGAAGTGTAGCCTGCTATTCTCCACTGCATGAAAACACACAGAAGTATTTACAGTTAAATAAAAAAATAAAATAGCCATTCTAAATAGCGCCAGATCGCATGCTGAGCCATTTCTGTCTCTAGGCTCTGCATAATAAGATGTCCCATGAGTCAATTTTATGAGCAAGAACATTATAAACTGCTTAGCGGGGAGGAGTCTTCACATGGAGCTGCTCCCAGAGCCATGGCTCTGGCCACTCCGAGCCAGTTGCGACTCCCAATCACCTAAGTGTGGCGTTCGTCTGTCTGCACCACAGACTGACAAGTTTGTGGTGTTGGTGGGTTTGTGACAACAAATGTAGCCATATGTACACTGGAAAATTATGTTTAAATGATCTTTGGGGAGTCCAGTTTTGTTTACAGTTAAGTGTGCAGCTGTCTTCAATGTTTCTTCTGAGCTGAATCAAGCTAAGAGTCAGCTGCATTCACAATCAGGTAAGCTATCATTCCTGTCAGGAGAGAGAGCGCTCAGAGCAACAACATATGGGGAGTGTTGGTCTAGTTGATAGAGCAGAGTGCTTGTGATCTGAGAAGGTTGAAGTACACCGTTCGACCCCCACAGCCTCCATTCTGGGTCCCTGAGCAAGACCCTCAACCCCCGATTGCTCCCCTGGCACTGCACAGTGGCAGCCCACTGCTCCCCAAGGGGATGGGTTAAGATGCAGAAGTGAATTTCTCCATTGTGAATAAAGTTCAATTCTTATTTTAGTAGAAGGAGTTAACTTGTTATTGCGTAATACTCTACTGTATACTTAATTGTTGAGTAGGCAGCTTTAAAAGCATTCAGAAATAGTTACAGTGTACTTTTGCATTTTCCAGAGTGAGGAATCAGAGGAGCCGGACATCGGGAACACACTGATTGGTATTTTCATGGAGATCAGAGGAAGAATTGCATCTCTTATTCACTTCAGTCCTGTATCCACAGCCATTGTGGTTGAAGATGAATTTGTCATGAGGGACGTTACCACATATACCGCATGTGTTACTGTTTGGGCTGGAAGCTTGTTGGCACCTTCATTCAGAAGTTTCTCATTCGGTTAGATGACGGTTCACCCTGAAACTTCTGCTTGCTTTTAAAACATTAGCTGTTTTTTTTTTTTTATTTCTGTGCAATGAATTTACGTCTTAATGTGTACTTTTTAGTTATTTATTGAATTTCTTATTTATTCATTTAAAGTTAATTATGGTCTTAGGTTATGTTTTTTAAAGTAGAATGGCCATAGCTGCAAGTTGACTGGAAGATGGATTTAGAAGTTTTTAAAGGCCATACATTTACACTGAGTGCAAGTTTCCAATGGCTCTTATTTAAAAACAAGAAATGCAAACATTTGCGTTGATTCATTCATGACTTTAAAACCTACGTTGTATAATACATTCATGTATGTTGATTTTTTTCAAGATGTGAGCCGTTTCCTACAACTAAATGAGGTGTGTTTAAATTAACAAATTTTGCATTTGTTCCCCTTCTTAGCTAGTTTAATTTATATGGATAAATAGTTTTACGGTGCAATATTTGATTCACTCACGATCCTTGTTCTGTTCTGTTATACTCTCTGCTCTGTAATGAGAAAAATTCATTCAAATAAAAACATTTAGAATATTCTGCATTTGTTTTGTGAAGAAGTTTGAGTATTCTGAACTTTAAAAAAGTAATTTAGTAGTTTAGTTTATGAGCAGTCTAAACGATCTTTTTGGTTACTAAACAGTATAACATTTGAATTTATAAAAGTTTATCTTTTGAGTACCATATCATCCTAACAAATAATTACAAAGAAATAAAAAAAATTATATAAATTAGAATATATGTTTAAATACAGAACACTTACAATTTTTAATTTTAGAGAAATAGTAATGTTTGATCGTTAATTATATAAATGTTATAAGTAATTCAAACTTAAATATTCAAACTTATTTACTCAGAAACTGTGAGGTAATCGGTTTCCAAAAAATATTTGAGTATTCTGAACTTGTTCGGGTTTACATTGTAGTGTATTTCCCCGGAAGATCAGGATTTTACCAAGCTATGGTAAAGTACCATGCTAGCCTTCATGAGAAATGCTGTGTTCCTTCCAATACCAAGATTGACCAAAACTGAAAATTCTTTACAACTGCTTTAACGCGGTGACTGTCTGTGTTTATTTTATATCTGCTTTATAGCTGTATTTGGAACACAATTTAATTCCTATTTAGCTGAATCTGTCACNTGGTCTTAGGTTATGTTTTTTAAAGTAGAATGGCCATAGCTGCAAGTTGACTGGAAGATGGATTTAGAAGTTTTTAAAGGCCATACATTTACACTGAGTGCAAGTTTCCAATGGCTCTTATTTAAAAACAAGAAATGCAAACATTTGCGTTGATTCATTCATAACTTTAAAACCTATGTTGTATAATACATTCATGTATGTTGATTTTTTTCAAGATGTGAGCCGTTTCCTACAACTAAATGAGGTGTGTTTAAATTAACAAATTTTGCATTTGTTCCCCTTCTTAGCTAGTTTAATTTATATGGATAAATAGTTTTACGGTGCAATATTTGATTCACTCACGATCCTTGTTCTGTTCTGTTATACTCTCTGCCCTGTAATGAGAAAAATACATTCAAATAAAAACATTTAGAATATTCTGCATTTGTTTTGTGAAGAAGTTTGAGTATTCTGAACTTTAAAAAAGTAGTTTAGTAGTTTAGTTTATGAGCAGTCTAAACGATCTTTTTGGTTACTAAACAGTATAACATTTGAATTTATAAAAGTTTATCTTTTGAGTACCATGTCATCCTAACAAATAATTACAAAGAAATAAAAAAAATTATATAAATTAGAATATATGTTTAAATACAGAACACTTACAATTTTTAATTTTAGAGAAATAGTAATGTTTGATCGTTAATTATATAAATGTTATAAGTAATTCAAACTTAAATATTCAAACTTATTTACTCAGAAACTGTGAGGTAATCGGTTTCCAAAAAATATTTGAGTATTCTGAACTTGTTCGGGTTTACATTGTAGTGTATTTCCCCGGAAGATCAGGATTTTACCAAGCTATGGTAAAGTACCATGCTAGCCTTCATGAGAAATGCTGTGTTCCTTCCAATACCAAGATTGACCAAAACTGAAAATTCTTTACAACTGCTTTAACGCGGTGACTGTCTGTGTTTATTTTATATCTGCTTTATAGCTGTATTTGGAACACAATTTAATTCCTATTTAGCTGAATCTGTCACAATTTGGTGTTGGATTGAGGACCCAAAAGCAGAGGCAAGTAGGCAGAGGTGAATTTAGGTGGGTTTAATGAGGTTCACAGGTACAGAGGCAGAAATAAAAAAAATCCAACAAAAATAACAAACAAACCAGAACCAAGGAGACATCAGGGGAAACCAAACTCTAGGAGCCAGGGAGAGACGAGGTAAGCAGACAGACGTTAGACGAGGATCCAGCAACCAGGAACTGAAGAGGGAGGGCTTTTAAAGGGGACAGAGACAAAGAGAGGGCTAACGAAGGGATTGAAAACAGGTGAGGACAGAGCAGAAAACAGTGCTAGGGAAAGAGGACACTAGAGGGCAGCAGAGGACAAAAAATGGAAAACATGGAAGACATGAACTAACAAGAAAACAACAAAATAATAATTAAACACTAAAACAAGGAGCAAAGTAAAACTGAATACTCTAAATAAACATAACAAAACCAAGACTGTGACAGAATCCACTCATTTTAGCCTGATTGGTATGATTAGATGAGGTATTTATTAAATTTTTTTTTCTGTCTTTTATTATTGGAACACTGATTAATCCATATTTTTTAGAACCTTAGTTGTTTCTGGGTTAAATGAAGTAAAATTAAAGTTATATTTTTTCACAAACAAAAATATCAGTCCAAAAGACTCTGAAAGCAAACACAAAGAAATTGGAAATCATTCTGTCCTTTTACATGTTTGAAAAGACATTTTAAATAATGGTAAAGGGAAAAAGTAATGACAATGTCCAGTGTAATAACTCTCCTACTGCTTACCTTACGTATTGGCTTTGAGATTTTAAATGGTAATGTGAAATATGAAATATAAAACACGTGTTGGCACCAACTCCTTTAATAGCCTCATTTACTTCCTAAGTGCATTTATAAAGGCATTGAAAACAAAGCCATCTGGCTGCTACACAATTAGCACTACCACTTTGCAAATACTTTGTGAAAGGACCACACACCCACTGGTCTTCATTGCGTTTAAAAGCTGCAATGCAGTATTTAGAATCCAGCTGACTAAGCTTTTATTTCATTTTTTCCTAACGTCAATTAGAAATCACCATGTTCTCTGTGCCTCAGCAATAGCTGCTGTGTTTTTTACCGCAGTCATAAAACCAGACAGGCAGAGGCAGACCTCTGATTTATGGCTTAATCGATCGAATTGGCCGAAAAGATGCAGACACCGCCTGAAGCAAAGCAGCATTTCTTATTCTTTGTTTTTAAAAAAACCTCACTGACTTTTATAGGCTGAAAAAGTGAACATTGAGGGAAGAAAAATATATATATATATATATATATATATATATATATATATATATATATATATATATATATATATATATATATACAATTAAAAACACAATTAAAACAAAAAATATCTGGGTTTATGCGGAAGCTGACAGATGCTATTATTTCTCCAACAAACCCACTTCCCTCCATATCTGCCAGCTCAGGAACCAATGATTTCTCTATGTTTCCTTTGCACAGAGAATCTTATTGTGGAAGGAAATTAACCCAGTTCCAGCTGGACATACCCATCAGTAAATGGATTGCATTTGGAAGGATGCTTGTCCAATAAGACAGCTCTGTGGGACAGGGCTTCCCATTGCACCAAACACACACACTGCATCAGCAGATGAATCAACAGTCTTGGGGTTTCCTGCTGATAAAGGACTTTTCTTCTTTCTTCAATCAGCCACTTTTCTACTCCCTTCACTGTGTTGCTAGAAACCTCCTGGACATTGGCACATATATTCTGTACTCACTGCAGATTCCTTTTTAATTATTCCACCCTTCTGTTCTTCAACTGTTAAAGATTATCTTAATATAATAGATAATTATTGGTGGTGTATTCATTTGGAATATGATTGTATTTCAATCAAATTAGCCAACTAAAGTGTCATTGGATTTTTTTCCTGTTGGAATCACGTATTGAAAAACAACAAAGATAAAATTTTCAATATTGAAAATGAAAATAAAATCAGAGACTTTCTTAGTTTCAAAAATGGAAGGGTGAAATTTTTAAAATGAAAATTTGGGTATTAATTTATTTTGGGTAGCAAAAAGTAAAATACTATAAAGCAAAAGCATGGAATGCTGGTGACTGAAATAAGATATATTAAGAACTATACTCAGGTTTTAGTCAGGATCAAACGGACCCTGCCATCTACAGTCTTTGCATAGAAATCACAAGTTAGTGAGAAAACTGGGTGAAGTTTCATGGGACTCACAGAACAATAATGGCAGGAACCATAATTCCCATGTGGCATTTTGTTGGACTTAACATGTTGCTGTATCTTTGGACAAGACACTTCCTCGTCTTGCTTCCCTTTGGTCGTCATAGGGTGCATTGTTCAGCTTGTATGGAAGCCTTTGTTCTGTCAGTGTGCCCCAGGGCTAATGAGGCTACAATGTAGCTTAGTACCATAAATGGGTGAATGTGTCTCAGTGGATGATTCCTTTTCTTTTTTTAAAAGTGAAATTTTAATTTATTTTTTAAAGTATAAATCTCCCTGACTGCTAAAGAGACTAATGTGTTTTAGAGGACATGAAACTAGAAACTGATCTAGGAGATTATGAAGGTCTCTATGGACAACCAACTTTGACATGAATGTCAGCCATTTAATTCAGACTCTGGAAGAACCGTGGTACTGGTATTATTATACCTCAGTGCAGCGTTTTATCTCTGTAGGACCCAGTATTAAGGCGAGATAGACTGATATATTTAAGAGAAATAGGAGTTGAGCTCTGTTTTTCGTTACTCAGTGGGGACCGGAGATCCAGGAGAGAAGAGGAGCAACGTGTTGCAGCAGTCAGTGCACGTAGAGGGAACAAAAACAGGTTCCCTCTAAAGGCGGAATCCGGATAAAGCCCGGAAACACAGCAATGTCAAACAGAACAAACAGGGCGACCTAAACTAAGAAGTCCAGAGGAGCAGAACTCCCTCCAGAATTGGAACACAAACTGGAACCCCTGTGAGAAATGATGAGAACCTCCTCCATCTCCTTGGCAGGGGGGAGTTTGGGAAGCTGAACCAAGTAGACCATTTTGGAGAATCTGTCAATCTGTACATCTGTAGAGAGAGAAGGCAACCACAACTGATCCCCAACAAAGCTGATAGTTCTGGAAACACCAGGATGACAGAACAACAGAGTAGAAATCCAACATTTTCTTCCTCAGACCATCAGGAACAAACAGAGGATCACTGGGGCAGTCACTAGGAAAGGGTTGGTTAAGGAGACCCTGCCTGACTTCCTTCTCAATGTCAACTACAGCAATTGAACATCTTACAGACTCTGGCAACACAAACTCCTCAGCACCACTGGGACTCTCCTCGTCTACCTCAAACACCCTGGACAGATTGTCGAGTAAAACAATAAGGGCCTGTAAGACAGAGAAAAGTTAAAGCGGCTAAAAAAAGTGCCCACCTCGCCTGTCTATGATTGAGTCTCTTTGAAGACTTAAGATACTCCAAGTTTTTGTGGTCTGCCAAAAAAAGGAATGGAGCCCTCCAAACCAGTGTCTCCATTCCTCTATAACTAGCTGACTGCCAGGAACTTTCTGCCCCTGACATCATAGTTCTGTTCAGCAGCTGAAAGCTTCTTGGAGAAAAAAGCACAGGGAAGACTCTTCCCATCCTTAGATTCCTGGCTGACAACCGTTCCAACCCCTGTACTGGAAGCATCCACCTCCACAATAAATTGTCCCTCCCAATCAGGAGACACTAGAACAAATGCAGAGGTGAATAAAGACTTAAGGTTTTGGCTATATATGTAAGGTATGACCTTATCTAAAATATTGATATTGGATATCGGTTCAGCCCAAAAATTAAGATCAGATTATATGGGCCTGTATCTACAATCTCTGATATTAGCATAATGTTAGAAACACTGCTTCTGTTTAAAGTTTCTGTATGCTATTGGTTAATAATTCTTGGTTGTCTTGTTCTAATATCTGTTTTTCATTAGTTTGACTATATCACACACTACAAAATAAGTAATAAAAAGTTGTAAGGTATCAAACTGTTAAAGTATCGGATCAATATTCGTATTTGTCAATAAAGCAGCAGAAGGGGAAAAAACTGTATTGGGACATTCCAATTAAATGCTAAATATGTTGTATGGATCATGTATGTGCATAACAATGTCAGTTTAATGTTTCATTTTGTTTTTTACTGTTTTCCTTTCGCTTCTTTCTTCAAAGTTGGTCCCAATGCCACTAAGCATTGAAAATGCTTCTATTTTTTTGAGATGGAAGAAATACCTGCCACTACTTTTTAAAGAATCCATACCTAGGGAAGCATTATTCAGTTTAAATACTCTAAACACATAAATGGATCTTCCATTAGGAACAAAATGATAAGCTGTAAATGATCCACTTGTGGTGTACGACAATATTATAACATGTTCACACAGTAGTGGTTGGAGAGTATCCATTTCCATTTCCACCCTGTGCAGGAAGCCAGATCTTCAGTCCCCCCCCCCCACACACTTTTTTAAGTAGCAATTACTTCAGTATTTAGTCTTTTATATCCTCAGTCAGTTTGCTGTCTCCATCATTCAAAAGTAATGAAATAATGCAGCACTTATGAGGCTTATGTATAGCTAAGAGGAAGAAACTTTTTTTCCCATCATCTTGTCAAGTAACACCGCCTGCTTACATTTCAGAGTACTGTCTATTAGTAAGAGCATCCCTCTTTTATCCCAATAAACCCACCACCTGGCAGCTACTGCAGACCATATCTCGCTGTGGCTCTGCATCTTTGAGCCTCGCGGGAAATTTCCTCCACTGCAGACAGACTGGAGACGAGAGAAAAGACACACCCTGCAGCAGAAAGGGGGGACAGAGTGGGGAAGGTTCCGATTAAAATGAGCGAGCAAAGAGAAATATGTGGGCTCAATGAATAACTGAGTGACAAGGTAATCGCACTCTTGTGAATTTATGAGGAAATGATGTGCTACTGATAATGATGAAGGGTGGCCGCAATGATGGAGAGATCAATTAAAAACCTGGAGACTCCTCTTTTAAATTTAACAGTTTGGAATTTGGGCTGAGGATTTCTTTGCACCTCTGAGGGAATGACCGCAACAAGTATTTGATGCTTAGAGCCACATTACTTGAAGAGATCGGCCGATTCAAACTGATGAGTATCTCCTTTCAGCTGTAGCTTCATTGCCGCATTTTTTCATTGCTCCGGTTTCATTCCGGATGCAAAGTCAATCTGCTGGTTCAGATCGATGCCTTCCTGAGGTAAATTCTTTGTTAGTGCAATAATTTACTGTTTGTCTGCAATAGATTTAAAAGTTACTCCTCAAGGTTTTTTATTATGGTGGGTAAACTGGCTCAAAAACCAGGTTACACATGTAAAACCTGTCAGTATTAACCATGAGAACTCATCCATAACAAATAGTTGTAAAAATATGACTGAATGTTACAGCTTCCAAATCATATTTTATCCTGATGCTCTAGATGTTCAACATTTATTGAAGATTTAAATCAACCCTTTATACATTTTGACCAATGTATTAGTATTTATTAAATTATTTACCTTTGGTCAATATTCAGCCCTTTGGTCGTATTGATCGTTTGTGCAGCCTTCCCTTATCAAAAACTTCCTATTTAACTTCAGAGGGTTGGATCCGTCACCCGATTGTGTCATGTGACGGATAGAATCAATTTACAGGAGTGAAAAAAAAAATATTTTGCTGCTCAATACTTTAATAAATGATTATACGTAAACAGCCGCATTGATTACTTGCACTTTGGTATTTAGTTTAATCAGATTGGTTGAAAGTCATAACCATTTAGCTTAATTTAGAAAGCCCTAATATTTTAAGCAAGTTTTTTGAAAAAACGACCTCTTTAGAAGTGTGAACAGTCCATGAACATACATTAGAGCAGATGTCTCTGCAAGTCATCCAAGAGTCTCCTTTATTACCAGAGATAAGTTACAAGTAGGGGTGTAAATAATAATCGTTTTGTATCGATGCATCGATTCAACAGCCGACGATCCGATGCATCGAAACGTCCGCAAGAGAATCGATTCATGTTTTTTTTTTTCCTCCGGTCTATTTTTATCCATTTGCTCCTGGGCGTAATTCTCCCTCCCGTGCTGCGGTGGCACTAAACCTATTTTGCCCTCCTACCTCGCTTCCTGGTTATACTCTTACAGCAGTGTGTTGCAGTAAGCTTGACACAGACATTTTTAAATTATGCTCAATATTGAAGCGTGGTCTGAGCTACACACTGTGGGTCTAGATACGGCCGAGGCGGCGAGGAAGTGGGGGCGAGTTTAGTCCGACGACGGAGGGACATGAGGGCCAAAAAGAGCGGAGATCCAAGTGGAAAAAGGATCCTAGCGGCTCAAACTTCACGAGTTGTTTTCCGCAATTTCGGTCATAAAAACAAAACAAGCTGGCCTCCTGTCTGCGGCACTGTTTGTGGAGGGGGCGGAGACGTCTGTTATTTGCTGTTGTTTCAACAAAAAGAAATGCATGACTATATTACAGCTTTCATTGATTTATTTCAAACTTGAAACTTTGTTTAGCCTGTAAGGTGTAAAAAAAATAAATAAATACAATAAATAACCGATTAATCGCATCGAATCGTATCGTGGTGTTTTCTTGAGTATCGAAAATAATCGAATCGTTGGGTCAGTAAATCGATACTGAATCGAATCGCCATGATGGATGTGATTTACATCCCTAGTTACAACTAAACCAGTTTAACCACAGTTAGTTGAAGGTATTGCAGACATTTTTTTTTTCCAGAAATGTAGGTTAAAAAAAAAAGACCATTTTGAAAAACTGTGCATCCTTCCTGGTGATGGTCATGACCATCCATCAGCTCCAACCAATCAACTCGGGGGACTGCACCTTCACCAAAGTCAATCAGCTTTCAAGACCCCTTCATTTAGCTCCTGGCTCACCTCTCTCTCCCACAACCAAGCAAACATTCATCTCCTTCATTCTCAGAGTATTCTCAGTCGCACTCACCCTCTGGCTTATTCTATCACCGGTTTCCGGGCCCCGGGGGAAGACTACTCTAATCCTTTTCTATGTTACTCATCTCAGTGAATGTTGATTCACAGCATGATAGTCTTCTATCTAGCCGGGGCCCGAATGCCAAATAACTTATTTAATCTATACCTTTATCTGCTTCTGTCTCCTGGAACCCCAGTTGGCCTCAGCAGATGGCCTGTTAAAAGGGAGTTTTCCTCTCCATTGTCTCTACACGCATGCTTGGTGTGAGGGAGTGATTTTGAGTAAACGAATTGCTGCTGGTTTTCCTTAGTTACAAATATCTTGGAAATAAATTGTATATAAAATAGAATAGGATTGTGTTACCTGTACAATAAAGTCAATAAATTAAATAAGTTTTGTAATTGCAGCTTTTCTCTGTGTGAGTCTCTACAGGTAGAAATATGAGGATATTCATGCCAGACTTGAGGAAAATCTGATCACCTTCAGTGCTTTTTTAGGCAAATACTGATATTGTGCTAAATCATTTTCCTTTTGGTACAATGTGATTGGTGTAGATCAGGCATCCCCAAACTCGGTCCTCGAGGGCCACTGTCCTGCAGGTTTTAGAGGTTTCCCTGCTTTAAAACAACTGATTATAATGATTGCATTAGAGCAAAAGCCTGTTAATCAGCTTTCAATTAAAATCAGCTGTGCTGGAGCAAGGAAACCTCTAAAACCTGCAGGACAGCAGGCCTTGAGGACCGAGTTTGGGGATGCCTGGTGTAGATTGACCCTGAACTGAAACATTTGTCTGCCATCCCTCAGTATACATTGGTCCCTGCCTGACCAACACATACAAAAATAGTCTGGGACAGAGTGTCCCAGACCGTTTTTGAGCGGCGCTAGCCCACTAGATCCAACCTAGTTCTCAGGACACGGGTTAAACTGTTAAAGCAGGTTAGTGATTCACACGTTCATATCATCCTCCGTCAGATCTACATGGTCACTAACCTGTGTTAGTGACCATGCTGCTACCATGCTGCTGCTACTATGATAATCCGATTTTTAAATAAATGTTTTGTGAGTTATCCCCAGGTCTGTTTTTCCTTGAATACTGGGTCCTTCTGTTCTGAGTCCTGACAAAGCTTTACAATGGGACATGTTTAGTTCCTGAAATGTGTTTCAGGTTAAGGACATTGACAAACTGTGTGGGGAAAAAAATGACAAAACAAGAAAACAAAAAACCTGATTCCAAAGTAAAAAAAAGAAATTTGTCTTTCTGTATTCACAACATTGGCATATATATCCGGAAAAAGGCATTTTACAGTCCGCCCACATACATCTTCTAATGATCAATATGTTGTTTAAGCCTCAGAGGCAGATTTATTTATCTGTCAGATGAATCAATAATCAGAATACATGTGACATTCATAACAGAGCACACCTTCACAATCTCTCGATAAAGGCTGACCATATGCACACAAAACTGCAGACATACAAATCTAAATATATATTTTTTCATGCTATGTATGCACGCATCAAGGCATAAAGTACGCCAACATGGTCAACCATGTGTGAATATGAGTAAACATCTGTGCGTGTTTGAGTGCCTCAGCTGCATCCTTCATTTGCCAATAGATTTTTCATGCATCTCTAATGCAGCCCACGTGCATCTAGAGACCATCTCAGCTGGGGGAGGGAAGGCCTCTTCATGCTGATATAACAACTGCAACAGATAAATATCGGAGGTGTGTAAGGTGCTCATTGGAATGAGTAGAAGAAGGCCCAGCAACCATCTGTGTCCATTTAATATGACATTTAAGGTTCTAATTTCCAGCATGTTACCGCCAGTGCAGAGTACACCTGGCACATAAGGTGATATGCTTTAATGGCACTCACATTATGTCACTAAGGATTATTTTTCTGCCACGGTGTGGAATAGTTTCTACTAATTGGAGCTGACATTAGACCAAATTAGCTGGTGAGTGTTTGTTTATGACTGTTTTTCTCTGAATAGTCATCAGATTGAATAAATGACTGAATAATGAATTGGAACAAAAAGTCTTAGTCTCATAAATATCGGTCTAGTAATCAGTTCTATGCTGTTAAATTAAAATTTTCTTTGGAAGGAAAAGGGTTTATAAATTTATCCCAAATATTAAGTGTTGCCAGCTAGGCAACATCCTGTAGGAAAACAGTGATTACCTGAGAAATTATGTAAGCTTCTTATTCCTTTGTAGTAATTCTTCTTTTTAATCAATGGTTTATTAAATGTTACTAGCCTGGTTTAGAGAGCTCTTTGGTTGTAAGTTGAGTTATTAGGTCCATGAATAATATTTGGACAAAAGCTTTTTGGGGTTAATTCTGTTGTTTTTTTGTGTTTAGGTTTTGCCTGATTAAGAACTCCGGAACTCTTAATTGACATGAAAATCTTGATTCAAATAAATAATGGGAATTTGGACAACTATTGTCTGTTGATTTTTTGATAGCATTTCAAAACCAAAACGTTAAAACACCTAAATTCCTTTCTTTTGTGAATCATTTAGATGTTTTAGACATTTGACTTCTCTACAGACTAATGCATAGACATTATACTATTCATGGCAGAATAAAAGAAAAGTCATGAAGTGTTAATGTCGGCGAAATTCCAATACTCACATTACTGTAAGAGAATCGACGGATGCCTGCCCATTTCATATCATGCCATTTTATAGACAGTGAGGAGTTCAACGAATAATGCAGAGTCTTTCAGAAAGACTCATGCGTGAACTGTGTGTCGTCCGACGTTGGATGAGGGGTTGTAGACGGCGAACAGGCAACATGGACACCCGCAGTCCTAGCTAGTTCATAATTTTCCCTCTTGCGTTGTGGCGGGGAATAACATAACACAAACCAAGCTTCAAATTGGGTATAAATCAAAAATATCTCTGTCATACCTGTGACAAGCTAACTGCAACACACCTGCTGCTGGAGTATGCACAGCCCTTAATTGATTAAACATATGATAAAGTATCACTACTCTTACTTCAGTAATATTTTTTTTTATTTTCTTTAGAAACACTTTCTTATTTTTGTGCACAAGGCTAATTGGTTGATTGTTGTTTTCCATCTGCTGAGTCTGCAATGTGATTGGAGGTTAAGTGAAAATTATTTATTGCAATTTAACCTGTAATTATTGATCTTGTAGGTTTGATAACTCATAAATATTACCATAAATATTACGAGCGTTTATTATTTTTTTTTTACAACTTTTTATGCTTCAGATTTTCATATTGTTTTTATCTCATTTTTTCAAAATTGTCTTTTTCAGACAGAGTTTTCAATACGTCGTTCTTTTCAAACTGCGTTTTAATGATCACTTTCTCCACACTTCAAGCCAATTACAAACGCTCGCTCTTTACCAACTAAAATGTTTCAAAACCAAGCAAGCCTTCAGAGGACGCTGCCAATGGATTCTAACTCAAAGAATGTGAACTGGAAAATAATACGAATTCTAAAGCTGAGCCTATTTTTATTGAGTGGTTTTTTTGAAGTTTCATTTCTGGACCGCCTTTTTTTTTTTTTTTTACAACCTATTTTATTTAAAATCTGTTTACAAAATATGTTTTTGTCTTTTGAATTTCCATTTATAAAATGTGTTCTTTGATGATGATATTAGAGCAAAATTTACTTCATCAATAAATATCAATAAATATAGGACATTTTTGAAAACTGGGCTGTGTTTGGTCAGTCTGTTTTTGTTCCACATTAGGCCAATAATAGATGTTGAAAACGATCTAAAAAATAATGGCTTTTCACCTTTTATTTTTAAACATAAAGTATACATAATTTGGACATGAATCCTTTTGTCTTCTCAACCAATTATTGCTCTGTGGGCAGTTTGTAATATACAACTATACTGAGCAGAGTTTGTATTCTGGTCTGATTAAGATCAGTCCTACACAGGATAAACACTGATAGACATTTGGATCATATTTATTGCTGAAAATTGCAGTTTTCTTTGTATCCACCAGGAAACAGGAACAATTCAACTCTAAATCATGTTAACTGCCTTCTCTCATTTCTAAGCAGTTGAGGTAAATAATTAGAAGGTTTACCAGAGAACCTTAAAGGATTCAGGAATTTGAGCAGCTCCTTAAAATTCTGACCTTTTACTTAAAATTACAATCAGAATTTAAAATATCTATCAATATTCACTTTTTCCATTTCAAGCTCTTCTTCTGCTTTCCTCCTTAAAACCTTCTCTGCATCATCTTCCTCCTGATGCTCATTTCCGCTAATCTGCAGCAATCCCTCGCTCTACCTTGCTTCCATTTCTCATCTTTGAGCCTTGCTTGCTCTTCCTCCACGTTCATCTTATTTTAATTGTCTCCTCATCTCTTTTTCCCAAGTGCTCCATTTTTTCCCCAGTCTCACTGGCGGTCCTCCACTCTCTTTCACACTGTAATCCCTTACTTTCATCCCCTCCTCCTTCTCCAGATCACACACCATCTATCCAGCTTTTCATCCATTGCCATTCATAATTTATGAAGCCAGCTCAGAGAGAAAAAAAAAAAAGAAGAAAGATGCTTCTGCAGCAAGAAAGCCCTCAGCTTTGTTTGGGTACCATTAGGCTCTGCACCAGTTTTCAGGGTAACTAAATGACAACAGATAAATACAAATTTTGATTAAGGTGTTCTGCCACATTGATGCTAGGTAAGATTAGGTTGAAATCTATGCAATAAAAAGCGAAAATCATTTAGTCAGGTGCACTTTAGTGGTCTACATCATTGTAGTGTATTAAACTTGGATTTGGTCTTTTTTTAAATAAAATTTCCCCACAAGATTTTTCCTTCATCGGGGTGTTCAAAACCCAGCTGTATATCTGCTAACAGGTAACAAGGTTTATGAGCACATTATCCCCTCCCCCATTAATGTTCTCCATGCAGTTGTGGACAGTAGGCTTTTAAGATGGATTCGAAAATATTTAAAATGTATTTTTTATGTTTTCTAAAGGTCAGGCTCCTCATTATTTAACAACCACATTGCAAGAGGAAATTTTAAATCCGAGCTTTGGTTGCTTTCAGTGTGTAGAATCTGATCTAGTGTGGGTTGGTTTTAAAGATATTACAGGGGATTGTAATATGCCATCTACTCTATGTGTAAATCCTAAAAATGGCCAGAGGCGTTGTTACAGATCCCACCCACAGCCAATTCCCTGACTGTCCATCCTAAATCGGGAAAACCGATTAGGAGCATCTAATCCACAACAAATAAACAGAGCTGTTAAGTCAGTTGTCTCTCCTGTAGATGGTAAAATGAAAAAAAAAAAAACAAAGCCCAATTCTTAGACTGTTTCAGCAACATCAAAACCGTAAACTCTGAGTACAAGACCATCAGCAAGACTGTACTCTCCCAGTGCAAGACCAACACCAAGATCTACTCATCAAGACCAACACCAAGACTGTACCCTCCAAGTGCAAGACCAAAACAAGACCGTACCCTCTAAGTGCAAGACAAACAACAAGACCATACACTCCCACTGCAAGAGCAACACCAAGACCGTACCCTCTTAGTGCAAGACCAACACCAAGACATACCCTCTAAGTGCAAGACCAAGACCAAGACCGTACCCTCCTATGCAAGACCAACACCAAGACCGTACCCTCACAGTACAAGACCAACACAAATACTGTACGTTAAGTGCAAGACCCACACCAAGACCAGACCCCCAGAGTGCAAGGCCAACACCAATGTCATGATTGGTACAGAAAAGCCCAATATGCAGAACACAAACGGAGTCAGATGAAAAGTTTAACAATGTTTATTGAAACATAAGCACATGAATATTGCACTGGAACAGGTTCAGGCCAGGGGGCAGGTTCACTGGAGTCTGTAGAGATGATAGTTCAGTTAGCTCAGGGACTGGGGAGTTATGAGTCAGAGAGTTTGCTGATGAATACCTTGAAGGAGTCCGGGTTTCTCTTTGAGAGAGGAACTGTTGGGTCCAGAGACTGTTTGATTCAGCAGAGTCCAATAACCGCTTCAGCGTCTTACCTCTGGCTCATCCAGAGCTTCAAGGAGTAACGGGATTCCTGTGAGGCAGAGACAAGGAAGAATTAGAATCTTATCTCAACAGAGATAGCAAAGATTCTCAGGTTTTACTAGACGCAGGTGCTAACCAAACTAGATCAACACTGCGGCATTGAGGCAAGGTCTGAAGGCAGGTTATATAGTGGTGGATCCTCTGATGATGAGATGGGCCGCAGGTGTGTTGGGAGCTCAGCTCAGGAGGATCCACGGCAAACTCTGCTGGAGGAAGGTGGTACAGCTCCAGATCCCAACAACCAAAAGTGTACATTCCAAGCACAAGACCCACACAAGGATCCTACCCTCTGAGTGCAAGACCAACACCAACACCTTATCCTCCAAATTCAAGACCAACACCAAGACCTTATCCTCCAAGTGCCAAGACCGGACTCTCTATAATCAAGACTGAACTGACTTTTTTGTTATTTTTTATTTCTAAGCAAAAAAAGCTATAAATCTGCAGACCGATAGATCTGTGTAAAGTAAATATTTGTATGGTATTTAAAGAAGTACATCTTAATGTTTGTTCTCTTAATGCACTTAATGCACAAAAATTGGTTGAATAGCTCATTACCGATACTTGGGAAAAACGTGTGTTATTCAAGACTGATAATTAAAATAATGTATGTTGGAGCAGGGGTACATCTAAAAACTACAAGAGGACCGAAACAAAGATGATCTCAGAAAGTCTACAGTAGAAATCCTAGTCTGGTCTGAACAGAGGAAAGGAGCGGAGGAGCACCTCCTTTATTATCGCTTCTAAGCATTATATTCCCTTCTCCAAGCTGTTTGAAGCGTCTTCAAAGTCTCAGCTTATTTTGAATTTGATTAATTTAAAGTGACACAGAAGAAAAAAAATCATTATAAATAAAGATATAAAAACAGGAGACTATGCCATGATTATACATTTTCTGTTAACGCTATAGTCATATATTTAGGCATTACAGCAAATACTCTTCTGTTTTTACCTACAAATGCATATTTTATTAATAGATGTATATTATTCTTTTATTTTGTTCCTGAATGAGATGTAACTATGTTTTTTACTCTAAATGGTATACATATCTGTTCTTTTTACATTATTTAACTGGAGCAACAACAACGCAGTGCATGTATGTCTAAAAAGTGGGGTGTCCATTATCATTGAGCCTTATCTTACCAGGTAAAAAAAGTAAAGCCTCCGAGGCTTTAAGGTATATTCATACCAAAAGCGGTTTTCAGTAAGCAATTTGCATGTCATTGCTATGTAGAGGGCGGCTCAGAATTGCTTCAAGGTGAAGGTTGCATTCACGAGGTGAAAGCAACATTTTTGGTGAATAAAACAAAGTGAGAAAAACACTTTACTTGTGAAGTTTGCAAATCTAGCCCAGATGAGGCTGTGACATAGTGCAATGGAGACAAACTTTTTCCATCAAAATAGAAGAAGGTATAATCTTAAGAGTTCTGTCGGTGGCTTTAAAAAAAAAGCTGTTTTATTTTACCCCTAGAACGACTGTTAAGTCATTCATCATTCTTCATCAACACCTTTTTCCACGTCTGCTGTTCTTTTGCCTGCTAGCTCCGACAAGCCACTGCTTCTCTCCCGTTCTGGTGCCTTCTCTGCCCTATGTTCTTGTCTCTACCTCTGCTCTTCTTTGGTCTGGCCGCTTCATCTGGTGCTCCTGTCATACCTCCAGAATGGCATCTCATCTGATCAGGCCATAGCTCCTCGACTATCCCACCTGGGAGCATTTCTGGAGGACTTGCTCAACCCAGGGACAGCAGCCACCATGTTCGGCTTTCCAAAGTAAAGAAAGCATTGTGCCTTGTTCCATAAAACAAAGATCCAACAGGTTGAGATGAAACAGACAACCGTCAGATTAGATGACGTTGTGGACCTATTTTTGCCTACCGTGCGAATTTGCCTGCCATGCGAATTGCTGTTCCGCACAGGCAAATTTCTAGGAAATATCAAGGGAAACTGGCAATTTTTTTGTTCAATTTTTATTTAACAAACAACATCACAAATACCAAGGGCAGGACAAGGCACAGAGGGAAGATTGTGGTGAAATCCATTGAATATGTTTAAAACTTAATTTACATCACATCTGCCAAAATAAAACATCCACCGACGTGCTGTCTTGTGTCATGGTAAGTTTTTATAGAATCTACTGCCTTATAGAAGGTCTGAATTGTTTAGCTGTTTTGTCAATTGTAAAAAAAAAAAAAAAAACTCATAAAGTAAAGATGTTTAATCAATAGTCTATTACCAAATATTTATACGCAGTGTAGTTTGCAAGGGATTCGATTTCAGTGGTTCCTGTATTAGTGCCAGTAATTCCCTTATTAGTTCCTCATTGGTTATGTTACCTGAACTGCATAGAACTATTCGATAAAAACTGTTGTGAAATTCTTCATTTACAGTGTATTTAAGATGCAAGTATTTTATTGGGCCCATTCTTCTTTACTTCAGTTCTCTGAAAATCACCAGAATATAGAAAATAATGTATATCATGTGACAGATTTTCCACATAACTACAGATAATTTATTGATACTCAGTAACATTCACAGTGCTATAAAAATTCAACATTTTACCACTTTGTTTCAGTTAAATCCTCTGGTAACCTACAACATGTAGCTGCACCCATAGATATCCATAATAAAGGCTAGATGTCTTACAGCG
>NW_015150548.1:84789-96831 GCF_000732505.1 Cyprinodon variegatus
CATGTTTTGTTTAGCATCGTTTTCCTGGACTGTTTCACTAAAGGTAAAAAGTTACACAACCAGCAACACTTAATCACTGACTACGCATGGGTGACTGGTGGAATCCCCCTTTCAGTGGAATAGATACGGCAGTGATTATAGCAAGGGTTATAATGTTAGCACCCTTCCAGGTATTGTGTAAATCAAGAACTAGGACCAAAATCCCGCTTTGCTGCTCTTTTTGGCTTTTCTGGTTAATATAAACCTACATAGACAAAACCAGGCCACCTTCTGATCTGGATTGTCCAGCAGGTATAAACAGAAATTCAACACACAATTTCTAACATGAGCAAGTCAGATTCCCAGATATTTTCAGCTATGTTGATCTAACCAAACATCTCATGCTTGAGAATCTTAGAAGAATCTTCTCCTAACAGCTAAGGCTAACTGAAAGAAATAAATTGAAACAGAACATACTGGATAAGATTAGATCAATGCAGCTCAGCTGAGTTTTAGTAGAATTATTTAATGCCTAGTTTTTTTGAGATTGTAAAAGTCTAAAATGATCTCATTTCAACTAACATTAAAATAATGAAAATACAAATTCAGTAATTTAAAGAGCAAATTATTATCTTCTCTAAGGCTTTAATTAAAAGAAAAAAAAAGACAATAATAAGGGAATGGTTGCCCTGATTTCTTAGTAGGTTATGCGCCAGCTGGTCCACATCCAGGTGTTTTAAGCCAATCTATCCCCTTCATGCTGCAAATGCTCTTAGATCAATTCTTATGGTGTTCTGGTTTTGTATTAAGTCTGAAGCTTTGCAGAAGGTGCCAGAGAAAGTTATACAAGTTTAACCCATATATAGTGAAAATGGGTCAAATTTTTAACTCAACTCCATATAAAAAGAGTTATTTGCTTGTTTATTGGAATAATGCTGTATTGCATCCTTTAGAGACATATAATTTGACAAAATAAAAGTGTTTTTATCAGTTTAGCCAAAACTAAAATAAACAGAACGCAATGTTCCCTGAAGCCTGCTACAGCAGAGACAGAGAAGAGCTCCTATTCTGCTAACCGAAAGGTAACAACGGCTACCGTAACTTATAAAATTAACTGCCTTGCAAAATCCCCTTATTATTATTGCGTTGGATCGATCCAAATCTCTTTGAGCTGCTGTTGGCTGAACAAACTGGAGTGGAGACGGGGCCTGCCGAAAACCAGACCAAGCCAAAGGCCTTCACTCCACCGAGGCAAAACAGTAACTTCATCCTTCCCCTCCTTTCCACCTGACGCTTAATAAGTGCTCTGCTTAGGTGAACTAGGTAGAATATATCGTTATTAGAAATGTGTTTTCTGATTCAGCTGCTGATGGTTTTAAAGGTTTAACTGAATGCTAATGCTCACTACAAACTGAACAATCATGTGTTTCTGAAGTAACTGCTACAGTGAATTTGGCATTGTAGCTCTATCTAACTCATAGTGAACATGTTAGAGAGGCTACATAGTGAGCTAGCCCTGTCTATTTTTCAGTTGGACCCGTCCAGACCAGAACCCCTGGGACCAGCTGAGCAAATCCATTTGAGCCTCATCGTAGTTTAATGCATTCCTGAGTCATTATTTATCCCTTATCATAAAACTGAATGGAACTTCACTGTTTTGACTGCAGTTAAAATCTCTGCGTCAGGGTTTATTCACATTTAGACTTTTTAGTCATTTTGTACACACAGAGTGTATACAAATAGAATTTTCATTCAGTTCAGCAGTGATAAATGTAAACATATTGCTGTATATGAGTTATTTAGGGTTCTTTTTTGTAACCCCATTTTATTTTACATTCAGCAGTCTAATGGCAGAAAGAAATTGTTCTGGAATGTGCTGGACCTGCATCAGATGCTCTGAAGTCTTTCCAGAGGGCAGTAGGGGGTGTTATGGTGGGGGTGTGGTGGGTCATTTATAGTGTTACAGGCTCGGGACACGCAGCGCTGGGATGAAATGTCTTTAATGGAGGGGATAGGAGTCCCAATGATCCTCTCTGCTGTTCTCACCACTCTTCTCACCTTCTTCCAGTCTGAGATGCTGCAGCCTCCACACCACACAGTGAGACAGCTTTCCAGAACGCTCACTATGGTGCTTCTGTAGAAGGTGGTGAGGATGGGTGGGGGCAGGTGGGCACTCATTATCCTCCGCAGGAAGTACATGCTGACCATCTCCACAGCAGAGCTGTTGATGAGCATGCTGTTCTCAGTGCCTCTTTATCACCAGACTTGAAAGCTGACTTCCGTACTTTAAGCGATTTTTGAACCTCACCATTCATCCAGGGTTTTTGGAAGGCCCCGGGTGGTGATGTTCTTGTTGATGCTGAGGTCCTCATTGCATTTCTTAATGTAGGCTGACACAGTCATGGCATACTCATCTATATTTAATAAGATGTCATAGGTGGCCTCAGCCTTGAACATATTCCAGCAAGAGCATTCAAAACCTTATCCATGGCACCCTAAGACCACACTCTGACTTCTTTAACTGTGTGTTTAGCCCTAATCAGCTGGGGCTTATATGCAGGGATAAGCATGACAAAGAGATGATCTGATGACCCAAGGTGGGGGGCTACTCTGAAGGCATTTTTGATATTAGAGTAAACCAGGTCAAAAGTGTTTTCACACCGAGTTGCAAAGTCCACATGTTGGCAGAAATGAGGGAGAACAGTCTTCAAGTTAGCCTGGTAAAAATCCCCAGCAATCATGAAAACACCCTTTGTGTATGCGTTCTAGCGATCTAGCGTTCTTACACCAACTGTTGTTGATGTAAACAGAGTCCATCACCTCGAGTCTTACCGCAGATATTTTTGCTCATATGGACGCGGTGTAGCCTTAGCCCCTCCAGACTAATAGCATTGTCCGATATTGCCGGATGCAGCCACAAATCTGTCAGAATGATGGTGCAACAGTTACATATCTCCTTTTTTAAAGAGAGTTTGAGTCAGTGGTTATCCATTTTGTTATCCAACGATCAGACGTTGGAGAGCAGGATTGATGGTAGCGGCGGTCATTTGGGATTCCTCCTTAGCTTCCCTGTTAGCCCCTTTCTTCAGCCTCGCTTCCTACGTGTCGCGCATCTTTTCCTCTGGCCTGGCCTTGTAAGTGATTAAGCTGCTGCTATCATAAAGGAAACTTTCAAATGCATTACGCCTTAAACTTCAAAGATCCCACAGACTTTGAATGGACTCTTAAACCCCTCTTCCACTTTTATTTCGGTATTTTTGCTTATTTTCAGTGGTGTGAAGTGTGTGCTTAGTTATTAGATATATTACTGTGTGATTGTAGCTAATAAAGGTACTATTGTATTTTAACTTGCAGTCTTTGTGTTTATTTTACAAAGTGAACAATTTATCACTTAGCCTGGATTTAGTCTTCTATTAGTACCATATGAATGAACAGAGACACATTTCTTTGGTGATTAATAACGTTGCTGATAGCCATTTTTAACAGCTGGATTCAGGAGTCCAACCTCTTAGGTAAGAGGTTGAAACCCTGGTCAGTAAGCAAATTACAGTTATAATCATTCAACTAATAATTATTATATATTAGTTTTACCCTTGATTTGAATGACCTATTAATTAACTATAACTTTCAGTTCTAGTTATTAAATATATTCATAATCTTGTGGTGAACATGTTCTCACAACATGCTCGTTATATCACATGTATAAGTATGTAATCTTTCAGGCTAACTGCTGTTACATTTAAAGTTATAAATGAGTTAAATGAAGCCATCATTAAATAACTAAGTTTAACAAAGTCATGAATGTGAATAAGTACGGTAGTAAACAATATGTTCTTAAATGAATAATGTTAGGCTGCACTGTGGAGCGGTTTGTAGCAATGCTGGCTTTGAGGAAGAAGATTCTAGGTTAATATTCTGCTTGGAGTTTTAATGTTCTTCCAGTGCATACGTGGGTTCAGTCTGAATCCTCTAGCTTCCTCCCGTAGTTCAAAACACGACTGTTAGGTTGATTGATGCTTCTAAATTGTCCATAAGAGTGTTTGTGCATGGTTGTAGGTCTCTGTATAGCTCTGTATTGCCCTGCGACAGGCTGTCGACCTGATTATAGTGTATCCCGCCTTTCTCCTATAGATTCTTGGAGATGGGTACCATCGACACCATTACCCTGATGGACAAGTGGTGAATGATTGATATAAAATCTGGAACCCTATATGACAGGGATCTTCAACGTTTTCCAGGCAAAGGACCCCTAAACTGATGGCAAGATGGAGCAGGGACCCCCTAATTATAGATATTGTATGGAATTGTGTTATATCAAACTGATCCTATAGTGACTCTATTATAAATGGAGTCATATAACGAAAGTAATTTCACCCTGGGATTATTAAAGTATTTCATATTCGGATTCCTCGTTGATGGGACAGGTGTTGTCTTCTGTCTCCATTTATCTGTTTACCACAGTGTGTTGATTTCATGTTAATGAGTATTTAAAGACATTTCAATTTGTGGAAAGAAAATTGTAGGGGGGAATATAAAAATAAGATCTAATCAACCAAAACTTTTGCGATCCCCATGCAGTACCCCCGTTGACCCCCTAGGGGTCTTACCATAGTACCCCTCTCAGTCTTTATTGATGATTGTCCAAAAGTGCAACGTACAACAACTGATTAGAAAGTAAAAATCATTTTACTAAATCTTTTAATTTGAGCATTTAATTTTCTGCCATGTTATTCTAAATATGTTGCCTGGGAGTTGGTAAGGAATCTAGATAAATACAAAATAAATTCATATTATAAACCTGTATATATAAAACTGGAGCGCCTTTGAGTAACTCCCCTATAATCGCATTTAAACTTGATGAATTGGGAACAGATACAGAACAAAGATTAAAGTCAGACTAACTTTATTAGTTGTACTTTTTTTTCATCAAGATTTGTGAGCTGCTTTGATGAGCTCTGTTAGCTCAGTGTGAAAAACAGCTGATGGTCTCTACTTCCAGTCTGATCCTCTGCTTGGTTTTGATTTTTCCATCAAAAATGGGTCCATCAGTTCATGACATGGAGAGCATCCTCCTCTCAGCCAATTCCTCCAGAGCACAGCCTTGGACAGAAATGGGCTTTCTCACCATTCTGTTTAGTCTCTTTCTGCCCTGCTCTGCGCTGCCAGGGGCCCAGTACACAATAACGTAGAGGAGGGCTGATGTCACCACAGAGTCATCAAAGATTTTAAGCAGGGGCCTGTTCACTCCAAGGGCCTCAGGCTCCTCAGGAGGTGGGGGCAGCTCTGGCCCTTCTTAAACAGGGCGTTGGTTTTGTGAGTCCAGTCCAGTTTACTATTAAAATGAACACCCAGGTATTTGAAACCTGGGTGTTCAGAGTGAGCTGAGGGTAACTTCCTAAAAACAGCATTCCCTCTATTTTTACCTCAACGACAGACTTGTCTGAATCCCGGTTTTCTTCGAAGTAAACCTTCTAAGGTTTGGCAGGAAACACGGGTCGTGCCACTGATTATGATGAAACCTCAACTCTGTGAGGGCATGTCTGAAAGCCAGTTCAAGCAGAATGTGGCTCAGGAGGAGACAGGGGAAGACAGCAGGAGTGAGGCAGGGGGAGCTGTGACACAAAGCTGTGAGGCACAACCCTGTATGCTGGGATATCCATGATGCCTCATTGGCTCCTGGTAAACACACATGGCCGGCAGGGCAGGGAGGCAGCTGCTATATTTAGCTCTTCTTGTACTCACTGCACCCTCACTATTGTAAACATGCATGCATTAATGTATGCCGCGACATATGAGGCACACAAGCAGCTGCAATCAGGCATGTGAAGATACAGACTTTGACAGGGACTTTTCTTTCTATTCCCTCTTCATTTTTTTTTCTTCTTTCATCTCCACTTGGCAGCCCCTACTCCTTCTCCCACTTCTCATATGCTAACTAACAGATGGCGGATATGATAATTACCAAACGGACTAAACAGTAAGTGAATGAGCCCTCTCTGTGGCTCTAAGACATATGTTATTTAGAATTGACATTCCAGCAACTCAGGAGAGGAGAGAAAACCACATGTATGTATAGGTCAGAAGATGACTTGGTAATGGTGATGATTATATGCTCTGACATATTCATAAAACCTGTTTTTACAAACCAGAAAACTTATATTTCTGCCATGTTTTAAAGTTCCAGTTCCCTTATTCTCCTTCACTTGTGCGCCCCACCGACAGCAATAATGTCCTCTGTTTTGCAAAGCAGCTGCCAAAAGTACTCGTCTACCTAAAAACATCTTTGAACCTGAGCGACTCTTACTTCATAGGGTTTAAAACAATGCTACATGAAAATCATAGATTCTTTCATAACTATTCTATCATAGTTTATTTTTGTAATCAAT
Organism: Cyprinodon variegatus; assembly: GCF_000732505.1. Lineage (NCBI taxonomy): Eukaryota > Metazoa > Chordata > Actinopteri > Cyprinodontiformes > Cyprinodontidae > Cyprinodon > Cyprinodon variegatus. The sequence continues at coordinate 91,155 of NW_015150548.1, forward strand.
CTCATAGTGAGAACAATATTTTCTCAATCTTAAGTCAGTTAATTTATATTGGGCCAATTCAAATGTCAAGTCAAGGCACTTTCCAGAAACAATCCAACCAGATCATACATTCTGGTTGGTTACAGCTTTCTATCCAAGGAAAATGAGCTGATTGATGATTGGTAGCGACAGTGGAGAGGAAAACTCCCTTTGAACAGGGGAAGAAACCTCCAGGTAGATCAGCTTTGCGCCAGTTCCCGTTTCAAAGGAGGAAAGAGAGCGCATACAGTTAGTCACAGTAAAAGTCACAGGACTAAAATGAAAAACAGGTCCTGCTCCAACATTTATAAACAAAGGTGTTGATGGCAGCAGCACAGCTGATATTTCTCACCAGGATGGAGTCAGAGGCAAACGGGAACAGACTAGATGAAGCTTTTATGCTGAGAGAAATCAGAGAGAGCAGAATGTTAGAGATTGAACTAACAAATACTGCAGAATTGGAGGATAAAGGTGAAGAGAATGAAGCAAACTAATGAAAAGATGTTCCTATGTCCTCCAACAGTCTAACCCTATAGCAGTGTAACTATAGAGATAGCTTAGGATAACCTGAGCCAATCTAACTATAAGCTTATCAAAAAGTAGACAATGTGTCTGCCCATGGGCTTAAACTGACTGTTCAATAGGAGAGGAGCCTGATAACTAAAAGATCTGCCTCCCATTCTACTTTTAGAAAATCTAGGAACCACTAGTAAACCTTCAGATTGAGAACAAAGTGCTCTGTTTGGAAAATAAGGAACAATCATATCTTTGATATAAAAAGGGTTTAGAGTCATCCATGTTTTTATGTATTCAAGACTTGCCTGTATTCTATGTAATGAGTTAGTATCAGCAAAAAAGTTACAACCCTTCAGATTAAAGAAATTTCTTGGAGAACAGGTCCTGTCCAGGAGACCTAATCAACTTTTTGGGGGGGATTTTATTTTAACTTGCTTATTGAGATACATCAAGAGAATATTTCATAATCTAGATATCATAGTTATTTAGGTTTTAAAAGGTTTTCAGTTTTAACATTTACTTTGGCATACATTTCCACAGTAGAATGATACTTAAGGTAGCAGTAATACAGTTTTTAAAACTCCATTTTCATGTTAGGTTTGAAAATAAGGTCCACAAAAATAGCAAGATACCATCAAGAAAAGTCTATCCCTTGCATCCCAGTTTTTATTTTTACTTTAGCCTAACAAAAAAAACAAAAACAATTAAAATTAATGTCTGGAGATAGGTAAAGAAATAAACTTTATCAACAGCTCACTTCTTATTTGTGCTGCAGGGTTTCAGAAACATTTTAAAAATCCTGTTTACACATTAGTTTAGTTTTACATTTTTGTAGATCTTTATTGTTTTTCGGTTATTGTTCTAGAGTGTTAAAATTTCTTTTATAAAGACATAAAATTGACTATGACAGAATCACAGCGGCTCTATTTCACTCTCTTCTTCTTCTTAATCTCAGCCATGCACCTTAATTCTGCTTTCACGCTCTGATGGCTCCCACCTCCTCAACATTTTCCCCATAGGCTATAAAACAATTAATGAGGTTAGATTTCACAATTAAGGATATGAAAATGATGGTATTCTTTATGCTTTCAAATTTAATGAAGTTGTCACAGCGTGAAGCACATGATCCCAAAAGAGAAGAAAGAGCTATTTTAATTGCTTTTGTAAGCACAACTGCAAAGATTTAAGTGATTTCTAGCTCTGGATAAGAAGATTTGACAGTAGTCATATTCAGATTTTAATTAATCATTTCTACCCTATCTCTGCAGCTTTTACTTTCTCAACAAATATTCTTCCTGTGTTTTAAGTCATGAGATAATGGTTTTTAATAGGTTTTAATTATATTACTATCAAACATCCAACAAGAAAAAAAAAATTTAGGTTTTGGGCCTCTTTACCATAACTGTCTTCTAAAATCCAAACGCATCAGTATTTTTATGCAGTTAAGTGCTTTTGTGGCTTAATGTTATTTAATAAAATAACTTTCAGACTGTAATGTATTTTTCTTTGAACAGAGTGAACACTCTGGCTGTATTTGGACAACCAATGAAATTGGTATTCAAGCTCAAATCATGGACAAAAAGTTAACAATTCAATTCAAAAAATCAGCCCCAGGTGAAGCCTTCCATGTTTCTCTCATGCTTTATCCCTGCTGGGATCGCGAGGGGTACTGATGCCTATCTCCAGCTGTCTACGGGCAAGAGGCGGGGTGAACCCTAGACAGGTTGCCAGTCTATCGCAGGGCAACACAGAGATATACGGGACAAACAACCATACACATCAAACCTAAGGAAAATTTAGAGAATTAACCTAAACAGTCGTGTTTTTGGACTGTGGGAGGAACCAAAGTACCCGGCTCATGCACAGGGAGAATATGCAAACTCCATGCAGAAAGACCCGGGCCGGGAATCAAACCAGGAACCCTCCTGCTGCAAGGCAGCAGTGCTAGCTACTGATCAGCCACTCCTGGATAGATCTCAAGACATTTTAAGGAAAGCTGAGCCAAAGTCCGGTTACCTCCTATTTAAGCCTGTTGGTGTGGTTGCCGGGTAAAAGATTATTTGCACTGGCCGAAAAGGCCGTGCTTGAAACTATCAAAAGTCACAGACCAAGAAAAATTGTTTCTGCATGTGTAGTTATGCTGACACAATGTTTTTATTGGGTAAGGCTAAGTCATAGAATAAGAGAAGCTCTATATTTCTAGATGGGAAAAAGTTGGTTTGTAATGACAATAGGTCTTACCTCAAGTGGAGGAGTTCAAGTATTTTGGGGTCTTGCTCATACTGTAAATGAGTTGAAAAATGTAGTGGGTGATCTTTAGTACGATCAGTGTGGCTGCAACTATTTGTGAATACTGCCAAAGCATGTTGTGGCTAAGTAGCCTGGCCAACCAGACTGACATGCATGGCGTATCAGTCTGGTAAAGGGAAGGTACAACTTGATTTCAAAGGCAGGACTAACAGGGTCAGCCTCATCAAGTTAGAACCCAAAAACACTTTAAGGTTGTTTTTGTAATTTTGTAGTCTGTAAAACATATCAAGAAACTCTCCAATGAATTATTTCTGTCTGTTTTGCCTAAAAAATTGGAGGAAATACAGTTTTCTCTCAAGAATGTTCTTAATTTTCATTGCAAAATTACTCCATTGCACTCACCAGCTTGTTGTTATGCCAGCAGAAAAGCACTGCTGCATTCTTTTGGTGTTGAGAGTTTCGCATCATAAAATCCTGCCTCCTGCACAGTGATTGTTCCAGCCATATTGGACCGGAGTCAACCGCGGGTTACCAGACTGAAGTATGTTCTGTGTAATTCAGTCCGGTTAGCCAGGCTAGTGGTGAAGAGAAAGTTGAGCCCAAAGACAAAGCTTCTTTACTGATCAGTCAATGTTCCTACCCTCACCATTGGTCTTGAAATATGGATCTCAACGGAAAAACAGCAAGCTTACAGGCAGCTGAAATGAGTATTTGCCGCTGACTGGCTGGCCACTCCCTCAGAGATGGGGTGAGGAGCATGGTCCTTCCGGAGAGACTCGGAGTTGAGACACTTTATTCCACATTAAGAGGAATAAGAGGTGGCTTGGACATATCTTTCTGATGCCCCGTGGACGCCTCCCTTGGGAGGTTTTCCAGTCATGTCCCAGTGGGAGGAGGCCCAGGGGATGCACCAGGAAAGGATGAAGGAACTCTTTCTCTTGGTTGGCTTGGGTACACCTCAGACTTCCTCAGGAGGAGCTGCAAAAGATGCCTGCAGAGAGGGAAGTCTGGACTGCTGCCCTTGCAACCGGCCCTGGATTAGCTGATGACATAAGTTCCAGCATATAAGGGATGCAAAACCCAATCTGTCGCTCCCCAAAGATGTATGTACAAAAAAGAGTCCAAATTTTTTTGTGTAAGGGTGCATTGTGTTTTGATGTGGTAATCTTGATAAAGACAAATACTGCTAGAACAATGTAGTAAACAATGTCAAAGATTAATGTTTTAATCTTATATTAATCATCCAGGTCACAGTCATTACAAAAAAGTTGAAAAACAATCTACCGGACTTTGTTTCCAAATTTGAAGACGTTTTGCTTCCCATCCAGGGAGCTTTTCCGATTCAAAATGTCAGAAATAGCGTTGAGTTTGAGGCTTTATAGAGTAGACCAAAAACAAAACCTTGTTTTGACTTAGAAAACATGCAAATTGAACCGGGCAAACGGATCTGCCCCTTTGGATTAGAGGTTAGGTACAGGGTTAGCTTCCTGGATGGAAAGCAAAACATCTTTAAACTTGTTTTTTTTTTTTTTACTTTTTTGGGGAAAAAAACATGTTTAATCTTTTTTTTAATTTTCCTTGTTTCTACATCTAGAGTTCTTAGTTTGTTTCAAATCTCACTGAAACCTCCAATTTTCTTTTCATAAATAAAGCTATAATCTTTTCAGGCAACATTTGGAATAGTGTGCACATGTTTCTTGTTTCTGTTTATTTAATGAACCTATATCAGTTGTCGGCTATTGCTTTTGGTTGATATCAACAGGACATTAAACTCACATAACATCTGGGCCCAGCCCAGCCCAAATGGCCATTAAATCGTATTTTCTTTGTCCCTGGTGGCAGCTAATCATGTTTGCTATCTAATTCCTGGAATAGAGGGGGTTTTCTCCAGAATTACAACTCTTATAAGATACACAACAGCCGTCACTTTAACATTGTTTACAGGGAAATACGCACAAAATATCCAAATAAATTTTAGGCTTAAATTTCTATTCAAAGAAATTAGAGAAAATTGAGATAATAAGCATAAGCTATGTAAGCTTGTAAGGGTCTGAGTTGAATTGTTATAGCTTTTCAAATCTTCTCCCGTTTGCCATTTTTAGAAATGTCCCTAAATCCTATTTCACCTCAACAGGAAAATAAGTGGGTTTGCTCCTTCCTGGAACACGCTGAGAGTTCCTGAAAACACGCCAATGATGCCCACTGATGTATCCTTTCTTATCTTTAGAGTTATAACTCATGATTGCTGTACACAAGCTCTGTTAAAAGGTCTGAATCCTAGCTGTCACTAAGCATTAGTAGTACAAAAACCAATTAAATTCAGTTATAAAACTTTATGGATCTATCAGAGTAAGCACAGACAAAGGCACAAAAAGCTGTTGTGTATCCCTGCCCACCGCTGAGCAGAACGGTGTGTGTGTTCTACACTGCCATGCCAGCAAAGCTGTTGGGGTCATCTGGCTCAGTAATTAATTCAGGGAACCCCGACGCACAAAGGCCAAAGAAATTAGAAGAGAGACGGAAAGAGAATTAACCAGGGTGACAATGTTTCCTGTTTACCCCAAACCTAGTTACCCGTATAGAAATATACTGGCTAGAAGGAACTCTAGCTGTAATATATAAGATAAAAGACCCTATAAGAAAAAACAACAATCAATCAATTTACAGCTAAACAAATATCTTCCTTGGTTGAAGGATCTGAAGGGGCCGGTCCTGCTTAATTTGTGAATAGAAATACCCAAAGCTCAAGTAATAACGGTGAATAAATGACACATATTCGGGTCCTCTGTCAGAGACCTGGGAGCTTGAGGGGTTCATCTCAGTATCTTAGTTTACCATACAACTGGGCATTTCTCGACCGAGATGTCTGTTGTGTCTCCAGGTATCCTTTTAC
>NW_015150548.1:98079-115727 GCF_000732505.1 Cyprinodon variegatus
TGTAGTTAAAGAATCACCCATAACACAACTCTGGATTTTGAATAACGCCACAAAAGTGGTCATTGCCACAAGACCCAAAGGGACAGGGCTAAGTGAGGGAATGAGCGAGCTAGCGGGGTTTGGTCAGTGGCTAGCTTAGCGTAGCCGTATTGAAGCATAGAAAGTGTGTTAAATGACACAGGTGGTTATACAACAGACAGATCTTTCATTCCCCTCATCACTGAAGTTTGCGAGAAACTTTGTGCACCTCAGTGAGAGAGAACCTTATAAGTTTGAGCTGCTAGCTTGTTAACTCATTGAACTCCTAAAGCTGGTGCCACCAAGCTAGTTAAGGTAAGGAGGACTCACTAAGGATACGTATGTTGAATAAGTCTTAATAACACTAGAATTCAGGGCCAAGTTGAAATGCCTTTAATTGTAATGTTGGCGTGTGGCAGCATGCTCCATTTGAACCAAAAAGAAAAAGGAGGAGGTTTCAGCAGGTTAATAAATAGTTTTTCTTTCTACTGTTACTACATGCATGCTTGGTGTGAGAGATTACTTTCAAGTCAACCAGTCAATGCAATCAGCTGGTTTTACTTGGCTAGAAAATCTTGAACAAATCTGACTGAATGATATGTTTGAACTGTCTCTGTAAAGTGCCTTGAGATGACATGTGTTGTAAATTGGCTCTTAAGAAATAAACTGAATTGAACTGATTTAAATTGAAGCGGTTTCACAAGTCAGAAAAAAAAACTAATCAAAATATGATTTAGAAAATACACATTTAAAATACTTGTCTATATATTTAGTTTATACTAGCTAAATGCAGAAAATCAGATTACCTTTAAGGTTACCAACATATCTTGTAAAAAAAAAAAAAAAAAAGTGGATGATCCATTTGGAAGTTTAAAAAGTTAAGATTCTGGTCAGGGGGGAAAAATTAGCCAGTAATTAAAATAACTGACATTGGAAAAGGTTTAAAAAGTGCAGAATCAAAATGTATTTTAATTAACTGTAGGGCTTTTTGAGTGTAACTTCTAATACAACACTTTTATTTTGAAATGATCATGTGTCATACATACAAGGGAGGATTCTTGTCATCTGTGCCAAAGTTTTAATATGGTTTCTATTTTTGTAAATAGATGTAAAAGCCTGACCAAATGGTGATGAGGCCCAATTAAAGAGACAAGGGGATAGTTGTAGGTACTGAACCATGTTGCTTTCAGATAGAAAAAGGAATGTTTAATATAATGATTCGAAAAGGAACTGTTCTGCACAGGCGCCTCTATTGTGCATGTTCTTTCAGGTTTTTTTCTAGGTTCTGGCTTTGAGTCGGCTCCAATAACGGCTGCATTGTTTTGGTGCCACCAGCATCACGCTTGGCTTGCCCACACAGGCAAATAAAAGCTGCCAGCTCTAGCCAAGAGCAGGTTTGAAACTTTATTGTGCATAAATGTGTGTTTAAAGAGGGGACATTGTGTGCTGCCATTTGCCAGAGAGAGTTTCCTAGTTGGTGTCTGCTGATCCTTGTCCATGTCTTCTGTTGCATTTGTGTGTTTGGATGGGAAGGGAAGAGAAAAGAGAGAGAGTTGGCCAAGGCAGTGGAAAATTTGCAGGCCAGGGACGATGACGTTGCAGAGCGAAGAACAAACTACTTCCTGACAAACCTATTCAGGACTCTCAAGCTCTCACTCTCTAAGGCCTTGACAGACTCCAGTTCAAATCTGATATATTCACTCCTTTTTTTTGCTCTCTTACATTTCTAAAATGGTGTTCACAGTATTCACATTTCTGAAAGCAAATCAGCTGTTGTGCAGGGGTTTTAATCCACTGATTCTGTCATTAAAGCCATTTCTTCTGACAACCAAAATCAAGCCAAGACATGCTAAATGTTAACTTCTTTTAAATCCATGCCTTAATTTTGAGAGGTTGCTTTTTCAACTCCATAATTCCCTGACTCTTAGGTCAATCCACTTAAGTATTTTTGTGTGTTGCTTGCAATCTCTGCATAGATTTAATTCAATCAAAGCATGCAGACAGATTGGTCAGATAGTTTTCAGTCTACTAAAACCCAGCAGTCACTAACTTGCAGATTTGCCATTATTTTATGAAATTATCTATGAATAGTTGAATTATAAAAAGTAATTCATTAAAGACCATTACACTATTTGATTGAGTACCTTTTTTTGGCTAATAAACTGGACTTGACTGCATTGTTTCATCATGGGAAAGTGAATTTAATAGACCTTGAATCATTTTTGATTAAATTGACTATTTCGGCAGCCCCCTCCTGGGTCCCAGGGCTGCAGTCGGTGGCCCCCTCCAGGATTGCAGAGACGCCATCCTCCGAGGTTCCTGCTGCAGAGACACTGGCCTCCAGAGGCCCTCCTTCGTCGCCGTTCCTCCATAGGTCCTCCTTCATCGCAGTCCTCCAGAGCTCCTCGTTCGTTGCTGTCCTCCATAGAGCCTCCTTCATTGCAGTTCTACAGAGGCCCTCCTTTGTCACCATCCTCCAGAGTCCCTCCTTCGCCTTCTTCGACCGGCCTCCAGGGACTTTGCCTCGTCTCCGGATTCTCGGCCAGCCTCCACGGACTCTGTTTTGTCTCCGGATTCTCGGCCGGCCTCCAGGGACTCTGCCTCATCTCTGGCCTCTCAGCCGGCCTCCAGAGACTTTTGGTTGCCCTCGCCCACCTTTGGTGTGTTGTTTTGTTTTTTGGACACTTCTTGGCCTCCTTCCTGGTTCCCCTTCGCCCACCCTGGGTGGGTTGTTTTTGGACATTTTTAGGGAGTCTGGAATCCGCCCTTAAGTGGGGGTACTGTCAGAGTCCTGGTTCTGTTCATTTTTCTCAGAGTTTTCAGTTTCACGTTGATTCATATTTTTCTTTGTTTTCTAGTTTTATTGCTTTACATCCTATTTTGTTGTGTTTTCTTGATGTATTTGAGTTCTTATTTTTTTCTTTGTTGCCCTCTTGTGTTGGTCTCGTTTTTCCTAGCTCCTTTCTAGAAGCCTCTGTTCCCACCTGCTCCCAATCAGCTCACTAGTCCTGCCTTTGTTCAGTCAGCCATAAATACTCTCCCTTTGCAGTTCAGTGCTGGTTCCTCGTCTTTCCCTGGCTCCTAGTGCATGTCTTCCCTGATGTGTCCATAGTTCTGGTTTGTCTTGCATTTTTTAAGTTGTATTTTTGGATTCCTATCTCTGTTGTCTGTGATAACTCCATTAAAACTACAAGAACTCACCTCTGCTTCCTCACCTCTGCATTTGGGTCGTCAAAACCTCAACCAAACCCTGACACTATTGAATTCCAAATGTGCCTTTAGACAATATTTGGTGTGAATTGACTCATTATGCCAATACAGATCTATAATACCGGAAATGCAACTACAAACTTTTGCTGTTGGATGCTGGAGCTTCAACCAATCAGCTTATCCAGGAGTTTTTTGGGGGAGAGACACTACATTCAAGCTGTTACGGGTTCTGCAGAGCTGTCTGGATATGAAAATAAATATCAAGGGAGTTAAACTCCAAAGGTTAGAAAAAAAAACCCAGGAGAATAGATTGTTATTTAGAAGGAACAGAGAGTGAGCTCTGATCATTATTACTGCACTAAAGCACTTTTTTTTCTATTAACTAATGGGAAACAGAACGTAGCTTTAGAAGGATATTGCCATATTATGCTTATAGAGGGCCTGCAGTCACTTCACCACTGTTTGATTATGATGCCATGTTGGATGGCACAAAACCACCTGCATGTGTTGCAATTATAAACCAGATGATTACTACAAGGATTTAATACAAAATTAGTGGAGAATCTGCAAATGTCTAAATGTGGTGCTGTGAAAACCAAAAGAAGATCTCTTCTTGGAGTGCAGGATCACAAGAATTTTCCAGCTGGCTTGTTTTCACTGATAGATTGTTGCTATCTATTGGAAATCCCACGATTGTCTGAAATTAGCTGCATGCCCTCTATATGAAAAACAATGAGGCCAAACAAGTCAGCAAGCACCCAGCAAAGGTGTGAAAAGAAAAACTAAACTTCCAAGATCAAGTAGGAAAATGTGAAAAAAGAGTGGATGCCAATGATAACACTTTCTAAAAGAGACTGATTTAATCTGTGTACTATAATCAACCTTAAGATCAGTAATGGTATTTTATATATATATATATATATACTCCATATTCAACTGCCTTAGGAGTTACAAAGAAAAAAAAATGTAAATGTTTGGCATTTCACCTAAACATGATTTTTAGTTGTTTGTGTCCAATAGTGCAGCTTTGCTTCATGAAAGCGTCTTAGCATCTAATTCAGTGCTAAATCTAAAAGATGTTTGAGTGTTTTAAATTAACCTATATTCTAGTTTTTTGTATTTTAAAATGCAAAATACATCCTCTGATCCAGCCTGAGCTTGATAATTCGCCACCTGGAGAGTGATTGCTTAGGCAATGGTTTGATATACATGAATCTGTTTGAAAACACAAAAGAGTTCTTTTTTTCTGCATTGATTTATCTGGGAACCATTCATGCACAAATTTCTAGTACTTAGATCGTGATCAGAGGTGATCATGAGAGCTCTCTCCTCTATGACAACAAAATTAGATATAAATTGACATAAATATTCCCCCCCACTCCATCAAGTAAAGCTTTATGTTTACCGTCAGACATTAGGGAGCAAAGTAATGAAGATGTTGCCAATACAAACCCTAATTATGTGAAAATGGTTATAGGAATGTGGAAGGAACATGAACTCATCACATTTTTAAGTTGTGATTAGGGTTTTCTCTGCAACATAAAGCTATTATAAAATATCCATGGTGTTTTTTATGGATTTCATGCGAATCTAAACCTGTCTTCTATTGAGAACTGGCAGATACTGCTAAGCCCAGAAGCAACAGAAACAATCACACACTCACAGAAACCCCACATCTAGTGTGTCAGGCAATTAACCCTCGGTAGATCTAAGATAGCTTTAATCTGATCCAGCTACCGGTCTCCATTTCTCCCCACACAGTGTCACACACACTTTCCCTTCATCTTTCATCCACTGTTCCCTCCAATTTCCCTTTATCTCCATCAGTTCTAATTTTAGCTTTTAAACACAAAATTATTCTGATTTAACAGAAATTGTTTTCAACAACAAGAATCCGCAACGTAATTATCCATCTTCAATTTAGTAAGATATTGAATTCTAAACAGATTTGTTTTGCAATTGATTCATTGTGTGTTCAAGGGAGGTTATTATGCCCTCAAACCCTTCCAATCATGGAAATTACCTTGGGTAGGATAAATGAAGGTGCCGATTCACATTATTCAAACAAAACATGCCAACTTCTTTTAGCAGAAACTGATGTTTATTCAGAGAACCAATGATAAGCTTGTTACGGTTGTTTATCCTGATTGTATGAATATTTTTCTGGGTCATGAGTGCAACTATTTCTACTGCCTTTTGGCCAGTACGGGCGCCAGACCTGTAACTGCCTGTATTTTGCTCTTACTGACCATCTGTCATTGTCCCATGTTTTCTGACCCACATGCAAAACACACCAAGGAGACAGGTAGGGCAGATTTAAGATTGTTTAATTAGAAAAAAAAAAAAAGCCAGGACGACACGCAGAGTTTCTTCAGGACGTCTGGAAACGAAGAGAGAGTAAGGCAAACTGCAACAGTGAGCGAGAGTTAATTGGAGTCTGGTACGATGAGAATGAGAGCACTAAAAAGCTTATTGCGTGAGACGTGAACGATCGGGGGGAGCTGCGGGGCTGTGGAAGTCCAAAGATGGGAAATGCAGAAGCTTGCAAAGAGGAAGATGGCTGCCGACCGCGGGGGAGGCTGGTCGATGGAGCGCTAGGCAGGACTTATCCGATCAGTCAGCAGTCAGGATGGCAGCAGGGGACAGTCAGCTGGACATCGCACTTGAGTGCTGGCATGATAGCTTGAATCACCGAGAGGCTGCGGAGCGAATCAGAGGCTGATTGGCTTGGCAGAGATCTTTGACTAGTGGAAGGTGCTCCGAATTGGGATTCAGAATCAAGTTTATTATTACTAAGTAGGAAGTGGGCTTGCACTTACAAGGAATTTGACTTGGTGTTGGTGGTGCAGACAAATTAGATATATATGCAGAATACATAATCTATATTTATATACAATATGCTATATACAATATATAGTGTATAGCTATATACTATCCTGTCTGGTCCGCCATTTAATACACTGACTATATGTAGGAAGTTAAGGAATGAGGTTTCCTTTGTTAAGGTCACAAAGGGTAATAACTAAAGAGTCCACGTTGCTTCGCTCCACACTCAGTATCTGGTCTCCGAGTGTGCTGTGTGAGAGCTGCACATTTGCATGTGGCACGATGTAGCCTCCGACCAGAATGAATGACGCAAACGCGTGGGGTGAATAAGAGGGGCAAAAACAAGAGTGCACCAACACACCAAGGCAGCCATCGGAGGGCGCCATTTTGGTTGGTGGCCTAACAACCATGTATGGCTAACAGGAGAAAAACAAAGACTGCGCCGGCACTGAAAGCACCCTGACATCATCGAAAATAACAACAAAGATATATGACTGTATACTAGGAGCAAAGTGTAAACTTACCAGTCTAATAATAAACTTGAGAAAAGAGAATCGGTTTTATATCAGGCTTTTTCTTTCAGGCTGGGTCAACAATAAACTCCTTTCCATTTCCGACTCTTTTTTTTCGTCAGGCTAGATCCCTTTTACATTTTCTCTTTTAAGCCTATTCAGAAGGTTTACATTGTTCCTTGCCTCAGCCATGACCAGTAGTCAAGCAGGCGGAGAAATAGTAGAGCAAAAGCCTTAGCTCCATGACGATATAAGAGCGTGTGGCCATAAAGCAATATGGTCTTCCAGATCACATGACCTTGCCAATGATGGTCCGTCATCTCCAGGCTTACATAGTCGGTATTTCAAGCTTGTTCTTGCACCATTGATAGTGTCAAGTGCTGTATATCGGCCTGAGGAATGATTTACAACAACTCATATGCGTCAACTCTTTAGGTCACAAAGAAATCTCTACTTTCTGTTATATAACTTTATGCTAGGTAAGATCTAGAACAAAACAGGAACTTTTCTTTACACAGTTGCTTCAATTTATTTGCCTCAATAGACATTTGTTTCAGTCAGGCTGAGACCTTGACCTGGGTAAGTCAATAGAAAGGCTTAATTCTTCTCCTTATTTAACCTTATTTAGAGATCGAGTCACTGAACTGGACAAGAACTCATCCATCTATTTCATGACAAATATACCTTGTAATACACAAAACGAAACAAGGAAAAGTGTCTCTCTCTTTGCTTTAGGACACATTTTCTGGCTCATTGGGTCCTTTAGAGAAGAGTCCGCCTGCAGTTAGAACAACAAAGAGGCCAATAAACCCATAAAAAGTCTTTACAGCCACAGTTGTACAGGTTTTTATCTAGTTGTGCTTTTGTATTGGGTCACTGGGCACCATATGATATTTCTGTAGCAAGTAGGAAAATGTTGATTTTTGTTTTCCCAAAGAACCTCCTTGTTCAACATTTGGCAATGTCGGAAAAATCACAAAGGGTCAGCTGAAATGTAGGAGGAACCATTAAGAATAATTCAGGTTGAAACCATAAGAAGTACATTACCCTCAATGGTCATGTTTTCCAGCCGTTTAATGTATTACTGCCAGGCTAATATCATAATTTACACATAATGCCCCAAGCCAGCAGGACTTAAGTAAGTTTCTCCACTGTGAGATCAATAAAACAATGAATCAAACAATTCTCTTATCACCAAACAACTGGAACAGGACATGAAAGAGGACCGTTAATTATGTCAACGTTGTAGGGTCACATCTTCGAGAGTTTAAACCCAACAAACAACTTTAAGATTATTAATATTGAATATCTTTGCACTTACATTTTAGATTCCTATACAAACCACCTAAATCAACCATTTTAAGTTAGACGCATGCAGATGCAGGCAAGTAAACCCAAATCACCTAAGCCGATGTCTGTGTCCGAACGTCTACCATAACCCCTAAATCCCCCCTTCATTATATAGAGCGGGGACTATATTGTTGACTTTATATTAATCTCAGTTAACTTACCGTTCAGACAGATGATCACTATTTTTTGCTCCCCGTTGGTAACGTAACTCTGCCTCCCCGCATGCAATCTTTGTTATTAGTCTCTGCTGCAACAAATCCCATGGTGTTTTACGAGGAGTGCTCTTGCATAGCATTCCGGGATATAAATGCTCATCTACTGACCATGGATGATCACTACTTTTCAAGGTGCATTGTGGAAAATTTCAAGATCACTATTGACTTCAGACTCTCATCTAAAACAGCCTAAGCACTATATAATGCCCTAGATAATGATTAGGGCGGAGGATCAGACACAGGCAATGTCTAAGCCTAACTGGAAAAAGTGTATATTGACCAGATTAAATTTAAATTTCTCTTCGAAAATGTTGATGATTAATGGAAAAAGTCACAGTTTTTTCTGGATCTTACCTAGCATAACAGAGAGTGACGATAGAAAAGTTAAAGAGAAAAAAATATATAACACTATGTATGTTTTTATATGGGCAATATGGGCATTTGTCCAGGGCAGCAGTAAAAAGTGGCGCACCCCTGGTCGCATTGTGGTAAATTTCAAGTCTATCCCTTTTTCATCTGCTATGTAAGTGGCCAGTTTTTTGGGGTTTTTTGTGCTGTATGTGCCTTTGGTTCAAACCAGAAACCCCCCAAGAACACATTCTCCCAAAAAAATACTTTGCCTGATTTGCTATCATCAGTCCCATATTTTTTCCACCACAACATGTAATGTACTGGATTCAAGATTAAACCACCACAGGTCAGTGACATTTAAACACTTTATTGAAAAGACAGGGTTATACAGCGCTGGTTCTCGGAACGTCCTAGAGGCAGAGAGACAGATTAGAGGCTGCAGTGGCAGGTTAGTAATGAGGAATTGACGAGGGATTGGCTGGCTTAAAACGATCTGGCACTGGAGGCTGATCAGGATGGAGCTTATATGCAGGTGGCGACAGGTAAAACCAGAAGAGGTTAATTGCAAGGAAGGTTGGTGACTGAGAGTTAATTGAGAACAGAATCAGCTCTATTGCCAGGATCATCACACAACAGGCATTTTAAATAATCAGCATCACCTACAGGCAAATGTCTTGTGTGAGCCCTATCAAGAAAAAAGGGTGCCCAATTAGCTGTTTTCTTATTTTATATTTGTTCTGTTCAGCAGTTGAAACTATTTTTTACTCCTAAAAAGGATTAACATCTTTGAAACAGATACTTCAGAAGGATTGGATATTTGAAATACCAGTTTATGACTCCAGTAACCATGTCATAAACATGGATATTGTTTTGTTTGTTGTTTGTTTTTAGAGTTAATATTTAACTTATAAAAGAACCAGAGGTGAATGACGCTATTGAAATGTTCATGCGCATGATCATGTAGGTTCAGACCAAGACAAGACAGAGGGAAAATGCTGGCAATACCAAGACGAGACCAAGAATCTGAAAATATGGTCTCGAGACACAGGCTGTGTGCGATCGTACACCCTAACCCTAAATCCCTCAATCACTATATATAGCGGGGGATATATAGTGGACTTCATAGTGAACTCAGTTAGCTGATTGTTCAGACAGTAAAACTCTACTTTGCACTCTCCGTGGATCACTCGACTCCACCTCCCCGCAAGGTGCCTGCACCATCTTTGTTCATCTCGTCCCACAAAGAAATCCCATGAATGCTTGGCGAGGAGAGCTCATACAAAGGATTCTGGGATATTGGGATACATCTGCTCATCTAGTGACCAACGATGTATATTACTTTCCAAATGCATTGTGGGAAATTTTGAGTCCACTACTTTTTCAGCCACAAGACATAAAGTGGTGCAACCACAATAAAGTGCTCTATTGATGGGTTTTGGCGGTACTTTAGGACACAGTCCAAGACCGATCTCAAGTACTACAACACTGGCATTAGAATCTGGACAGTGGCTGTGAATGTGGGATGAATAGCCACAAGGTAAGTAAAAAGAATGAGAAAAATTGTCAACAAAATGTTAGGAATCCAGTTTGTGTGGGTTGTTTGTGTGTTTTTCCACCAGGTGGTGCCCTGTTCTCGTTGGCCTTCCTGCACACCTGCGGCTCGTTGATTCATCACTGAAGAGTATTTGAGCGGCCGACTGTCACTACCTCTAGGCCAGAGTGTTTGCCAGTTTTGGGTAGTCTAGCCAAGCTGAGTTTAGCTGAGTCTGATCTGAGCCTTTGTTTCTCTGACTCTAACTTCGTTTTTGTACCTTCCCACACAGCTAGAGTCTATTGTCATTGCTGTGACTCATGGCTTGATATGATGAAGTTGAGAGAAACCCGATCCAACAATTCCGATGACCTTAAGGCCACTTAATTTCCACCACAGCAGAAGATCAGCTGGTTGCATCGGTGTAGGGATTAATAATAGCCATAATAATCCTGTTTTCACTGTATTACAATTTTTTGAACAGTACTTCTATTTTATCTGGCCTTAAATGGCCCCACTGTTTCTTATATTCTGATCATTGCGTATGTTCCGAACATAGAACTCTCAATCTGTAGGTTTACTAATGGTTCCTAGAATTTCCTATAGTAGAATGGGAGGCAGATATTTTAGTTATCAGGCACCAACTACAAGGTTTAGTCCATGAGGGAGACACCCTGTCTATTTTTAATGCAAGACAAACATTCCTTTTCTGATAAAGCTTATAGTTAGAGTGGCTCAGGTCTTTCTGAGCTATCTCTATAGTTGTGCTGCTATAGTCTTAGACCGCTGGAGGACATAGGAACCAGTTTTCCTCATTCTGCTTAATTGTATCTCTATTCTTCAATCCTGCCATATTTGTTAGTTCAACCTCTAACGTTTTGCTCGCTCTGCTTTTTCTCATCATAATAGCTTCATCTGACCTGTTCCTGTTTGCCTGTGACTTGATCCTGGAGAGAAATATCAGCTGCGCTGCTGCCTTCAACACCTTTGTTTATAGATGTTGGAGCTTGGCCTGTTTTTCAGTGTAGTCCTGTTTCTCTGACTGTGACTAACTGTATTTGCTCTCCTCATCCTCTGACGTGGATGCTGGCTCAGAGCTCATCTGCCTGGCTTTGTGTTTCCTGGACGGGGCTGCTTGTGGAGCTGGTTGGCAGTTACCTTTTGTATATATAAATTCTTTCTGTGTGTCTGCCTCTGTCCCCTTGAACCCCATGGCCTTGGCAGATGGCCGCTCACACGGAGCCTGGTTTTGCTGAAGGTTTCTTCCTGTTAAAAGGGAGTTTTTTTCCACTGTTGCTACAAACATGCATGGTGTGAGGGATTGGTGTAGATTCAACGTCAGAATGCAAGCAGATATCTACTGTTCCCAGAGGAGTGAATCCTCTGCTGAGCAAGTTAATGAATGGATGAAATCAGCTGAATTTCCTTAGACAACTGTGAATCAATCTGACTTTAGGATCTACCTGAATTGTCTGAAAAGACCCTTGAGATGACGTGTTGAGAATTGCCGCTATATAAATAAACTGAATTGAACTGAGTTAATGTTTGCAGTAAAGGTTTTTGTGACAGCGCTGTGTTCAGTTTGATGTGGATGTACCACAATTTGGCAATCTTATTGAATCTCAGGATTTTCATTTGAATGCTTGATTTCCTTTTTTTTTTTTTAAGAAAAAAAAGATCAACCAGTTAGGTATACTGACCAAACTAATGACTTAGCACAAAGAAAGAAAAATGCATGCTTGAAAGTTGTCAGCTTTTGTCATGCTGCCTTTTTTTAACCACTTGAGTGGGAGCAGTCAAAGTAACCACGTCTGACTGAAACTAAATCCTCAGAGAGAAGAAGAACAAGGGCAGGGCAAACTTTTCTGATCCCTTTAGCCCTTACTGTTCACACACAGCATCAAAGATGTCACTGAGGTCAGTCTAGAGATGTATGCTATCTTGACAGAGCTGAGGTGTTTCCTGACACACAAATTAGCTGCAGAGACACTAAGTCTGTCCAGTCCTATTGCCAGAGCATATATATATATATATATATATACAAAAGACGCATGTGGTTTCTGCATCCACATATTAGAATCTTGATTCATATTTAGACCTGTGGATAATAAACCCAAGATATATCATCCTTTTTTTTTATTATTATGCCTTAATACCTAAAGGACATGCAGTACATTAAGAAAGTAAGTAAGAATATTCAAAAGAAATCTATAGTTTGATGATAAAAGTAATATCAAAGACAAGGGCTGAAGCTACTGAGCTGTACTGTTTTCAAGTGACATCCTCCGTTGTTGTAATCTTTGTCGTTTCAAGGCTTATCTTCTGTCACGGCTGAACAAGCAGCTGTTCAATGATACAAAACACGAGCAACACTGGCAGTATATATACTGACAACAATATTATTTACTTTGTAATCCTAAAATTGACCTGACTGCATTGAAAGCTATTGTTAAATTTCAATTATACACTCTTTATGATTGGACTGGACTGAACAATGGGTTGAGACACTAATGGTCGTGAATTGGAACTGAACCAAAATTTATATAATGCAATCAAAACTGTCTGCCTCTACAGTTAACACATAAAAAGAACACACAAACACTGATCCATATACTTTCTATGCAACAGTGTTACATTAAACTAGCTTTACAGGTATTTTCTGTCTGCAAAAGAAACATTTAAGTAGATGAGTTATGAGCCAGTTTTCATGTCATGTCAACTCTGTGATCTATAACCTAAGGTGTTGATATTAACAGCTCCGCTGATTCTTCCCTCTAAGATAATCTCACAGCCAATAAAGAACACACCGGATATAGCTACTATGCTTAATAAAAGGAAGGGACAGAAACAAAAAATACAATAGAAGTGGAGGATCAACATCAGAAAAAGTCCCTATGTCCTCCAGCAGCGTAAGCCTATAGCAGCATAGCTATTGAGATAACACAGGACAACCTTGGCTACTTTAATTATAAGATTTATCAAAAAGGAAAGTTTTAATACAGCCTAAAAGCCAATATAGAAAGAGTGTCTTATTTCACGAGCTAAAACCTGTAGTTGTTTCCATAGTTGGGGAGCTGGATAAGTAAAGGATCTACCTACCATTCTACTAATTCTAGTACCTACTAGTAAACCTGCAGATTTAAAGTGACATACTTCATTAGAGGAGTATAATAGTATTGAATTATTACACCTAAAGAAATCATTTTGGGGGTATTTGTTAAATTACTGTTATCTCTTTCTTCAAAATGTCTAAGATCCTTTTTTATTCTATAGCTTAAGTTTTGAACTGTTAATGTCTTCCTCAGGTGGGTTGATTTATGGAGTCAATTCCCTGTTTTTCTTCAGCGACCACAGCTAACAGGATATTCCAGTGATTTCTGCAGTTTTTTTGACAAGATCGGAGACATAGAGGAAGCTGAGTTCCTAACGGAGTTCAGTTTGCAGATTTGGTCAGCATATCTATCTCATTAAACTGTGACCTAGTTTCTACTGGCATGAATATGAAATAAACTGTATCACTTCAACAGAGATGGAGGGGCCTTCTATCTCTTTGCTTCTCATGGTTCTGTTTGAAACGTGTCCCAGTTTCATCTGTTCATTTTTAATGTTCAAAGACCTAAAACAAAATTTTACTCTATAATACACTGTATTTAGTGAATGTTATTAAAGACTTTTCAATATCAAGGAGGTAATTACGCGATTCGTGGTGTTTTGTTTTAAGAGCTTCAAGAAAGAATGAGCCAGACAGCCTCTGCTGCAGCATTAATAGAGGAGTTATCAAAGAATAAGATGCCAAGTCTATGATTAAAAACCTGTAATTGTTACAATATGGGTCATTAAAACACAGTACTCAGAAATTGGATCCGAATTGAAACGTTCATTGTAAAACTTTAGGGAATTTAAATGCATAATTATCAAATTCCCCTACTTAGGTTCCCTTTTGGGTTGACAGTAAACAATATTGAAAAAAAATTATTTTATACCTTATTAAGATTTATAATATTCCTCCTTTCCTAACATTCAAAGGTTGTTTTTTTTTATGTTAAACGTAGTTTTTTTCTTCAATTCTTTTATTCTAGTATTTTTGGGCATCTACTAAGCATGCTTGTAGTGACAGTGGAGAGAAAAAAAACTCCCTTTAACAGGAAGAAACCTTAAGGAGAACCAGACTCAGTGTGAGCGTCCATTTGCCAATGCCGACTGGGGTTCAAGGAGACAGAAGGAGAGATACAAAAAGCAACTGTCACACAAAGCCAGGCAGACGAGCTCCGAGCCAGCTCCCATAACAGAGGATGAGGAGAGCACATCTAGCCAATCACAATCAGAGAAACAGGACTATACTGAAAAACAGGTAAATCTCGAACATCTTTATGAAAACGTAGTGATGGCAGCAGCACAGCTGATATTTCTCTCCAGGATGGTGTCACAGCCAAACAGGAACAGACGAGGCAAAGCTACTATGAGAAAAAGCAGAGAGAGCAGAACGTTAGATTTGAACTAACAAGTTCTGCAGAGTGGGAGAATAGAGATAGAATGAAGCAGAATGATGAAAAAGTGGTCCCTATGTCCTCCAGCAGTCTAAGCCTATAGCATCATAACAGTGTCTCGCTAACTATAAGCTTTATCAAATAGGAAGGTTTTAGGCCTACAGTTAAAAGCACAAAGGTTGTCTTCCTCACTGACTAAAACTGATAATTGGTTCCACAGGAGAGGAAAAATTCTACGAAACACTAGTAGACCTGGAGATTGATTCTGGATTTAACAGGAAGCCAATGAAGAAACGCTAGCATAGGAAAGATATGATCTCTTTTTCATTTTCATCAGAACTCTGGCTGCAGCATTTTGAATCAGCTGAAGGCTTTTAACATTTTGTGGACTTCCTGATAGTAAAGAATTACAATAATTCAGCCTTGAAGTAACAAATGCATGGACTAGTTTCTCAGACTCACCCTGGACAGAATATTTCTTTTTTTTTTTGTGCAATATTCCACAGAGAAAAGAAGTAAATTCTAGAAACCTCTTAGATATGGGATTTAAATGACAAGTCCTGATCAAAAATAACACCAGGATTTTTTAATTTATAGCCTGAGATCAATTTAATTTCTTCCAAATTATGTGGCTGACTAATCGGCTTATTTTTCAAAGACTCTGGTCCAAAGACTATAACTTCTGTTTTATCTACATTCAGGAGCAGAAAGTTAAGAGTCCTCCAAATGTGTATGTCTTCAAGAAATGCCTGTAATCTAAATTGAGTTCTGAAAGTAACCCTGCATGACTACACCTGATTAAGATGCCAAACAAGGTATTTTTTTTTTGATTATTTATTTTCTGTCTGCAGACTAAATACAGCTATTGAAGATCACAAATTATGATTTAGGGAATCTGGATTTAATGTTGAATGACCAAGCCTGGATTAAATAAAAATTTGGTCTTGAAAGGGAGACTTGCTTGATTCAAGAAGCAATAGAAGTAATTAGATGCCGCTTACAGAGTCAAATTTGACCGTTTTTGCAGATAGCGACTGCTAAAAAGTTTTTGTAATAAAAAAAATCAGGAAGTATGGAGAAATATGGGAATAGGAGGCTTAAAAACACTGAAAATGCTGCTAAAGTCTTAAGCTGCTGGAGGACATAAAGACCACTTTTCATCATTCTGTCTATTCTCCCATTCTGCAGTCTTTGTTAGTTCATCCCCGAACTCTATTTTCTCTTTACCTTTTGTCATATATGCTTCACCTGGTCTGTGAGACCGTCCTGAAAAGATATATCAGCTGGCTTGCTACCATCAGCAAATTTGATTTTAAATTATATAGTTGAGCCTGTTATTTCCCCATGCTGTGGCCCTGTTTCACTTAGACATAGCTTTGGGCTCAGCCTTTACTGTAACTGTATCTGCTCTCCTTGATCATTCATAAAAATATACTCAGAACATGTCTGCTTAAGTTTATTACCTACAAAGAACCATCTATGGAGCTAGTTCACCAAAGAAAAGTCAACAACACAATGTAAGTGAATGTCTACTATCATTACATTCTCATCGTGGAGTGAATTATGCAGTAAATGACTGAATGCAACAAGCTGATTTGCTAATATAGAACACATTGAACCAATAAGACTGGTTGAATTGTCTTTGTAAAGTTCCTTGCTCAAGAACTTGACCCAAATATCAACCTGCTGGACTCTATCAAAACTTACTGCAAAAGGAAATACAAATGTATCATATCCACATTAAAATTATATATCTGAAAATCTAAAGTATAAAGGAATGAACTAAATTTGCTTCAGAGAAGAAAAATCATGTTGCTTCCAAATCACCCCCAGAGATTAAAGATCTTTTATAATCCTGTGTGGAATTGTTCAAGTAGGCCTTCGATTGCATTGTGAGAATATCCGCCTAATACTGGAAGAAAATTGGAGGAAGAAGTTGTACAATTAATCTACTTAAATACTTTTCCTTTTGGAAACCCAGCCTGATAAAAAAAGGCTTTCCATCCTTTTTGCTGTTGCACTTTCTACCCTACAGTATCTTTAGCAGCAATTTTCAGCAGGATGCCTTGCTAACCTACAGTGTTGTAAAGTCTTGTTTTAAAATAGTTACGTTACTTCAAACCTTGAACATATGCTATAATTAAAATATATCAGTTTTTAAAATTTCACTTTTCAATAAGTCTGGGAATAAAAATGGCAAATCATTTTAGTAATTTACTGCATTTCTTGGCATTTAGATCCACTAAAACCTTTGTGGCACTTTTTATTGTTTCCATTTATTCATCTAGAAATGAGGACAACAAACAAGATAAAGAATAAAGAAATGAGAACTGGAGCCTTTCTGGGACCTGACTCGAGTGCATTTTTATTGAACGTTCATAACTGTTAAAAACACGTAAAAAATTGGTCCTGTTTCAGAAACAAGGCACGCAAAGTCATGTCAATGTTCAGTGTTCATGTCATTAGCATTACCATTTATCATCAACATCATCATCAGCATATTCCGTCTCAGTATTTATCTAATAGTAGTATCAAGCATTCCCTAATATAAAAACACGTTCCAATTTATTTGTCACAGAGGTTAAAATTTTTTTTTATTCCGAGCAGCAAGACAATATTCATGCAAGGACAGGAGGAGTGGAGGACAAGACGGCAGTCGACTGGACTGATGGGGTCTTTAGTAGTAGGTCTCCCGTTCCACCCAGCCTGAAGACAGGAGAAAAAAAAAAGATTTTAGGACGACCTGCTGATCAGGGAAAGAAAAAAACAAAAAACAAAAGCAGAGGTTCTAGACTCACCTCCTGGGCTGCGTCTGAGGATCAGTTTACGGATTTCATCATAGATGAAGATGAGCAGGGAGTAGGGGAAGGCGCAGAACCACCAGTTGGGTCTGAAAAACATCAGGAAAGAGATTTGATCAGCTGGTCTTTACCAGACTCAGCTTGCTAGACCGCTGAATCCTTTCTGCTAAGCTAAACAAGCTGCGTGCAGATGTGTCATCTGCTGAAAATAATGAAAAGGAAGGAAGAGAGGAAAAAAACAAGGTAGGATGAGGGATGAGGAAGGATTGAGGGAAAAAGGACAGAGAAAGTGAAGGAAGGAAGGAAGGAAGGAAGGAAGGAAGGAAGGAAGGAAGGAAGGAAGGAAG
>NW_015150548.1:116189-118933 GCF_000732505.1 Cyprinodon variegatus
GGAAGGAAGGAAGGAAGGAAGGAAGGAAGGAAGGAAGGAAGGAAGGAAGGAAGGAAGGAGACATAAAATTGAAAAGAGAATGAAGGATACAAGGAAGGAGAGAAGGAAGGTACAAGGAAAAGGAAGAAAAACAGACTTCTAAGTTGGCATCATAGTCTAAATCAGTGTTTTTTCAATCCTGGTCCTAAAGGCACAATGCTCTCCATGTTTTGGATGTTTCTGAGCTTCAGCACACCTGATTCAGATGATTGCAGTTCAGCAAAGCCTGATAATCTGCTATCAATTGATAACAGCTGTGTGAAAGCTGGGAGACATCGTAAACATGCAGGGCAGTGCGCCTTGAGGACCAGGGTTGAAAAACACTGGTCTAAATAACTTCCAGAACTGAAACAAACCAAAACCAAACTCAACGATAAAAGATGATTCTGGATCCTTCCATATGTATGGACTCACTTCAGAGGATACATTCTGAGGGCGACGTCCATGCCGGGGCAGTAGGACAGGAAGGCGGCGAGGGCAGTCTCCTCAAACAGTCCGAAGATCAGGATCTTGTTCCTGAAACGCAGCAGAAATAAATACGATGAAGCGTCTCCGAACATCTACTGGTTCAATCCTGGATTTCTGCAGAGATCTGCTCACTTCATGCCCTGCTGGAAGACGGAGTTCCTCCTGGTCTTACAGATGATCAGATCGGCCCACTGTACGATGACGATGCTGACGAAGAAGGCGGTGTGGCAGGTGAACTCCACGATCTTCCTCTGTTCGTACGTCTGAACAGATTTCACAGCAGGTTAAAAACCGCAGTTCAGCAGAAACCTTCCTCTAGATCACCAACAAAGACGCGGGACTCACCCATTGCTGCCCATAGCTGTCCTCCAGGTCGTTCATGTACTTGTTGTCCCAGTTCACTCGGATCCCGATGAGGGTGGAAGGCAGGAAACCGTTCTCCGCCAAAATGACGAAGTAGGTGAAGAAGCCCGCCAGCGCCTGGATCATCCCTACAGGAGCAACAGTCAGTAAAGAATGAGAGATTGATCGATCCGTCATGGATAATTGAAAAAAGAAACCAGAATTTTTAATGGTCATTTCCAGACATTTCAAACCAAAAATATGACAATATTTGAAAAATAAAGCTGAACATGACTAACAAAAGATAAAAACACTGAAAACAGCATTTGAGTCAAATTTGAGGTAAAAAAAGAGGTAATTTTCATTCCTAAGAGCAATAAACTGTTTTCACGAAGCTGAAAAGGTCCGCTTTCTTCACAGAGAAGAAATATGACCAAAGTTATTTGTGGCTTTAATTCAAATAAACTGTAAATCAGAAAACAAGCAGAAACTTTTGCTTCCCTCCTTTCATTCAAGGCCACCCAGAGAACACCTGGGAGAGCAGCACTCCCTGATCCTAAACTTAGAACAGGAACACAGAGTTCTGGCTTTAGAAGAACTCAGTGGAACCGTCCCACCATCTAACCCCCCTTTTTTGTCCTCCCTGTGGTTGAAAACACATTTCCTTCTACGGTTCAACCAGACAGTATACCTCCCACATAAACCCAGGAAGTGTTTATTTACCGATCTGTCCATACGCGATGCTAATCAGCCTCTCGTTCACCAGTTTGTCTGTTTTGGGGTTTCGGGGCTGTCTCTTCATGATGTCGCTCTCGGCAGCTTCATAAGCCAGAGAGATGGCGGGAACCTGAGGGGCGAGAGGTGAGGGAAGGCCGGTCAGGAGCTGCAGACTGCAGGGATAATTGAGGCAGAACAAAAAAGGCAAAGCATCCTCACCATGTCTGTTCCCAGATCGATACAGAGGATGGTGACAGTTCCCAGAGGCAGAGGGATGTTAGCGATGATGAAGAGGAGGAAAGGAGTGATCTCGGGGATGTTACTGGTCAGGGTGTAGGCGATGGACTTCTTCAAGTTGTCAAAGATCAGGCGACCTGGTGAGAAAATGAAATCCTACTTAAGGACTTCTGTATCAAGCTGCATCTAAAGAATCTTTTCTTTCTTTACTATGTCGTCACCTTCTTCCACTCCAGTAACAATGGAGGCAAAGTTATCGTCCAGCAGGATCATGTCGGCCGCCTGTTTGGAGACATCAGAGCCAGCGATCCCCATGGCAACGCCGATGTCAGCTTTCTTCAGAGCTGGAGAGTCGTTTACACCGTCACCTGTCACGGCCACGATGGCTCCCTGCAGAACAAACAAGGAGGGAGAGAGTTTGACTTTGTTTAGCTGAAATATTGACTGAAAATAAAAGTACAGATTTAATGTTTATGTGACTCAAAGACATTTTTGCTGCTAGATCTAAATATGGCAAAGGGGCAGGTTTTCCTTAGGACAAAACGTCCTTCATGTTTTACCTGTCTCTGGCAGCCTTCAACAATGATTAGCTTCTGCTGCGGGGAGGTCCTGGCAAAAACGATTTCTGTGTGATACTTCAAAATGTCATCAAGCTGCTCTGGGGTCAGATCTTTCAGGTCGCCTCCATGAACAACACAAGCCTTGGCATCCCTGGAAGAAGAAAAAAAAAAGATTAAATCATCCTGATACGATCAAAGGAACATTGAAGGTATATTTGAAACAATCTAAGGACCAAGAACACGACCCTGAGGTTATCCACATACGTTAATGGATTTCTTTCTCACTACACGGCAATGATTCTGTACCTTGGGTTAACCTCGTTGATAGGAATATTCAAACGTGCAGCAATGTCCTCCACAGTCTCGTTGCCTTCAGAGATA
>NW_015150548.1:119467-122674 GCF_000732505.1 Cyprinodon variegatus
TGATTCTGTACCTTGGGTTAACCTCGTTGATAGGAATATTCAAACGTGCAGCAATGTCCTCCACAGTCTCGTTGCCTTCAGAGATAATACCCACGCCTTTAGCAATGGCCTTGGCTGTGATTGGATGATCACCTGTGACCATTATAACCTAAGAAAAGGCAGGTTTAAGTTGTTATAATAATAAAGTTAAATGACTTTTCTTAAAAAAAATACAGAAAATCTAACAGACCTTGATTCCTGCGCTCCTACATTTACCCACGGCGTCGGGCACAGCAGCACGAGGAGGATCGATCATAGACATGAGGCCGACAAAGCACAGGTTCTCAACGGGGAAATTCACTTCTTCTGTGTCAAAAGCAAAGTCCTCTGGGAACTGCTCATCAGGGAGGTTGAAATGACAGAAACCAAGCACTCTCTCTCCAAGACCCCCCAGTTCCAGGTAAGCGTTCTGGAAAGCATCTTTCATCTCGTCATCTAGAGGCTGCTCTTTGCCCTGGATCATGATGGTGGAACAGCGGTCCAGAATCCTCTCCGGCGCTCCTTTCATCACCAGCAGGTTCTTTGTTTCTGCGTCAGCTCCGGGGTTCTTGTGAATTGAGAGCTTTTAAGGAGAGAGGGTGAGAAACCGAGGGCAATATGAGCATCTTATACTCTGTATTCCTGCTTTTTAGCTTTGATACGAGATGAAAATGAAGACAACATCTACATCTTCAATTCAGATAGTGACTAGCAAAATGACCCCTTAAGGTCCTCAAAGAGCTTCTTGATGTGGAGTTTCAAGTTGAAGAGAGGACAGATTTCATACCTGGTACTTATTGGTTGAATTGAAAGGGATCTCAGCAATCTTGGGGTATTTCTCTCTCATTCCCGCCACTGATCCACAGCAAAGCTCGATGCACTTCAGTAGGGCAGACTCTGAAGCGTCACCAGCAACATCTCTCTTTTAGACAAAAGAGGGGAGACATGACTGACTTTCTCAATTATTTCAAACAGAAAACAAACATTTTAATTGCTGTAAAGTTCTCTTATCACCATCTTGGATGGAAGCAACTGCTATCTGACTGAAAGAGGAGAGCAGAAACCTACCTTCAGGATGGGGAGGTTGCTCTGCTCGGCTAGGAAGACGGCCCGGTTGCAGAGTCCGGCGATTCTGGCCAGAGCCGCCCAGGTGGCAGAGCTTCTGTCGAAGGAGGTGCCGCTCTGGTTCTCTGTGGTGTCGGCTTCATGGATCTGATTGTCGAACCACATGTGGGCCACGGTCATTCTGTTCTGGGTCAGGGTGCCGGTCTTATCTGAACAGATGGTGGAGGTGGAACCCAGAGTCTCGACAGCTTCCAGGTTCTTCACCAGGCAGTTTTTCTTGGCCATACGCTTGGCAGTCAGAGTCAGGCACACCTGGAAGAAGAATTGATTTATAACAACCAACAAATCTTCTGAAACCCGACAAAGAAGTGATGAAGTCCTGGACTCACAGTGACTGTGGCCAGGAGACCCTCAGGTACGTTGGCTACGATGATACCGATGAGGAAGATGACGGCTTCCAGCCAGGTGTACCCCAGGATGAGGGAGAGGATGAAGAAAGACACACCCAGGAAGACGGCCACACCAGTGATGATGTGGATGAAGTGCTCGATCTCGATGGAGATTGGCGTGCGCCCGACCTCCAGTCCAGAGGCCAGCGTGGCAATCCGGCCCATGACCGTACGATCCCCAGTGCTGATCACGACACCGCGAGCCGTTCCTGCAAACGGAATTCGATCTTTAATTGGAGGGCAAAACGAAAAGAGTTTCTGGGTTTCATGGAAGACGCCTACCTTCAACACAGTTGGTGGAAAAGAAAGCAATGTTCCTGGTCTCCAATGGGTTCTCGTTGGAGAAGTCTGGGGTACGAGTCTGTGGTTCTGATTCGCCGGTCAGGGAGGAGTTGTCCACCTTAGCAGGAGGAAAACATTTAAAATGATGAATAACTTTATATGAATCTGAAATAACCAAAGTCGGCCAATTTTTCAATCCAACTAGAAATTTCCAGAAATGCAAACAAAAAAAAACACATATGCAAGTCAAACTTCTGTAATTTTTTTTAAATGTTCTTTTCATATTCCATTTTCCATTTTTTTCTGATATCGTTTCATTCTGCATTTTGCAACGTGAACGTTATCTTTAAAACTAAAATCTTTGTTACAAGAAGCCATCACTGAACTCAGGAAAAATTACAGTTTTAGCTTCCAAACTTCTCCAACTAAGACTTGAAAATGCATCCTGATTGGGCCTGCAGGTGGCGCAGTAGTTAGCACGCACGACGGAGTATGCATGTACGGAGAACTTAGTCCTCGACACGGCCGATACGCGTTCGAATCCAACCTGTGGTCCTTTGCCGCATGTCTCTCCCCCTCTCTACTACCCCCTTTTCTGTCAGCCTACAGTTAAAAAAACGAGCTATTAGTGCCGTAAAAACTTAAAAAAAAGCAAAAATAACACCAAAAAACAGCATCCTCATCATTCAAACAGCCAATAACAAAACCCATGACAAACAGACTCCAGCGACCTAAGAGAACGGCAGGCGGGTCTCTGATTCACACCCATGTTGGATAAAAAAAACAAACACAAACCACAACAATTGAGGTAGTCTCCCAAGAATACATAGATAAAACCCATCAAAAGCAAAACATGCATAGTATTAAGCTTGACAGCGTTTTGGTGAACACCTGGAACCAAACTACAGTAATGTGGCTTTTACATGCGAGTGTGTTTTTCTGTATAAGGTTTGCAAGTGTTCCTCAGCAGGAGGATAGGTTCAATAGCAGGTGTGAGGGGCACCAGACCCACCCCAAAGATCTCAACCACATTTTAACGTGACGTAGTCAATTATTATTTCAATTCAGATACGCATGACCACACTACCACAATCAAGAGAAAGTGTAGCAGGAATCCCGCATCCTTCCTTCAATCCTCTCTCCAATTCATCACCGTTAATCCAGGTTCCATATTTAAAGCAGAATAGTATAAATTAGGGGTGGAACGGTTCACAAAATCCACGGTTCGGATCACGGTTTCCGGTTCAGTTCGGTATATGTTGATTGTTAGCCTGACATGTTGGTCATGTTGCTGTCAGCATAAACAACGCGTGTTGCACAATGTTGCACTTTTATACACCACTTTCTTTCCGCTGTCATCGTAGGTCACTCTAAATGCAAAGTGGTCCCATAC
>NW_015150548.1:123617-126581 GCF_000732505.1 Cyprinodon variegatus
TATTTCACATTTTGAGAATTGGTAAAAAGATCCTTTTATTTTATTCTCTCTCTTTTGAAGAATAAAGCCTTCTGAAAGGCCGCGGACTGATATGGGTCTCATAAAAGCCTCCAGCTGCTCACAGGAGGAAGCTTCAATGAGAAAAAAAAAATCAAAGGCAGCTTAAATGTTTTTCAAGCTCAATTTCAACGTCACAAAGTGGTCATAACAAATGTGTACCAGAAAAAAAATTATATATATATTTTCTGGATTAAGTGAAAGAGACATAAATCCAAGATTTACTCCACTGTGTTTTTAGAAAAAAATGCTTAAAGGGTTCCAGTGAAAGCACCAACCTTGCAGCCATGAGCAGAAATGATTCTGAGATCAGCAGGAATCCTGTCTCCACCTTTCACTTCCACCAGATCGCCGACCACCACCTCCTCGGCGTTGATGCTCTTCTTCTCGCCATCACGGACAACCAGGGCTTGCTGCAACACCAGATATTTTTAGCTGATGGGTTCAGATGATCATACTTCCATCCAGAATCAATGGATTCATTTGAATTTGATGGAGGAAGCACCTGAGGAACCAGGTTCTTGAAGGAATCCATGATCTTGGAGCTTTTGGCCTCTTGGTAATATGAGAAGCAACCAGTGATGATGACGACAGCAGAGAGCACAACACCAAGGTACAGCTGGAGATGGACAAACGGCAGGTTTATTACGGTGGAAATTCTGTTTTAGTATTGATGCAAGCAAAGAACACATTTTATAAGATGAAAATTGTAAAAGTTTAATCTAGATTTGAAGATTTGGAAAATGTTTTAAAAAACTTTGCTGCTTTTTTTCCCTCCAAAATTCTGTTTTTATTTTTTCAAATTGCCTTTGGCAGGTCATATTTTCTTCCCTCCAAGCTGCTAAGTTTGATCAATACGTCATTAATTAT
This sequence comes from Cyprinodon variegatus, assembly GCF_000732505.1. Lineage (NCBI taxonomy): Eukaryota > Metazoa > Chordata > Actinopteri > Cyprinodontiformes > Cyprinodontidae > Cyprinodon > Cyprinodon variegatus. The sequence continues at coordinate 124,545 of NW_015150548.1, forward strand.
GTAAAGCAGACAATAGAAATGCATCTTTGCTCCGCACTCCACAGGAAAATTATACAATTTGTAAAAATCTATGAAAAATAGAATGAAAAAGGGTAGAAATCTGTGAAATTAGAAAAAGAAAAAAAAAATCTGAGAAAATTGACTTTTATGCCGACCCTTTTCCCAGATTGCATTTTTTTTGCTTTAAATTTTAATTTCCTAAAGGTGTTCTTCATTTGCAACAATAATGGTTCATAATTTAACTCCAGAATGAATCAGAAACTTTTCTTTTTTTTCTCTCCATACATTATCGTTTGCAGGCTCGTCTTCCATGGCGGCCTGAATCCCATAAGCCAGGAAGCAGAGGACGGCTCCGGTCCACAGCAGCATGGAGAAACCGCCAAACATCTACAAAACAGAGCAATCCAGTCTAAAAAAAGGAGCTCAACTCAAAATCACATGGACCATTAGTGTCCAGTGTTACCTGCTTGCAGAATTTCACCCACTCCGGGGTGGTGGGAGGCGGCGTGAGGGCGTTGGGCCCATCGCGGGCCAGAATCTCAGCAGCTTTCGCACCAGTCAGACCCTGAAATAAAGCAGATCCGATCACACGTGGTTAAATCCTCCTGCGGTTCAGCTTGCTTCGAGGCGTCAAGTTCTCAGTAAGTTTCATCATCTTTGTTTATGAAACGTGTTGAGGCCCAGAGGGGACGGCAGGCGCTTCCTGTCACCTGGCTACACGGTGTCTACAGAAGAAACGCAGCTAAGGGAAGGATCCAGAGGGGAAACAGCATCACACAAAATAACTGGACTGCAAAAACTGGTCTAAAATATGTTCAAATGTCTTCATTTAAGCAAATTAATAAGATAATCTAATCTAATCTACTAATGAATCGGTACTTTTGCCCTTAATCTTAGATGCTACCCACTTCAAAGCAGATCATTTACTTTTAACACATTTTAAATCAACTTATTTCATTTGCAAATTGTCCTACCTGCTGAAATTAAGAGGAAAACTCACTAGTTTAAAAAAATAATATAACATACCTTGCACTGCCAAACATATAGACTTTAATTAGAGGCACTTGATCAAGTAGTGTGCATGCTATTTTGGGAAGGACACCTTTGGAGTTAATCAAGATGTCTCCATCTTTCCTGTACCAGAAGTACAGATGGCTCTTCAGAGAAAAGGACAAAAACAGCCACCAATTGGCTTAAAAGAAAGGTTGGCTCTGAAACTATATTAAAAAAAAGTTCTGACTAAGATACATGATTATTATGATTTACTAAAAAGGATCAGAAGTGAAATAAAAACATGGATTTTTGCTTTATTTCTTTCTAATTTTGATATTTTAACAATAATTAAATACTTGCATATCTACTTGATCTTTTTTTTGTACGTTTCTTTAATGATTCAGAGCAGCGTTCAACTCCTTTATCTTTTGTGTATTAGTTTTTAAAGTCTTTCATAAAGAGGCAGTTTTCCAGCATTTTCTTTATGATGGCAGCTCATGAACAAAGCAAAGAGCTCAGTCTGCCATCAAGTGGTTTGATTTCATTAAGAAAATAAGGATACCATTTAAAGAAAAAAAAAATGCTAATAATAAACATATTTCAAACTCTAATTCTCACTAGAGATGCACCAAACTGATGTTAAAGTTTGGATTTGGAAGAAAACCATTGATTTTCCATTGATAGATGATGAGCTCAAATCAAAGGGGCAGATCTATTGAGTCTTTTTCTATAACATTAAGTTATGATAAAGGTATAAAGGACGGTCTTTTATTTCCAGGTGGATCATCTAAATAAGCGGTCCTCCTAACTGTCAATCATTCTGGTGATATTAGCTATCTTTTTCTGCGCATGTGCACTTTCAGATGTATGTCTGTGGCGAGCTATGGTTTCAGACTAGGGATGTGTATTTTCACCAAAGCCCTAAATTGATTCGATTTCGATTCATACGGTCCTAAATGGATTCGATTTCGATTCATACGGTCCTAAATGGATTCGATTTCGATTCATACGGTCCTAAATGGATTCGATTTCGATTCATACGGT
>NW_015150548.1:127987-130877 GCF_000732505.1 Cyprinodon variegatus
CCTCAAAGCCAACGCTGATTGGACGTTCGTTTGGTGAACGGCTCCAAATTTTCTTTAACGGAGAGTAGCCAGACTGATCTGCGAGTGAAATCTTGAAAGCTCGCAAGATCAGGATGGTCTCACGAGGCTAATTTCAGACAGTCATTGAAGCTCACCTTTCTCATCGCGGTTCTTTGAAAATGGCAGAGGGTCGTAAGAGAAAAGGTGTCTACAAAGTGTATAAGAAGAAAAGAAAGGCCTCAGAGGAGGCCGATGTATCCAGAAATGCTGTGCGTGGAGAACTGTCCTCGCCCAGCATTCTGGGATTTGCTGTCAAGGCGGCCCGATGTCACCAAATGCTGCCGCTATCTAACAGTGGCGACTAATAACAAAGATGGTGCAGGCAACTGTCTGAACGGTAATTTGACTATAAAATTCACTATATGGTCCCCGCTCTATATAGTGATTGAGGGATTTAGGCATTAGGGCAAACGTTTGGGCACAATAAGCTTGTATAAGCTATGAGAACAGCAACTTTTAAACAGAGCGAACACCAGGACAAATGGGCTTTTTTTTTTTTAAGTGGAGAGGGGAAAATTCGATAAAATCCTACGTAATACCATTAATTACAACATTACAGCTGCACTTCCTCCCACATAAATAATTTATCCCAAAACTGCCATAACTCACTGGCAGTTTACAGCAACACAAACATGGCAGCAGCTTTCAGATCTCTCTTCACCAGAGATGGTTCTTCTAAAACCAAACCAAAGTTAAGGTCTTAAGTAAAAGGAGAATGGGAGACCGATATTTGAGTTGTCAGGCTCCTCTCCTGTGGAACCAACTACCAGTTTTAGCCACACTGTCTACTTTTAAAGGTAGGCTTAAAACGTTCCTTTTTGATAAAGCTTATAGTTAGAGCGGCTCAGCTGTACCCTGATCTATCTCTATAGATATGCTGCTATAGGCTTAGACTGATGGAAGACATAGGGACCACTTCCCCTCTGTCTCCATAATTATTTTATTCTCCAATTCTGTAGTATTTGTTATTAAAACCCCAAACTTTCTGTTCTCTTCTTTTCACAGTAGCTTCATCTCTTTCAGTTTAGCCCCGTTTCTCTTCTAGACATAGCTATGGGCTCAGCTTCTACAGCGATTCAGTGTATAAGCTCGCTTCTTTTTGCCATTAAAACAGGCTTAGAGCTCATCTGCTTTAACTATTACTTACCAAAACAGAGTTTGCTGTTACTTTTTAAACTGATTTTAACTAGCTAAAACAAAAAAGGACATCCAACGGTTTAAAAAAAGCTACACTGTTTTTTTTTTTTTTTGCAATCTCATTTTGAAACAGAAAACCATACAAGCATTTATTTAGATATTTTGCATTTCTCTCTCTTTTTTTTTTTTTTTTTTTGCATTTCCACTTGGTTTAAGTATTTTGTTTTATTTTTGTTGAGAACTTAAGATTAAAAAGCACATTTTGCTTTTTTCAGGAAAAAAAAAGACAAACATGCTTTGAATCTCAGCTGTCAAACTAAAAAAGAAAGCAAGCTGCTAAACCTCCCTCCCATGTCAGTAACAATAACAATCCAACAAGCCGCAGCTCCAACTTTTCCATGCTGACGCTGCAGCTGTGATGTTCATTGCTCTCACTCACATTGTTGAGGTCTGTTGCATATTTGCGCTGGAGCTCGTCCAGATTCAGCTTGTGATCATCCTGCAACAAGAGCACAGAGACAAAGTGTTCAGGTCGTACGTGTGGACCCAATATGGCCGAAGCCGGTGACATTTACAGCCTGTTGTGAGCCGACCTTTCGTTCCCCCATAAGCACCTCTCATATAATAACATTTAGAGCTTTAAAAGGACGGAAAGAGACGAATGGAACAAGCGGCAAACTAAGAGGATGTGATGGGTGGAAAAGAAGCACTTTGAAACTTTCTTTTCTCTCCAATCAGATTTGTAAGAGAAAGTAGAGAGGATGTGAGGAGCAAACCCAGAGAGACGTTAAACAATCAGAGGAAGGCCTCCTGAGGCAGCGAGGGGAATTAAAAAAACAAAAACCCTCACCATGTCCACTTCCTTCTTCAGTTCATCCATATCCTTTTCTTTCTTCTTCGCCTTTGCCTTCTTCTTGCTGCACTGCTCCGAGGTCGCAGCCAGCTCATACTGCTCGCGTCCTTCCTGAGCACACAAAAGAAAAGTAGGGTTAAATATGAAGAAATAAAATAAAGAGATTTCTCTGTGTTGTACAATTGACAGAGAAACACCCCGTCTTTCTCACTGTCGCCCTATAGCTGGTGGTCAGAGATCCCATGTTTGTTTGCTGCCACATAGAAGGAACGCTACTTTTCCAGAAAGTAATTATTTATATAGAAAAAAAAATTGTTTAGAAAAAAAATAACACCTTTACTGAGAGATCAGAGCAATGCCTCCAGAAAAGGGGAGTGTGGCCCAGTTATGTTTGGAATCCTTAGGTTGTGAGCTCAAGTCCCACTCCCACGGACTGTCACTCTGGGTCCCTGAGCAAAGACCCTTAACCCCACACTGCTCTCCGGGCGCCACACAATGGCGGCCAACTGCTCCCCAAGAGGATGGGTTAAATGCAAGAGAGTTCATTTTGTTTCTCTCTACTTGTGACAGTGTAACGACAATGAAAACATTTTAAAAAAAAGACTTGTCTGCACCTTCCACACGAAATTTTTTTCAGTATTTGGATCATAACTGTGGTAGTTTTTAGCTTTTCATTTAATTTATACTTAATATCAGGCATTTTCAACGTTTTCCAGGCCAAGGACCCCCAAACTGATGGTGAGATGGAGCGGGGACCCCCAAAATGTATATATCGTTTGAAATTGTGTTACATCAAACTGGTCCTATAGTCACTAAAGTATTTCTGATTTGTGATTTTTG
>NW_015150548.1:131891-134920 GCF_000732505.1 Cyprinodon variegatus
TTTTTAAGTCTGTAAAAAAGAAGTTTTTGAGGAAGAAGAAGAAGTAGTATTTTTTTTATTTTTTTTAGATTTTAGAAACTCAGAAGCTGATCAAATATCGGGTTAAATATTGGTGGGGTGGCCGATGTCCGATATTCAGTTTTAAGGCCGATACCGATAGGGGGCCCATTATATCGTGAATCCCTAAAAACTACTGAATTTAAATGTATCATATTGACAGAATTGAACTGGGTTCAATGTTTTTGATGTAAATGTTGCACATATTTAGGAAAACATTTAAACCTGTAACCTTTCTTAGCTTTTTTTTCCCTTTTTTTACATCCTAAAAATTTCCGACTCCTTTTAAAAAAAAAAATCATCAACTGTTTTTGCAACATTTTCTACTAATTGTGAACAAAAATGACAAAACCCAGACAATTTATGACTTATTTATATTTATAAGTTTGTAGTTAAATCATTTCTTCAAAGCAGCTATCGGCCAATAAAGGTGTCATAATGTGATAAAATTTGGACCTGTTGCAAATTTCGACTCCAGTCGAGATGAAAAATTCTTTAATGTCATTGTAAAGACTAAAAAATGAAAAAATGTGAACCTTTAGTACTAAAAACACACTTTAGATTAGTTTGCGTCACTGGCAATCAGCTCTGGCCCAAAGTGGCGGTCGGCGGGCCTCTCGCCTGTCCCTATCTCCCGCTGTCTACTCTGCAGACGTCCTTTCTTATCACCAGCAGTCTCTGACAGAGCAACAAAGGCTGGAACAGATAGTTTCCGCCAGGCAGCTGTGAGACTGTGTGTCAGGGAGCAGAAAAAAAAAGAAACCCCTCAGAATTATCTGCTGAACTTTAAACACTAAAACTAAGCAGCCATTTTAGCTGCTAAATGTTTCCTCACTTACTGAACAGGAAACCCCCCCCATCAAGCATAATTTAGCTCATTGTGTTTGCCTTAACACCTCCAGCCTATCCGATCCCTCACAGGCTACAGTAAGACCACTATAATGAGCTCATGGTTGGTTTTAAAACGGCAGCAGATGGTCGGCCAAAAATCTCATCCTGTTTAAGTAGCCGAACAATCTGGAGACGTTTTTAAACCTCGTTATATTACGTCTTAAAATGGGAAACCAGACCTGGAAAACTAAAGAGTGGATTTTGTTCTATTCTTGCTGCAAAGAAGCAAATGTTTTGTAAATGGAAATATGAAAAAACAAAAATTAAATTCAGAAATAAAACTTTGAAAAAGAAACTCTGAGGCTTTAAGTAACTTTGTTGTTTTTATTAGACTTGATCAGGGCTGAAAGGATTAATTGAATTAATCGCGATTTATCAATTATTGAAATAATCAACTCATTAAGTAATCAATTAGTCGTTAACTGGAGTATAGAGAATCTAAAACATGCCTTAAGCTGAAAGAGAAACCCACTTAGCTCAGTAATTATACCACAATTGTGAACAAAATGTATTAATATTTTGCTTTAAAGATAAAAAAAAAAACTTTCCTCTCTCAGCATATCTTTCCAGAACTCCACAAGTGGAAAAGTTTTAGTTTTCACGGGTTTAATTCTGTAAAAAATCTTCTTTAATGAACCTTTGTTTCTCTGATTATTAATAGATTAATAAAAAAAATAAATAAATCAATTGACAGATTAATCAATAGGCAAAATTATAATCAGTTGGAGCCCTAGATTTTAGAATTTTTAAACTTTACCTTTTTTTGAATTTTCTTCTCATTTTTAAGTTTCTTAAACTTTTTCTTTTTCATTCTTTAAAACTTTTGAAATCTTTTTTTTTTTTTATTTCTTTTTCAGATTGAGTTTTACCAACTGCAATACTTTTCAATTTTGAGGGGAAACCTGCAAAGTTATTACCATCCTTATTTATTTTTTGATCAAAAAGTTTTTCAAAATGTATTTTCTGGATTGCCTTTTCTTCTCCAACTTTCATTTCTTTTCCTGCAAGATAATGGAACAAAATTCACTCCAAATAAAACCTAAAACTATGGACTGGACTTTATTTTGGGCATTTTATTTTTCTTTTTTCTGCAATTATGGTGATGAAGCTGAAGAAACCAAAAAGATAAAACGAAAAGGTAAAAATAGGATCCAAAGTGGGACATTTAGAACAAAGCGTTCGGCAAGTTTCCACAACTAAATACTTTTAAAAAAAGCAGTGAATACGACTAAATCAGATCAGAAATGAATACAAACATCATGTTGTTAAGGTTTTTATCATGATCTTATCCCCCTTATGAGTCAGTAAATTTAAATGTAACCTTATAGTAGGCATCATTGAGATACTGATATGACATTCAGTTTTATACAGTAATAGACGTCAGAATTTGGTAAAGAGAGTTTAGTTAACTGCTGCAGATCCCAGAAACAGTCATGTGTATTTGCTTCCATCCTTCATTTTCCGGTTGAGTTTAGCCTTTCTGTTGGTCCGCCTCTGCATAGGGCTCACTCCTTTGAAAGGCTTTGCTGCGTTTATGGTTTTTAAATATTAATACATTAAACATTTAAAGTCCAATGCGTCATTGACAGCAATGCTGATACAAACACCCCCGCCCCCCGGCTCAATTGTTTGATCAGATAGCTGTGAACGAGCGCGCTGTTCTTTCTAAAACACCCAAGTTTGCTTATTTATCAGACGCATGTTGAAGGTGTGGGCCAGAGCATTTTTTTTTAAAAAGCGAGGAGAAAGAGGAGAATGTTCAGACTAATGGATTCGTGGCAATGAAATTGCTCATTTTATGTAATTTCTATTTATTGAAAAGAGAAAAACATTTCATTCTAGACTGTTTTTGCTCCCTTGTTTTAAAAAGATTCACCTTTTTTAAGGATGGTTCTCAATTTTAATCTTCAGTGATTCAGGAAATGATGCAGCTTGCCTGTTTCTTGCTTCTTTTGTACACGTAATCACAACTAGGCAACTTTTTGACCCTAGTTAAGTGTGAGGAAGGAAGGAAGGAAGGAAGGAAGGAAGGAAGGAAGGAAGGAAGGAAGGAAGGAAGCTAACAAAGAAACAAACAAAGA
>NW_015150548.1:135427-144706 GCF_000732505.1 Cyprinodon variegatus
AAAAAAAAAAGTGTCAATATTTTCAATCCAGAACTCCTCAAGTGGAAAAGTTTGAGTTTCAGCTGGTTTAATTTAATCAAAAGTCTTCTTTAAGGAAGATTTGGCTCTACCATTATTAATCGGAAAAATAATCGGCAGATCAATCGATTAGCAAAATACTCGTTAGTTGCAGCCCTACTTCACAGGTTGAGTGAAGCTAAGGCATCGCTGCGTCGGTAAGAGGCGAGGACAGCAGCAGATAAATATCGATCGGCAGTTACAGCTCATCAATAATTCAACACTTTCCATAGATCTGAGGTGCGAGTGTGATAGTAAGATGAGCATACCCCATCAGACCAACATACCCATAGTCAATACGCATCGCAAAACATCAGATTTGCGTTTATCCGTTTAGTTTTGTACAAAAAAATACACTTTAAACTCCTTCAACGAGCGTGCATCCCTTTAGTCATGTACCAAAAAAAAAAAAAATTTAAGGTCAAATATCCATACGCTTCATAAAATACCAAAAAGTAAGTAATAAAAATTTTTTTAATACATGACAAAAGAAATACACACTCGTTGAGGTAGTTTAAAGGGTATATTTTCTTACAAAACTAAAGGGATAAACAGGTTGTTGACTATGGGTATGCTGGTCTGACTGGGTATGCTCATCTGACAGAAGCACCGAGGCCACTGACTGCTAATGACTCTAATGCAGAACTACGGTGGCCTCTGGCATCCCCGTGGCTTCCTCTTTTGTTTTTCTACGAAAAGACGGACCCCAAACGACCAAACATGGACATCCTGTAGGCGGCCCCAGTCATGGAAAAATGCTAACTAATATTGTTTTTCTACGGCTTCAGCTGACCAAAGTTTCCCAGAGCGCAACAAGTGATCCAAGCACATGTTATTGTTGCTCACCCCCAACCCCCCACCAGCAGGCTAAGCTGGGAAAACACTCAGCCTAGTTCACTGTGGCTTGATCTTTGGCTAAAGGCCCCTAGGGGCCCCTGGGGCCACCAGGCTTGGAGGGAATAAGTCACAAGTTGAATGGATAAACTCATCTACATCTGCAGCATCGTTTGATCACTGTCTATTAAAGGACTGTCTTTATGAGCAATAAAGTTCAGGATTCAAAACTATATATATGGTTTTAGTAAAAGATAAACGACATATTTTTTAGCTCAATTTCAAATTTCTCCAGAGCCAGATTTCAAAGAAGCGTCTTTTCTGGCTATTTTAAAGTATTAAAAGAAATTTTCTAAATAAATAATGGCCACAAATGTTCTCAAAGCTGACAAAAAAAGAGGACTAACACCATTAAAAAAAAATTAAAGTAGGAATATTACAAGAATAATTCAGAGATTTAAATCGGAAATCGAAGGCAGGGGGTTAATTATAAACATAAACGTCTTCTATAATTAAAACAATCCACTCATGTCGCTTTTTGATTACAAACATTCCAGTAAAAGAAAAAAACAAGAAGCTCTCAAATGCAAAATAAAAACTAATATATTGAATAGATTTCTGTAAACTCAGACATTCCCAATAAACCCTAAAGCAAAAACAGACAATCCTACAAGTCCATATGCTAATGCTAATGCTAACTGAATACCATCCTTATACTATCCGGAATGCTCTTACTAACGGATATATTTCAGTGTTGAAAGTTATGGAAGAACATTGTGGCCAAAAATATGTCGGCTGTTTTGTACACTTGTATTTGCAGAGTAGCATTTATGTGGTCGTCCTGCAGTTATGCTAATATTTTATCTTTTAAATGTTGTTGTAAAAGCGTTATCATTAGGGAGTAAACAAATCTCACGGGTTAATAGATAACTGGATTCAAATTTCTTTCATCCAATTAACTGATAATGTGCAATTAAATCAGCACTAACTTTTCAACCTTGCAGGAATACAGTAAAAAACAAAAAAAGTTAAAAGTTTCTTATTTTCAACATCTTGTGATATTGTTTCATTATCATCAAATAAATTAGCTCATCGCTATTCATCTTTAACATGCACTGGAAACAGAAATGTAGTTCAATGTAGCTGCAGGCGACCAGGACTTTTCCACACTATGTTATTCAGGAAAAACAATACAGCTTTTGTCCACTGGGGGAGCCAAACTCAACCAAAGCTAAAAGTACTTTGGAACTGCTTTAACATGCTAGAAGACATGCTAGCAGCAAGCAAGGTATATTGGGAAAAATTGGGATTAAATGCATTTAATGGAGTTTAGCTTTAGTCTTCCTCTCACAACCTGTTCCACAGTGATGTTAGTTGCATAAACTCTCGCCCACATTTTTGAATTTCAAAAGAAAAACAAAAAAAAACGGAAAGCTAAATCACGGCAAGCGTCCATTTTATTGAATCAAAGCAACATAGAGCATCTGTTAATGATAGTTTTATACCTCTGTACAAAAAAAATAAATAATCGTCTCACATATTCAATTTATTTTTTTTATTCGGTTACCCAATAGCTTTCTGCTTTGTTATATTTTATAAATATGCCTTAAAATGTGCAAGAACATTTGTTTGTTAAATCAGTATTTAATACTGCTGGAACACTAAATTGTTTACTTATTATTTTTTTAAATCGGCATATGGGGGGAAAAAAACTTAACACTTGGGCCCTACTAATAAAGAATAGAGCCTTTTGATACAAGAAAAAACATTTTAAAAGTGACAGCTTAGCCATTAATCCTTAATTGCTTGACAAGATCAATCGACTAAAAATCAATTCAAAATCCATTAACTGCATCCTTACATTAAACACAGAAAGCAAAAATGGATCTTTTCTGGTTAAGCACCAAATATTTCTGACGCATATGTACTTCTATAGATTCCTTTCAGCACCAAACCTTAAGATCCATTTAAAGCAAAAGTATCACCTTATTTAATGACCACTGCATGGGGATAAAGTCCATGGAGATGATTAGTAATATTTTTTTACTGCGCTCCTCCCTGGTGTGAGAGTAATTTGTGTTGGAATCATCTGTGGGAAGTTACAACGTTGAGGTCTAGATATGGTCTCTACAAAAGCCTTAAATAACCAATCTATCTGATTGGGCACTTCACTCTCATTCTGCAGGTTTACTAATGGTTGCTAAAAGTAGAATGGGAGGCAGATCCCTTAGTAATCAGAATCATCTCCTGTGGAACCAACCAGTCCATGAGGCAGACACCTCATGGGCGGCTGGTTGTACTCCTGCCGCAGTGTCGAAGTGAGCTTTTCGCAGGTATTTGCGATTTATGCCCAATATTGAAGCGTGGTCTGCACTGTTATTCCACGCCACAACGAAAGAGGGACAATCACAAACTAGTTGTCGGACTAGATACGTTCGAGGCGGTGAGGAAGTGGAAAAACGCAAGGGGCAACAACGGAGGGACATGAGAGCGAAAAAACAGCGGGGATCCAGGTGGAAATGGGGTCCCAGCGTCCATGCGCACCTCGCTCTTCTTAGCTGGTCCATCTTCACAGATTTGCGTATCTGCATTAACTGCGACACACAAGCAGACAGCCTTGTTTCTGACCATAACCCAGCATTTAAACCTTTCCTTTTTGATAAAGCTTATAGTTACAGTGGCTCAGTTTCTCCTGAGCTATCTCTATAGTAATGCTGCTATAGCCTTAGGCTGCTGGAAGACATAGGGACGCCTTTTCTTCGTTCTATCTCTATTCTCCCATTCTGCAGTATTTGTAAGTGCTCTCTCTGCCTTTTCTCATTATAGTAGATTCATCTGGTCTGTTCCTGTTTGGTTGCGACACCATCCTGGAGAGAAATGTCAGCTGTGATGCTGCCATCAACACCTTTGTTTCTAGATGCTGGAACTTGGCCTGTTTTTCAATGTAGTCTTGTTTCTCTTACTGTGACTATGTGCTCTCTCCATCCTCTGACATGGGAGCTGGCTCGGAGCTTCTGCCTGGCTGTGCGTTTCCTGGACGGGGCCGCCTATGGAGCTGGTTGACAGTTGTCTTTTGTATCTCTGCTTCATTTTCAATCTGCTTCTGTCTCCCTGCACCATAATCAGTCTCAGCAGATGGCCGCTCATACTGAGCCTGGTTCTGCTTGTTAAAAGAGTTTTCCTCTCCACTGTCACTACAATCATGCTTGGTGTGAAGGATTGCTTACAGAGTCAATTAGTTGATGCAATCAGCTGGTTTTCCTTAGATGGAAAACGTTTAAAATGATCTGACTGTATGATCTGGTTGAACTGTCTCTCTAAAGTGCCTTGAGGTGCCATGTGTTTTGAAATGGTGCTATAGAAATAAACTGCACTGAATAGATTCAGGGATAAAAAAGTAATACAATTGAAAAGCAAAGAAAAGGATGCTTTTTGGCATTAATGGTGCATTGGATTATTTATAACCAGCACTGGTGAAGCCTACTGTACAGCCAACAATGGCTCTTTGTTCTACTTTCCACCCGTTTTGCAGCTTCAACACAAGCAACAGACTCTGAAACCATTTCATGTGACTGTTAAGACCTCCAGCACCCAAAAGCCAACAACAAGTTTTATTTTCCTCCAGCCGTTCGGGAGATTTGGAGGATGTGAAAAAAAACAAACAATGAACAAACTGCCGCACGATGTGAACGAGCTTGATGACGCTCTGAGTGGAGATTACAGTTTGAAATCCTTCTCATTGTGACGTGAGTTGAGAAAAACTACAGATTTGTCGGGAAACTTCTGCGATTCGTGGACCACAGCCATCGCTCTTCCTCGCCTGAAAGAACAACCTATATGGGGCAAGGGGATCTGAAAAGAAAAGACCCCGCCTGATTCTCATTCATGTTTATGAAGCACCTCACAGTTCTTCCTGGTGCCAGAAAAACAAGCTGCTCATTGAACTGTACCTCCCCCTCCTTTCTCCAAACCCTGGGACTTTGCCCGGTTACCACCAACAACTATTCCCCCTTCCTCTCGGAATCTGTGAATGGACTGAACCCTGTTCCCACATCTCTACCTCCATTATTCTCCCACTTCCTCCAACAAATCTTTTCTCTGACTAAACCGGGAAGGAGGAGTGTGTTCATTTTCACTCTTTAGCACTCTTCTCACGTCACCCATCCCTTAAAGGGAACAACAGGAAATCCATGAGTTTGACTGCATTCTGGAAAGTTCTCAAAGAAGTTGGATTACAAAGATGTGAAAAACGTCACTGCCCAAAGTGGGTTGAACAGTTTACTCGATTCTACACACCTTAAAAAAGAAAAGCGGACAGTTTATATCAAGGTTCTTTATCTACACCATAAAAATGAAGCCAAAAATACTGATCTGGCTCAATATCGATGCTAAAGACAGATTTCTTGGTTATGCTTTAGACACTGAAAAATATTCTGAAATTGTTTAAACATTAATTGAACCAATCTTTCGTGATTCCGTCTTTTTTGGCTGCACTAAGTATTTACCAATAACCTCGCCTCCCCCGAAATAAATAAAAAGCTAAAGCAACCAGCTGATTTGTTGGTCAACCAAAGCTAAACAGTTGGGATTGGTTAGAGGATTGAAGACTCCAAACTAGAAATAGAGCAAAATATCGTCCAGCAGATATTTTTGGCTGATATTAAAAACCCAGTATTGGTCGGTATTAACTCTGAGCCACCAGTTCCAGAAGTTCTTTTAAAAAGACGGATGTATGAAGGTAGAGTCCGTCCAGAGGTACGATTCCTTTGGGTTTTTTTCTTGACAAATCCAGTAATGGGGAAGGCTACAGATGAATGATGCTGGAACTTTGGCCGATAAGCAGTATTTTCTTTACTAGACACCAACTTTCTAGTCACTTTACTTTATAAATTTCTGTTTATCTGTTGTGCTGAATGACTTAAGGGCAGATTAGACTTCTGCAACCGCACACATCAATTGTCGCTTGGGTCTGGTCACGAACCAGTTTTACTGGTATGTTTCCGCAACGTCAGTCCGGAATTTCTAGGAACGCACAGCAGTTTCCTGCCAAAGTGCAGGAAACTCGCAAGAAATTAGGCGGATGGTCACAAGAACTTTGGCGGAACCGGAAGGAATGTTTGTTGTCCAGACATCAAGAGGAACAGGTTCTGTTAATGGAGTTTCACGTTTCGTCATAGTTGTCCGTTGTAGTTGGTCCTCGGTTTTTAAAAATGACGTGCCCCGGCACTGATTCGAGACGGCCGGAAAGGCATATCAAGAACCAATCACAGCTCCTTTTTGTCTGCGCGCTTCCGTTTCAGGTCTGCATAGGTATGCGACCGTCCGACACGTAGTTAGGTTGCAGAACCTCTGCGTGGGGGGCGTGGTCACACACAGACGGCTGCACAGGCTATGCATCAGAAGCATAAATTGGCCTTTAGCATTATATCTGCGAGATATTTTGTGAAATGGTGTTTAGATTTAAAGTAAATATCAACAGATACCAGTAACAAGCTCCCTGGAGCAGCTGATCAAACACCTCTTTAATAAAACTTTTTTTTTTTTTTGTTCAATATCTGCCAAAGGAAATATGTTAACGCTTCATACAGCCATCCATTTATTTGCGCGTTTAGCTTTTAAAATAAGTAAAAAGATAAAATGAATATACATATTTTCTTCCATAGGATATTATTTGATGTAAAATCTTCAAGATAAATTTATGAATTCAAATACTTTTTCAAACACTAAAGGCTCCAACATGGGTATTTATTATTTTACTACATTAGTTAGCTGTTTATATCCTTTTGAGCTGTGAAGGTCCAATGACTAACAACTCCAGAGCTGCACAGTGTGTAGAGTAAATTGATTCCATCATTGTTGTAAGCAAAGAAATTTTAAAATAGTTTTTAGTCAAAAGAAGGTTTTTCAAGTAACTTTGCTGATTACATAGATTTTACGCTTTCAAGTAATTTTTTTCATATTTCCTTTTTGTTTTGGAGTTTTTTTTATCTTTTAAATTAAGATTTACGTTTTAAAACTGTTTTACAGTTCATATTCTATTCATTTCTACTTTGATTGTAGCACTAACAATGTTTTTTTAAAGTACGAAATAAGATTTGGAAAAAATACGTTTGAATTTTCTTTTGATAAAATACAATCTGAGAAAACAGAAAAGTTACTTTTAACACTTTTTTTTTTTTTTCCTCATTTCCATTCACCAAACTTTGTTTTCGCTTTCAACAATAATGGAGCAAATTTTACTCCATATTCCTTAGTTATTTCTAATCAATGGAGTATGATAGGGGGATGTTGAAAAGCAAAAAGGAGGATTTAAAGGTTACTAAGCTGATTTCAAAGACAAAAAAAGGTAATTACTCTAAAATTAATGCAAATATTTACATATATATACTTAAAAAACAAGATGCAGAAAGAAAAAAGTTTTTTTATGTGGAATAAACTGGGCATGACTATCTAAAACTATCATTTAACCTAGAATTTTTGATGTAGACATCATAGTTTGATCAAAAGGCAGATGTTTCTTCTTAGTCACGCTGCCAGTGATCGCTCACAGCTTTAGATGCCCCACTTTGTCACCTTTCAGATTCGTCATGGAAAATTCTTGAACATTTCATTCAGCAGAAGAGGACAAGGAAGAGGAAACACGTGGTTCTGACAGTCTGAAAGAAAACGTTCCACTTTCTGACTGGGCATCGAGTTTGTGGAAAAACTTTTACAAAACAAACAGAAAAAACAACTCTACTCTGACTGAGTCGAGAAAAACTAAAAATGAGAGGAATGATCTCTGTAGATGCAACAAGTGGCAGCTGGAGCAGCAGATGAAGGTGGGGAGGGGGGGTTACATGGTACACGGTGTTCTGAAACAGACGAGGGGCAGCGTGCGACCAAAATCCCACTAATACACGATGACTGCGGAGCGGAAAGAATGTTAAAACCTTCAGAAAGGGGAAGTGTTGGAGAGAGGCGGAGAACAAGGGGGAAACGGACTGAAAACTAATAGATGTGAAGGTCCGGCCCGGTCCGGTGCCCCTTTGGCTCAGATTAGAGCCTCAGTTGGTTCCCGCTGGAGAAAAAACAAGCAGCTGAAGAGCTTTAATCTGGAACATGTTGTTGTTCTGATGCTGTTTTGTTCTGTTGATTCTTTATTTTTCTTCCCGTTAACTCTACCATTTAAAAACAACAGTTTTCTTCCAGGCTTAAATTAAAATCTAAATCTGTAAAAACACAAAAAAGATGTATCTTCCAAACCTGAGGTCTACAGGCAAGCAGAGTTTTAAACCAATTCAGATTTGGAGGATCAACACAATTTTTATTTTCTATTATTATTATTTATTTGGGGATTTGCAATCAGAAGATATCTGGATGTGAGATAAATGATCAATCTCTGCAAAGTGCTGAAAATTAGCTTTTAAGCTCTAAACTTTTCAGTTTGACGTTTTTCAAAAATATCAGTTCACTGAGAAATATCGACACTTCTAATCTGTATCCGGATACCTACTAGTCCTGCATCGTTATGGATAAAACAACAAGTGCTTCTTGCATATTTTGGCTTTTCTTTGCACACTTTCAGGATTATTTACACTAGGGCTACAACTAACGATTATTTTTGCTCATCAATTAATCTACTTTTTTTCAATTAATAATCGGATAGCCTAAGGGTCCTTAGAGAAGATTTTGTACAGAATTAAACCAGGTGAAACTAAAAGTTTTCCACTTCTGGATAGAGCAAATAGAGAGATCTTAAATGAAAAATCTTTATATATTTTGTTCACAATCTTTGTATGATTCCTGCTCTAAGTGGGTTACTCTGGCAGCTAAAGGCACGTTTTAGAGTCTCTATACTCCAGTTAACGATTAATTAATTACATTAGTTATTGATTATTTTAATAATCCATCAATCCCATTAATTGTTTCAGCCATAATTTTACACATTAAAAGAACAATACCACCTTAATATGTTACATGTAGGTTATTTATTTGGGATTTATTGAACTAGCGTCTGTAAATCTGCTGAGAAATTATTTGTTTCATACTGAAAAACAAAAAGATCTTTCATGTTGTTAAAAATAATTATGTCAAAACTTTGCCCCTATGTATTTGAATATTATTCAATTTTGATCATTCTATTCCATTTCTATCCCAAAGGATCATCTTAAGCATTAAAGCCAGTTTTTAATCATTTTAGGTGTATTGTTAATTTCTTGTTCCCCTCTATAGAATAAGATTGATCAGTATCTGTTGAGGTTTTTTAAAGGTTGGCTATAAAACTGCAACCAGTGCAGTTTCAAAGATATCGCCCATGAAGCCAATTGTGACACTAATATAAAACAACCTAAATAAAAATTCCATCACTAGATAAACAAAAACCATCAATCCAATTAAAGCATGGCT
>NW_015150548.1:144948-149984 GCF_000732505.1 Cyprinodon variegatus
AGAACTCAAAATTTCTATGTAACACTCCAAAAACCTAAGTTGGCAGAACTCAAAAATCTTTGTAAACTCAACCACAGTGAATTTAAGTAAGGAAAACTCAAAAAACCAAATGCATCACGTTGCCTAGAAAATTTAAGTTCTGTCAACCTCTATTTTTTTTTCAGTGAAGAAGGTTAAACATAAATACTGCTCTCTGCATCATTTTCCGCCATGGTAGTTTTTTTTCTTGCTGCTTCTGCATAGCAAGACGCAGAATAGTGAACTTTGTAGGGTATTAATGACGTTCAGGTTGGATGAATCCGACCTGGCCGTTCAGACACAGGTCGCATTTGAAAAGATCAGATTCGTATCGGATTCAGGACCACATAGCCAAGTGGCCTGGGTCGGATTGGAAAAAATCAGATCTGTGTTGTTCAGACTGTCATGAAAAGATCAGATCCAGGTGGCATATGGGCCAAAAAAAAAAAATCGGATTTGGGTCACTTCAGGCTGCAGTGTGAACGTAGCCTTTATTTAGTTGCTTTTTTTCAAAAGTACTAAACAGGCGAACACCAACAAAAAGCTCTGCGAACTGTTTCCATTAGCTCCACAAGTTCTGCTAACTGGTTTAGAACAGCCAAGCAATAACCTTTAACCTCTTCAGAACATAAATTTTCATAATAAAAAACAAGTTTATCTATTCAAATTTTTATCATTCAAATGTAGGAAGGAATCAGCAGCAAGGATCAGCCCAAAATATTGGCAGCAAATACTGGTTTGATGTCAATATAATTGGTATCGGCTTAAATATAAACCTGCATCAGTTCAGCTCTGGTTCAGAGGATTGGCCGATTTTCAGAACTTCACGAAGGGAAATAAGATTGATTTCACGTTTAACGAGGGGGTGGGCATTTATCAGACCTGTAACAGTTATCCCGATAAATTAATGATCAAAATCAGTTTGATTAATTGTCTAAACAATAAACTGCAATAAGTAAAAAAAATAAATAAATAAATTTATTGGTAAGTTAATATTTTTCTTATTTCAGTTTATTTCTTTTCAATGTTGGACCATTTGAAGAACATGAATAAACGTGGTTATATGGGATGTTTTGTGATATAAATCAGAGTTTTTATGTAACTGTTGTAAAGATGAAGCCCATTTTTAAACATAATCGCACACCCCTACATCCGAAAAATCGATCATCGATCTAAAATCGTAGTTTTTTTGGGGTGTTTTTGGACGATCGATCGTTTCTTTCCCCAAGTTATTCTGCAGGAAACGCCTCATCAGTTCCCTCATCCTCAGGGCTGTTTTTTGTGTCACCCTGCCCCTTTATTTCTTCTCTGCGTTCCCGATCTTATCAGCGTTCAGCTCCATGTCCTTCTCAGAAGAAAAACAGTAATGATTAACAGGAACGTCCAGCTCCTTCTGCTCCAAACAGCCAACTTTAATCAACGCCTTTTGATCCGCAACGCGCAGAGAAGGTGCGTCTTGCTCCCCTTTTCAAGTTTCTCAACATTGGCAATGCGGCAACTGGTACCTCAACTCCCCCCCCTCACTCCAATGCTTCACATCTCCCATTTTTACCCACACTTCCAGCTTCCTTTAGCGTTTCCTTTTTGTTTTGTTTATAAATCGACTTGCGCTGAGAAAGAGATGAGGTAAAACAACCCCTTTTTAAATTCATAATAAGATGGAGGTCTAGATTTTGAGGTGGTGGGGGTTAGATAGAGGGAAGGGGAGATGATCTTCACCCCGAGCTTCTCGTTTTCATACCTTTACACCCAATAAACTCAGCAGGTCTCATCAGTTTTCCTTAAACTGGACCATCACCTCATCCATGTTGAAGCAGAAGATGTAAAGGAGGGGGAGCAGAGAAGGAGGCGCAGGGGGAGAGAGGGGGGTGGGTGTTGGATGGGGGCAGGGCAGGCAGGGCTTTTATCACATATGGGAGCAGAGAAGAGGGGAGAGGAAGAAAAAAAAAGCAGCAGCGGCCAAGAAAGTCAAGATGAAGCCCTTTCCTGAACCCGAACCCCATCCTTTCCACCAGGGCTGAATTTCTAACAAAGATTTCTGTTCTGCAGAGCTGTGGGGCGGGGCTGCAGGCCAGCAGCTTCATTCCCCCTCTCTGGAAAATTCAACTTTATGGAAAATTTACCAAAAAAAAAAAAAAAAATGTTATGCATGGGATTCAAAGTAAACTAATCTAGAAAAGTGAAGGAAACTACAAGTCAGGGAAAAACCACATAAATCATTCAAAGAAAGAACATTACATCTCTTTAACTGTCATTTTTGTTTATTTAAACATTAGTTTTGTTTTTTTAAAGCAGCCAATCAGTGATGTTCTTAGAAATCCTGCCTCCAGCTGAAGTTGATTTCAAAATAAAGCGATTCCTCCTAAAGTAATACTTAAAAATATGCTTCAATAGATTTCTTTAATCATTTTTTTTTTTAGTTTCAACACTTTTAAAACACCGCAGCACTAATAGTTCCCTCCCTCCACCGTTTTTCCTCCCCTTTATTTGAAAAGCTTCTAGTCAGACTTAAAAAATAAGAGTCCAGCTAAGTTTGACAGCCCCAGGCAGCCGTTATGTAAGCGGACACCGAGCATCTCTGCTTCATCTGAAGGAGAAAACTTCCACATTACTGCAGGCATCTCCTCTGTTCACCGAGGCTGAAAACACGGAAGCATCTGGAGACAAAAATAGCGGCTTATCTTCCAACACGTTGCTCTCCACCTTCAGCGAATTACACACTTGTTTGAATCGTTTTTCTCTCTCTTTTTTTTAAGTTTAAAAACCAACGTTTTTTTTTTTCTTGGGTCACGCCATTTGAAAAGGAAATAATACTCACCCCTCTTCCCATGGCTGCGAAGATTTATTCTTCCTCTTTTCAAGTAGAATTAAATAATACTCCGCCTTAAAAATATATATATATATACAATAATAAAAAAAAAATCTATGAAAATAAAATTTTATGTTACTCCTGCGTGGGGCTCGTTTTTTTTTTTATTCGGTATTTTTCTTATTTTTTTGTTTTATTTTAATCTTCAGCACGTGTCTCTCCTTCTCAGCACACATACAGGCTCGCGAACCGCCGCAGCAGAACCTCTTATAGTCGGCGTTCCTTCCATTATGACGTCGACAGCATTTGCCATGGTAACCCCCACGGAGAGAGGCCGGGCTTGCGCCATTTTTTCTTTTTTTTTTATTTTTTTATCTTTTTTAAGCGTTCAACGCATGGCACACGTGACACATTATACTACTACAGGTTTTAGTGCAAAAAAATCACCCAAGTGAAGGGAATTTACTTTCAATATTTCTCATACTTAAAAAAAAAAAAAAAAATTTTAGAGTTTTTTACTATTTTTCAAGGCTGCACTTGAAAAAATGAAATTGTCCAGAGAGCTGTTCTAAATTTATTTTTGTTTTACACTTGTGTTAACAAAATGACAAATAAGACTAATTTTCAGTATTAGCATACGTGCTAACACACTTAAGCACTGCATCCGGTTTCTCCATTGTGATGTTCATATTAGTTAAATAAAATCTGTATTATTACTGGGTTCATTTTTTTTAGAAGAAACACTTGAAAAAACACTTTTTAAACCTGATTAGCCGTGCATCTGAGTAAACTACTAAAGCAAGTTTGGTATATATGGAGTGAATTTAGTTCCATTATTGTTCAAGCAAAGAACGCCTTTTATAAATAGAAAACATAAAAATACAGTCTAGAAATGACTCTTTGACATACAGTTTTGCTTGAACGTTTACATTCCCTCCCATTACCATTCCCCTCCAGTAATGCTAAAGAAAATAATTTAGTAAAATAAAATTTTGATTTTTTGTTTAAATATATAATTTAAAAAAACAAACTGTTCCAGACAACTGAAAATACCTTGATGAAGAAAGAAAACACTTGCCAACAGGCGCAGAAGTTGCAGAAGTCTTGTTTACTTGTTTCGTTTATTAATATATATCCATATGTATGTCAAAATCACTGTAACAGTTTTCATTTTTTTTAATCATTTTTATAATTACTTTGTTAATTTCAATTTATTGAAAGCTGATTTTTTTTCTGTGTTTAATGTAAAGTCATGTAACTTTGCTTTATTTTTTTAGAGTAACCTAGAGGGGTCATAGAATGATTCAAAAGGGTATTTGGTGCTGGTCCTTAAGGTCCCTGAATAGGGTGTGTAACATTGGTTGGGCTCAAAATGGCATATTTGCTGTTCAATGAGCCCTAATGCAAGCCTTGTTAAAATCCTTAGAATAGGGATAACCAATTAAAAATCTGCAGGGTCCGAAAAAAGAAAATCAATAACCAGTAAAGGTCCGGAGACATTTTTAATTATAATCTGTTATTTTAAACAGAGTTTACCACTGAAACACTGAAATAAAATGAGGTTTTTATGCATCCATGTTATACATAGATTTAAAAAAAAAAAAGAAAGTGCTTTTTTGAAGTTGAGAGCAATAATCATTCAGTTTGGTATATAGACAATTTCCTGATTCACATATTTTAAAAAACACCTGAAGTGACCGTTTTTTTTTTTTTTGTTTGTTTGTTTTTTTCTTTTCCTTGGCTTAATGAGAGCAGTGGGCTTTAGGCTGACCTGCAAAGGTTTAAACCTGGGTTTGAATGGTAACAAAGCCATTCTCAAGCACATATGAACATAAGAGCAGCCTTTAATGCTATCTTAGACACTATTGGCTTTGTTCAAAATATGAATAGCCCCACACATTCTCATCTTCATACTTTGGAACTTGTGCTGACAAAGAATGTGAAGAAATAACAGTATTTTCTCACAACCCTGTCCTCTCTGACCACTTTCTAATAACCTTCAGGATTACTCTAACAGAGTTCTCCTCCCCAAAAGAAGTTTACATTTTAGTAGATCATTATCTGATAGTGCAGTTATACATTTTAAAGAATCTGCTTCACTTTCTCTCCTCTGTGTCGCTGAGCAGTGCAAAAGCATAGCTTATTCCCCATCACAGGTTGATGATTTTGTTGATGGGGTTTCTAGTTCTCTGCGTACTGCCTTAGACAA
>NW_015150548.1:152796-174346 GCF_000732505.1 Cyprinodon variegatus
CCAACCGCCCGCAAGTAGCTTAGCCTCTGTCGCCCGACCTCTGCATGTCTGGTGACCCCATCACGCTGGGTTAGAGTTGAAGATGTCCTCATTGGTGGGATAGAAATCAGGAAAGTAAACAATGGAAAGCAACATGGAAGGTAGCAAGGGCGTAGTTAGAATGCTTTATTCGTTTTTCTATTTTGTCCAAATGTCTCTCACCAGTTCTGTGCCCTGTTTATTGAATGCCAGCAGAGTTGTTTTGGCTTGTTAGATCCGACTCAACTGGCAAATGTGACGTACATAATTTGCGTTTAAGGGCATTACATAAAATAACATGTTGACACTGATTTGTTGTTTCCATCATATGCTAACCAGAGCTGAGATGATTGAAGGCAGTTATAGCCTGCGTCACTTGCCAAGTCGTTTGATGCGGGTCACTCAGGTCACGAGCCGTTCCCACTGCCACTAAAACCCTAATGTCCGTGGTATTAAATGGATATTTTTGCCAGTAGGAAAGAAGTATATTGGATGTAATATACCAGCTCTTGAGGAGTTACTGACCCCGTTCCTAGAGAGACTCTTTGGGAAGGCGGGACAAGGTCAGAGACCTCACGCAGAAGATCAACAGTTCTTACTTAGACATAACCCTCTGTCACTGTGGACCAGAGCCATAGCCAAAACATTTTTATAAGGGTGGCCAGGCAATAACCAATCAACACTGAGGGGTGGCCAAAAGTAGATAGGCACCAAAACCTCAGGGTCAATCTACACTGTTCCAACAGGAAAATTAACGAGAAAAAAATTCAAATTTTCTAAATAAAGAGAAACTATACTTTCCTACAGCCTTTCCTAACAAATAGATGCATATATTCAAACATCTGTGCTTTCTAAATAAAAGGTATAGTGGATAAAATTCTTTCAGAATTGAGTTTTGGGCAAACATCTTTTCCAATGTCATTACTTACCTAGTTTTATCAGTAATCATTCTGCATAACATTTATATTTAAAAATACTAATATCTACATGAATTGATTATTTAATAAGTTTTCATTAAAATAGTTATTTATCTATGATTTCACTGAAGACTCCTAGATGACTTTTCTCTTTAATAAAACACAAAATCTATTTCTGCTTGAATTCTGTATGTATCATCTTTAATGTTACTATATTGATGTGCAGTATTAACCACAGGGTTTTTGTATCAAGTAATTGTTAATATGTGAAAAATTTAATGTTTTGAATATTCAACTTGAGAGTATTACTGTTGCTAGCATCTGTATTAGAGGGAAATGAAAGGTAGGGGTGGCAACAGGGGTGGCCGATGATTGGGTAAGGGTGGCCAACGCCACCCCTGGCCCCCCATCTAGCTCCGCCCCTGCTGTGGATGGTGATGGACAACTGTTTTTGACAAGGATTATTCAGAAATATACATGAGTTAAGCAAAATACCCCTTTGGCCTTTGCCCTTTTAAAGAGCACTTACCCTTATAACACGGTCAAAACCTTTTAAGTATTATGATGCTTGAGACCATCTGGCTTTCTTCAACTGACTACAAAATGCGTCCACATGAATTAAACCCAGTTCAAAGGATCTCTGTATGCACAGTCTTTATGCATCTATCTTCTCCTGGCAGAGCAGCTGAGTGCACTGACATCCCCTCCCCACACGATGTAACAAGTTAGCTGTGTGCTGAAAGCAGACAGCTAATTTCTGCAACCTCTAAGCTACTAAACCCAGAGCTGCTGACAGACATGCCAATTCAACCCATCAACATGCAGCCCCGCCCTTTATGTTTCTTTAACATGCATCTCTGTCTTAGCTTAAAATGGGCTGCAAATATTTCCTATATCCCCTGATGAATACCCATGAATCCTCTCTGCAGGTGCTGAAGAATCCATGCTGAGGGCCCACATTGATCAAAGCGGAGCTATTCTGGGCAAATCTGCAGTACAGTCCACGAGGGCAGCATCAATGCCCTAGCTGCCATTGGCATCTGCTCCAGAAGCTCTTAAACCCACTGATCCCTCAGAACAAAATAGAGATCTATGCTCCCTTTCCTGGATTGGCTGTAAGCCCAAAAGAAGAAGCACTCTGCCACTTGTTGCTGTTTGAACAAATAGGGGAGAAGTTCTTGAAGATTGCACTTATTCTTTTTAATCTCTTGGTAAATCTTTTCTCGCCCTTCACTCCTGCCTGCTGCTTCAAATAGACAACCCACTTGGACTAGTTGAGCCCTCATCCGGAGCTCTATTGTCTCCTGATGGATAAACATGTCATTCACTGTGGGCCTCTTTAAGACATAATCAGCCGGTCAAGATAAACCCAAAATGGATCACCAAAAGATAGATTTCGCTGTCACTCAACACTGATTTATGGTGTCTTTTGTTTTGTGCAGACAAATCAGAAGCAAACTATAACCACAGATGGACCTAATGGACATACAGTATATATATACTAACTTTATCATTGTGTCTACTTTGTAAATCTTTTAAATGCAAAAACATAAACATGACATAAAAAATATAAGCTAAGAGTTTGGGGTTTTTTTGCATTCTGTGGACAAATTTATCTGCATTCATATTCATACTAACATCAGAAAATTTTCTCTTTTGGTTAAAGTCATGAATGTGCTGTAACTGTATCTTGCGTGTCGCCAGCGTCGTTCTATAAATAACCCAGATTTTATTTAGATGTTCAAGAGAGGAGAGAATGGGGGGGTGCTCTCAAATAGGGTTGCGATGGCAACAAGCACGTTCAGCTGAGAGAAGGCAGGGCAAGGAAGGGTGGGGGTGCAGGGGGTGAAACCACGATAATGTCTGTCTGTCGCCGTCTTCTTCCAGAGAAGACAAATCCGCAAACTGCATTTTATGACTTCAAAAGGCATTGAGATGATTAATTGAGGAAACAGAGGAAAGCCAATATATCTTACTGATGTCCCGCTTCCACTCCCTCCTTTCCTCTTTATCACATTCACTTGCTTCCTTTACCATCAATCAACCACATTCTCTCCCTTCCAACTGTTCCTCTCAGCATCCCTCCATCCTTTTGTCTGCCTCTACTTTCTCGTCTGTCTTAAAGCAGCTCCCTCTGCCGCGGGAGAAAGAAATCTGATTGCCTGCTGGGGAATTTCAAATGGAGCAGAAGGCTCTACTTTTTTTTTGTCTTCCGCAAATGGAAATCTGTCCAATTTCGAGGAATAATCAACATCAAAAGTGTTTGTCTCAAGTATGTGTCTACTGTGAGGTCAGCCATTTGCTGCCAGGTTGGCTTGATAATAGAAAACTATCTAAGAGGGTGAAAAGGGGTATTCATAATAGAGCAAGCATTAAGTTAGAAATCACAACAGTCTCAGTTAACTTTTAATTGGGTTTCTTTGCATTTGCATTCATATGTGCAAATCATTGCAAACACCTTATCAGCTCACTGGTCCTTCAGATAATTACCGCATGCGGACACTTGTATACGTGCACTCTGCTGAGAAGCTGTGGAGGATAAAGATGTGATCAGGAGAAAAACATATTTCAAGCAAATTATTGTAGCAGAATCCATAATTTGGAATGGATGGATGAATGGATGGATGGATGGATGGATGGATCATTGGGAATAGATGATGGATGGATGGATAATTGAGGGGTGAATGGAGAGATGGAAGGATGGATGGAGATGGATGGGTGGAAGGATGATGGATAGATGGTGGATGAGGGATGGATGAATGGAGAGATGGAAAGATGGGATATGGATGAGTGGAACGTTGATAGGTGGATTGATGATAAAATGGATAAATGGATGGATGTTAAGAGGGATAAATGGATAGATGATGGATGGAAGGATGGAGATGATGGAAGGATGGTTAGATGTAAATGGAAAGATGGATAATTGATGGAGAAATTGATGGAGAGATAGGTGGATCGATGAAGGATGGATGGAGAGATGGATGAATGGAAGGGTTGAGAGATGGGTGAATGAATGATGGATGTTAAATAAATGGGGAGATGCAAGGATGGATGGTGGGTGCATGGAGAGATGGATGATGGGTGGATGGAGAGATGGAAGGATGGGTGGTTGAAGAGATGGAAGGATGATCGGCGGATGGAGAGATGGAAGAATGGGTGATTGGCGGATGGAGAGATGGAAGGATGGGTGGTGGGCGGATGAAGAGATGGAAGGATGGATGATCGGCGGATGGAGAGATGGAAGGATGGATGATCAGTGGATGGAGAGATGGAAGGATGGGTGGTGGGTGGATGAAGAGATGGAAGGATGGATAATGGGTGGATGAAGAGATGGAAGGATGGATAATGGGTGGATGAAGAGATGGAAGGATGGATAATGGGTGGATGAAGAGATGGAAGGATGGATGATCAGCGGATGGTGAGATGGAAGGATGGGTGATCGGTGGATGGATTAATGGATGGATGAGCGGAAGGATGATTGATGGAAAAATGGATGGATGATGAGAGGGTTAAATAGGTGAATGATGAATGTATGGAGAAATGGATAGTGGATGGAAGGATGGAGAGATGGATGGATGGATAAATGGAGAGATGAATGGATGGATGATCGATTGGACCCAGGTTGAAGCAAATAAAGCTAGAAAGCAGCAAACAGCGGACAAAAGAACAAAAGACAAGCAGCTCCAGGGCACAATGTTATGGACAAGTTTTATTTTGAATGACAAATAAATTAAGATGTGCTTAATTTATCCATGCTTTGTTTTCTTTTGTGTTTGTTGGCTTTGGCATTTCAAACAAATATGTAACATGGCAGCCAATAATGATGAAAAACACTTCCTCCTTCTGGGCAGACTCAGTAATATGTCTCCTGCTCCACCCAACCTGAAAAATAAAGCAGACATAATCAACCAAGGGTTATTTGTCCTTTACGTTATTACTCTTTTACAATCAGAGGTTAAACATCAAGAGGTCAAACTGGCTGAATCTACAAAAGGTCGCCAGGATGATGTCATCCTTCATGCTGGAAGGCAGTGATTAAAGAATTACAACCTGACTAAGGACGAAAATCTGCCCTAAATTAGAAACAATATAGTCAAATATTTTATGATGACAGTAAAATCCTTGAGGGACGGAAGACACTGTGGTCTTTTCACTATAAAAGAAGTTGCTATCCTTCATTGTTTAGATAGCAAATGAGTTAACGGCATTGGAAGAAAGAAGAACCTTTCTAGAGGTTAAAATACTTACAATATAACAGTTCTTTCTAAGTTGGAGTTTAGGTTTTAGAGTATTTGTTTGTTACACTATTTCCTCAGCTGCCCCTAAATGATATCTCCATCATGCAAGAGGCTTCAAAATGATATGAAAAACCTTAAATTTCTTCTGATATTGTCTGGTCAAAGTCATTTGTTTTTTATCTCTGTGACAGATCCCAACAGAACTATTTTTGTACTCATTTATTTTTAGCATGAGATGTTCAATAAAAATAATAAAATTAAATTAAATGCGGTCACCCCCACAACCATTGCTACATTGTTGTAGTTGACATATGCTAGGATGGGTTGCGCTAGATCCATCCATCCAAAACTGCAATTAGTAATGTTACAGCTGCTCAGTTTAAAGTGAAGCGTGTTTAAATTGATGAGAATTAATAAATGAAAAGAGGTTATTTAGATTAAATGGATTAAACAGAGTGGAGAATGGAGAATTAGTTTGTGCCGCGGCTGCTAGGAGATGCTAACCAAGATGGAGAACTACGGTACAAAGGCCTACAATTTCTAACCGAAGCTGTTTACTGTTAGCATTGGGATCAAATCACTTTCACAGATAGAATAAAACAAAGCATCTTACAATGACAGAAGAAAGCTTCACTGTCACTTAAAACAATTATTCATCTTCTTCTAATTTAAATATGTTTCCGGTTAGCTTCTGCTAATGGTGTTAGCTTTAGCTAATACAGTAAACAGCTTACAAGCAGATCACATTTGCTTCTTTCCATGTATATCTCATCTACAACTGCTCATAAAAACTTTAAGGCAATGACTCAGTGTGGCATTGTCTAAATTTATACAAATCAAATGCAATATGACAAAAAAACTGCTCGGCTAATGGGTAAAAATATAACAAAGGATATCTAATATTTCAATTAGGGCCTAATAATCACTTTTTAAGCATCGCAATTTTTAAGCTAATAGAAAAAAAATATTTAGGCAAACATGTTCAACTAGTCGTGGCTCCTTATGGGAGGGAATATCTGAGACAAGCTGGATTTGAGTTTGAAATATGTGGCCTAGATGACAGCAGATTCAGATGTTTGAATGTCCAAAAAAAAATAGAAAGACAGAGATGGAGATGTTAGTTTGACCTACTTTTCTCTTTGGGGTTTATCTGTTACAAAATCTTTAAGAGCTACAGTTTGCAGTTGTAACATTGTGTTGTCAGGATGTGAGAAAAAAAAAAAAAAAAACGCTTTTTGCAGACAGGAAACATGTCAGCCAGACTTATTTTCATGAGAGTGACGTTAACGCATCATTCGCCTTGGATGGGCTGTGCCGCGTTCAGTGATCCATGCTGTGGGGCTCAGATGTAACATCTCTGACAAACACGCAAGAAAACCAATAAAAACAAAAAAAAGAAGCTGAATCAGAGCTGGACCCCTCCATACAGGTCCTGTGGAGCCTCGTGGGTGGAACGAGGCATTAACAATGGCAGGGTTGAGGGTTCAACTCCCACGGGGCCGCTACCATCTGCTGCAGTTTTAGCTACAGTATCAGACACAACTATCCACAGAGCCAGGAACAGAAACTGCACTACTGTACATTTGTATGTTTGAGATAATAAACCAAGGAGTTTTCAAACTTAAAGAAAAAAGCAAATAATAGTCTTACCTCCTGGGTTGCGTCTAAGGATATATCTTCTGGCTTCATCGTAGAGGAAGATGAGTAGAGAGTATGGGAAGGCGCAGAACCACCATGCAGGCCTGAAAGTATTGGACAGATGGAGAGGGAGAGTTAAAACTGAAATATGACCAAAAAATAGCAACAAAGGCATGACACACCTCCTCTACAGCCTGTAGGAAAAACAGTCGCTATAGTTCATCTAAAAGCACATCAAAAGCTTGTTGGGCAGAAGTAGATTGTTTAATATACACTAAAGTAAAAACTGGATCATCACAGGGCCGTTGCTCTGCTGATGCTCACTCCTTAATGCAAATAAACTCCACTGGGATGCAGATTTATTCCTCAACTGGGAGTTTGTAACAGATACTGAGCAGAGAGGCAGGAACAAACGCAACAGGAGAAAGATGCCAGAGAAGATGGAGTGAGTTTAAACCATGAGCTAATGAGCCTGATCTGTCCTTTCTGCTCTCTGTTTTCCCTCAAATAATCTCATTAGAACTAGAGCATCTTTATTATTCCTCTGTAGTGGAAATTATTTAAGCCAGGAGATAATAGCCAACTTCTCTTTATAGAAGACATCAAAGACAGTTCTGTGCTAAAATTCATGCACGTCAAAACGCTTTCTGCATGGATTAGAGAACAAGAAAACCTCCGAAATCAGAAATTAGCAGAAAAAAAACTGCTTTAATGGGCATTACACCTAATAGTGAATGTTCATTAACAAAAAGAACATTAGTGCATTGATTAGTACAGCAGAAATGTTGAATAGAGGATAGCGTAGGTGTGCGATTTACTCACTTGAGAGGGTACATTCTGAGGGCGACATCCATGCCTGGACAGTATGACAGGAAAGCAGCCAGAGCTGTCTCCTCAAAGAGTCCAAAGATTAAGATGCGGTTCCTGTTGGGAGAAAATAACATTTAAAAAAAAAGTTCAATCGCCCCGCTTATTTGATCTAATGTACAACTGATTAAAGATAGGCTATAGATTTATCTGTGGAGCCTATAGATTGGAAACCGTTTTAGAAAAACTATGAAAGAAGACTCCAAATTTAGGAAAATATCATGCTTCCTTCCATACATTTCTTACTGAAACAGAGATCATGTAGAATAAATACCAATGTGAGCAGTTCACATTCCCTACCATGCCCCAATATAAAATATATGCTCCTTCTCTGCACTTTGAGTTTCCTACCCCCACTAATTTAGCCCTTATCGTACTCTCATGTAGATCTGTTTCCATATACTTTCACTAACCATTGTCACTTACTTTAAAGTTTGATCTAATATTGAGACAGTACTGTTTTCTTCTCAGCTGTGGCTAGTATAGTTAGAAAAGCATCTTCAAGCGAATCCCTTTAAGAGCTACCGTAAGTTCTGACTTCATACTCAACAGCCTCTGTCATCACATAAAAATTTTATCAAAACAAACATAGACATAAAAACTAAAATTCTTAACAACAGATGGAAATTGAATCTTCAGCATGACATGTGTACATAGAAAACTGTTTGAACCGATCAGGCCTTCAATCTGATTATTTGTCTCAATGTAAAGGTGTCTATTAACAAAGAACAAAAACAACAAAGGGCCGACAATAGAGCCTTGGGTCAGACCACTGATATAGAGCCTAAAAGGGACTTTTTAACCAATTTTTTGGTGCCTTTTTTGTATCTGCACATCAGTTGGTTTAGCTCACCTCATTCCTTGCTGTACAATAGAGTTCCTCCTGGTCTTGCAGATAATCAGATCAGCCCACTGGACGATTACAATACTGGTGAAGAAGGCTGTGTGGCAGGTGAACTCCACGATCTTTCTTCTCTCGTATGTCTGGAGGACAACCGGGACCAAAAAAAAAGCATAAGAATCAATAAAAGCAAGATCAAATGAGGGCTGAAAAGACATAAGGAAGACATTACAAGATATACTGACCCATTGCTGTCCATAACTGTCCTCCAGGTCGTTTACGTATTTGTCGTCCCAGAAGACTCTAATTCCAAGAAGGTCCATGGGGAGGAATCCATTTTCAGCCAAGATCACAAAGTATGTGAAGAACCCAGCTGTGGCCTGCATCATACCTAATCAAAGCGAAAGCTTTAAAAATGACGTCTTCGACACATGACGTCATGTTTTTACAAGATGCACCAAGATATAAAGGTTTTTTACCGATCTGTCCATACGCGATGCTAATCAGCCTCTCGTTCACCAGTTTGTCTGTTTTGGGGTTTCGGGGCTGTCTCTTCATGATATCACTCTCAGCAGCTTCATAAGCCAGGGAGATGGCGGGAACCTAGGGGATCAAGACATAACCTGTAGCTCCAGTTGCCCAAAACCAAACTCAACAAAGCTCCAGAGGAACTTACCATGTCTGTTCCCAGATCGATACAGAGGATGGTGACAGTTCCCAGAGGCAGAGGGATGTTGGCGATGATGAAGAGGAGGAAGGGAGAGATCTCAGGGATGTTACTGGTCAGAGTGTAGGCGATGGACTTCTTCAAGTTGTCAAAGATCAGGCGACCTGGCCGATCAACACGCTGGTTAGTATTTATAAATCCGATCTAAAATAACATGTTTTTTAGTCATCTTCTCACCTTCTTCCACTCCAGTAACAATGGAGGCAAAGTTATCGTCCAGCAGGATCATGTCGGCCGCCTGTTTGGAGACATCAGAGCCAGCAATCCCCATGGCAACGCCGATGTCAGCTTTCTTCAGAGCTGGAGAGTCATTTACACCGTCACCTGTCACGGCCACGATGGCTCCCTAGACAGGAAACAGATGCCGATAAAAGTAATCAATTACTTTAAAAAGAAATACTTTTAGTAAAACCATTTTCAAACAGGTTTGAAATAATGGCACTATATGAAATCTAATCAAAATATATATATACATACGTATACTTTACTTTGTTCAACTGTTAAAAAAGATGGTCCATGGGTAGTTTAGGAGATTTACTTTCTCGCAAACCAAATTGGAGTATACATATTAAGATTTTTTTTTACTTAGAAGTTTTGAGTGTAACATTTTTTTTTTTTTTCACATTTAATTCTCTCAATGTTTATTTTATTTTATTTTTTTTATAATATTTTTTTCACATTTTTTTTATATTCTTTTTTTTATCGCCTACCTTTTAAAGGCTTTTTACAGGACACATTCTCTATGGGGGATGTTGGTTCACTTACTGTTATAAGCAAATTACATGTTTTTAAATGGAAGTCAAAAAAGAAAAAGTACAACAAAACTTTTTGATACTTTTTTTTTCACTGCTTTTTTTTTCCTCTGTAGAGAGAGGCAAAGAAGCATCGCTATTTGTCTGCACGAAAGTAAGCAGCAACAGATGTTTTAGGCTTAAAGTGAAGGAAATGCGATCTGGCACGAGGTTGAAAAAGTAGGCAGTTCATTAAACTCAATTGGAAAATGTGAAATAAAAAAAAAAACAGATACATTTTTATTTTTTACAAAACAAGGTCTTTGTTGTAAAAATAAGGGAAATAAATTTAACCCCAAATACTCTGGATGTTATTACAGACTTACTTTAGTAAAAAAAATGTTAAATATTATTAAAGATTGCAATCCAAAACACAAATTAAAATTTAAAATGATCAAATCTGTAATAAACATGTTTTAGATAGAATAAAGTTTGGTAAAAAAAAAATGCAATTAAAAAAATAAAATATGAAAGAAATTTGAGAAAAAAATGTCATTACTTGTAAGAAAACAGTAAAGGTACTCTCGAAACCTTTTTTTAAAGCTTAATTTCTGTTTTCAAATTGCAACAATAATGCAATAAACTCCATTTTACTGTAGATAACGATTCAATTTTTTCCCCAGTTTCATAAGACTTGTGTTCCTATATTTGCCCTTTTCATCTCAGCCCTAAATCCCAGATAATTTCCCTGAGCCTCACCTGTCTCTGGCAACCCTCCACAATGATCAGCTTCTGCTGAGGGGAGGTTCTGGCGAAGACAATTTCTGTGTGGTGCTTCAGGATCTCGTCAAGCTGTTCCGATGTAAAGTCTTTGAGCTCACCGCCATGAACAACACAGGCTTTGGCATCTCTGTGGAAGAAATCCCAGCAAACTTAAGCACAAAGGCTAAAATCAACCATCTACCCCCATACACAAGACGCCATCTAGAAGTAGGTTTTTAGGCTAAATCTGGTTGGTCCGTCATAGTATGGATTAAGACCAGAAATAGTTGTTGGGCTGTGTTTGGTTGATCTGATTTTGTCCCGCTTTAGTCCAATGGTAGACGTTGAAAAGATATTTCAAAGACAGTTTTCAACGTCTTTTCAATGATCTAAAAATTACGGCTTTTCACTTTTCAACCAAATATAGACGTCGTTTGGAAGTAAATCATTTCACATTTTCAATGTCTTTTCAACCAACTTTTGCTCGGTGGGAAAGAACTGACCTGGGGTTGACTTCTGAAACAGGAACGTTCAGACGAGCCGCAATGTCCTCAACAGTCTCGTTGCCTTCAGAGATGATACCTACGCCCTTAGCGATGGCCTTGGCAGTGATGGGATGGTCACCTGTCACCATGATTACCTGAGAGGAAGAAGATTAGAGGAAGCACTGAATCTACAGCTCCTTTGTACAAAAGAAATACGTCAAGAGAGTCGACTCTAATCACCTTGATTCCTGCACTCCTGCATTTGCCTACAGCATCGGGCACAGCAGCACGAGGAGGATCGATCATGGCCATGAGGCCGATGAAGCAAAGGTTCTCAGTGGGGAAGTTCACTTCTTCAGTGTCAAAGGCAAAGCCCTCAGGGAACTGGTCATCAGGAAGGTGGAAATGACAGAACCCTTAAAAAGAAAAAAAGATTTGAATAAGACTTTGATTTGTCCTGATGTCTTATAAAAGAAAGGTTTTAACAGTGAAGAATATATGGTCTACCGAGAACTCTCTCTCCAAGTCCTCCCAGCTCCACGTAGGCATTCTGGAAAGCATCTTTCATCTCGTCGTCCAGAGGCTGCTCTTTGCCCTGGAGTACTATGGTGGAACAGCGGTCCAGGATTCTCTCTGGTGCTCCTTTCATCACCAGAAGGTGCTTGGTTTCTCCAGGAGTTGCGTTCTTGTGGATGGAGAGCTATTGGAAAGGAGAAAACCTTAATCCAGTGGGTCCCTAACGTTTTTTTGTGCTGGGCACCGATTTGGTTTGCGAGAAAGTAACTCTCCTAAACTACCCATGGACCATGATTTTTAACAGTGGAACAAAGAAAAGTCGATTGCAATAAAATATATTTGACAGTAAAATAAGAATTACAATTACAAAACTACCACATTTAAATTTTCATTACCTCAGGGCAAATGTGCAATGGAATTCAGCAAAATATCTAAAATGTGCTGCCACTACACCGTGCCTCACCACTGATTTCTGGGAAATTCCTAAGAGGAGGATCAATGAAGCTGTTGACAACATTTTACAAATAAAAAACCAAAAAGCTCGGCTGTGCATTTGTATTCAGGTACTGGCACAATCATGGTGTGTCCAAGATCCCCCATCAAATGGGAGATAATGATGAACAAAGTTTTTTGTTTTAAAATCCATTCTAATTAAAAAATTCTAGACTTTTTCCAGAGGCATATTTTTGTGACCTTCATTTTTATTAATTATAATATAAAAGAGTAAGAATCAGTTTAGGACATTAGTATGGTGGTTTGGGCTTTAAATGTGAAACCTGAAAAAAACAAACTAACATGAAGGAGCCAACTAAATATGCAGGAAAGGACATGAGGAAGGAAGGAAGGAAGGAAGGAAGGAAGGAAGGAAGGAAGGAAGGAAGGAAGGAAGGAAGGAAGGGCAAAAATAAGAATTGGGTGAGGACACGGATGGAAAGCCACAACTGCACAATAAAATACAGAAGGCTTTAATAAAGGAGGGGAGGACAATGAACATTAGGATAGGAAAAGGAAAAGAAGGGATGGAACAAGTAAAGAATGGAAAGATGGCATACATACAGCCAAAGCTACAATGGAATGACTCAAAGCATAACACTCTGTTAGAATGGTCTAGTCAAAGTCTTTTCCTTATTCCAATTGTTTCTTGTAGAAACTGAAAAAATAATTATGTATAGAAATTCTCTGTCAAATTTCACAGAGCTTGACCTTTTTTAATGAGGTAGTTTGAATTGGTCAATACCACAAAAATACTGATAGAATTAATTGTGTGTTTTTGGTCAAGAAATGTGAAAAAAATGTGTGTTTGAATACTTTGGCAGTGCACTAGAATTTAAATAACAGTTAAATAATTTGGACCGGATGAATGTTTTACCTGGTATTTGTTGGTGGAGTTGAACGGAATCTCAGCAACCTTCTGATATTTTTCTCGCATGTCCTTAACTGAGCCACAGCAAAGCTCAATGCACTTGAGCAAGGCAGCTTCTGAGGCGTCACCGGCAACATCTCTCTGTGGGTTTCAGTGAATGTTATGGAAGAAAAAGATTTAAATGAATGCAGTTACAGCTAAAATGGTGCTAAAAGTTTCGGGTATGATGCTAAATTTAATTGCACTAAAAGAACTTCTGATCTTAAGGTTCAGACATCTCTACAACTACACCAGCTGTTCACCTTCAGTATGGGAACGTTGTTCTGTTCAGCTAGGAAGACGGCCCGGTTGCAGAGTCCAGCGATTCTGGCCAGAGCCGCCCAGGTGGCAGAGCTTCTGTCGAAGGAGGTGCCGCTCTGGTTCTCTGTGGTGTCGGCTTCATGGATCTGATTGTCGAACCACATGTGGGCCACGGTCATTCTGTTCTGGGTCAGGGTGCCGGTCTTATCTGAACAGATGGTGGAGGTGGAGCCCAGAGTCTCGACAGCTTCCAGGTTCTTCACCAGGCAGTTTTTCTTGGCCATACGCTTGGCAGTCAGAGTCAGGCACACCTGGAGAGAAGAATCAACCCCTTATAAACCAAATAATCTGTAATGAAAGTGAACCAA
Source organism: Cyprinodon variegatus (assembly GCF_000732505.1). NCBI lineage: Eukaryota > Metazoa > Chordata > Actinopteri > Cyprinodontiformes > Cyprinodontidae > Cyprinodon > Cyprinodon variegatus. The sequence continues at coordinate 166,568 of NW_015150548.1, forward strand.
GGATCTCAGATTAAAGGACTTTAGTACTTACAGTGACAGTAGCCAGCAGACCTTCTGGCACATTAGCCACAATGATACCAATAAGGAAGATGACAGCTTCCAGCCATCCATAACCGAGGATGAGGGAGAGGATGAAGAAAGAAACCCCCAGAAAAACGGCCACGCCTGTGATGATGTGGATGAAGTGCTCAATCTCAACAGCAATGGGAGTTTTACCTCCCTCCAGACTGGACGCTAAGGTGGCAATACGACCCATAACGGTGCGATCGCCGGTGTTAATGACGACTCCTCTGGCAGTTCCTGAACATCAAGAAGGATGTGTTCAAGTGATTTTTCTTTCACATACCCCCCAAATCGCACCTAACATCATAAATATAGGATTATTTTAAGGACTTTTTTAGTACCTTCAACACAGTTGGTGGAGAAGAAAACAATGTTCCTGGTCTCAAGGGGGTTTTCGTTGGTGAACTCTGGAGAACGAGTCTGGGGTTCTGATTCACCAGTCAGAGAGGAGTTGTCCACCTGAAGGATAAAACAGAGAGGAACAGTGGTGAGAGAATTTTTTTTTTTGGACAACATACCACACGTGTTTTGTTATATATATATTTTTTTAAATCTTCAGTTAAATACTATCAGGACCCCTAGCAATTCCTATAAAATTGGTGTAATACAAGTATTTTTATATTTTTGGAGAGCCTACTTCCCTGGAAAGATGGTTCTTAGGGGAAACTCAGAAGACAATACCATTAGGATATTACAGGTTAGGCAAATGCAGGTTTGTCCTTGTAAATTAGTAAATGGCTGCAGGAGAAAAAGAGCTACTTGCTTAAACTTGTTCGTGTCTTACAGTTTACATCTCAGGGACCTATGGCAATCAAGGAAGCTGTTTTTCCTTTAAAAGCCAAAGGACAGGGATAAATAGAAGGCATAAGCTCTTTGAAATTTCACTAATTCAGATAAAAATATGATTGACTGAACAAAAGAACTAAAAGACTGTTTGTCACCGGTATTCAAGAACAATACTGATCCCCAACATTTCGCCTAATTAACATTAAAAAAGTCCAACATCCAGGAAACAGTCCTCTATTAGTCCTTTGACTAAAACAACATAGAAAACCTAAAGTAGACAAGAGAAGTCTTGAAGGTTCTCTTATCTGTGTACGCTTGAACCTGTCCTTATGAAGGGATTGCAGAGTACTGACAGCAGGGGTCTCAGTATTTGTGCACCAGTAATGCACACAAACCTTGCAGCCGTGAGCAGAGATGATCCTGAGATCGGCAGGAATCCTGTCTCCACCTTTCACCTCCACCAAATCACCGACCACCACCTCCTCGGCATTGATGCTCTTCTTCTCTCCATCACGGACAACAAGGGCTTGCTAAAATTAAGCAAAGTGTTAAGGAGTGATGGGGGCAGTAGCAAAAAGCAAACATGTGGTCATAGTGAGTCAATTAAAGCCTGAGGAAACAAGAAAGTCTTACCTGTGGGACAAGATTCTTAAAGGAATCCATGATTTTGGAGCTTTTGGCCTCTTGGTAGTAGGAGAAGCAACCAGTGATGATGACGACAGCAGAGAGCACAATACCTAAATACAACTGCAGGGAGAATGATAGGACCTTTGACTTTTGCCTCTGAAGAACCAGGAAATGATGCTCATCCTTATTAACAGTCCCCTCTTACATTATCATTGGCTGGTTCATCTTCAGAAGCAGCCTGAATACTGTAGGCGAGGAAGCAGAGGATTGCTCCAATCCACAGCAGCATGGAGAAACCACCAAATAGCTGGAAGAGAAACCAAGAAATCATTTAAACTAGTGAGGAATTTCTACCCTGTGCATCCAATAAAAGAATTTTGCGAGAATAAAAACGATGCGGTTGTTGGATCGTACCTGCTTGCAGAACTTTACCCATTCAGGAGTCGTTGGAGGAGGTGTCAAGGCGTTTGGACCATCTCTGTTTAGAATCTCTTTTGCTCTGGATGAAGAAAGACCCTAGACACACATACAAAAATGTTAGTTTATTTTAGGTCAAAAATTTCATAATTTGGGTTAACAGAAACTCTATCAAATATTTTGCCCTGACACCACAACTCTATAGCGTAACTAATTGACATTGTGCTCAGGGGCAGTGTCTGTGTGCTTAGACTTGGAACTTGTACCCTGGCCATATCTTTCTCTCTGAACCACAATAAATCCTATGTGCAGAGAACTCACCCTTGTTAGGTCCGTCCCATATTTTCTGTTAAGTTCATCCATTGTCAGCTTGTGATCATCCTGTGGAGGGAGGGGTGGACATGAAGAGGAGAGAATGAGATTGACAGACATTGCGTCAAACAAGCATAAATCCCTGTCATTTTAAAACCGCACATATTATCTGCTCTGGGGATTAAAGAATGTGTTGACGTATCCTCCGGGAAACATAAAGAGCACAAAAGAGAGTAGCCCATCTGATCGGGATTATGAATGCATGCGGAGGTGATGTTAAGATTTGTTTAACATTTAATTTACTTTGTAGAGGACTTTGTAGCTGCATTAAAACCACAAACTGCAAAGAGCTCTGAAACACACTGATGTTTTATATTGAAAAAGGAGCTCATTTCTGAAAGTTTATCCACTCTTTACAACCCACATTTAAAAAAAAAAATAAAGTTTAATTTAACTGCTTATCTAATTGTCAAGTCAAACCAAAGCGTGAGTGCAAATGAACACTCAGAGAGGCTGACACATTCATGTGCCCACTCTGAATTTCTTTGTGTGTTTTTTTTGTTATTTAAAAAACGCCCACAGTGGTTGAATGAGAATAAATACCTCAAATATAATTTGAATTAACTGCAATCATATATCCCACTTTTATTGGTATTGTACTGTGAAACAAAACAAAAATGGGCAATCATAAGAAACCAGGAATTGAGATGATGACACTGCTCTCTGCGGTAATACAGTTACATCATACTTCTGTCAGTGCTGGAAACCACAATGAAGACACAGTTACTTTCATGCACAATAGTTTCAAGGCTTTATAATTAAGATACAAAACAGAAGTAAATACTTTTCTAATAATCATGGCAGCAATCCATAGTCTTCAAGATAAAGTTTCCAATGACCTTAGCCAATAGGCGAGTCTGTTTACTGTAGGTAAAGGAAACTACAGAAATAACTATATGCTATGGTTCAATTCTGTCCATTATTGAAAGTTTAGTAAGAAGAAAAGTGAACTTACACCACTCTCGCAACCACTGGTTTGGCACTCTCTTCAATGAGTGGTATCTCTGTAAAGCAACAAATGGTGCAATATTTTGTGCCATAGGGGAGTGCTCTAACCTAGTGGTTAGAGCAGTGCGCCTGTGCTCTGAGAAGGTCGCAAGTACCTTGTTTGAGCCGCGCAGTCTGCACTCTGGGTCCCTAAACAAAACCCTTAACCCCACACTGCTCATCGGGCGCCGCACAATGGCAGCCCACTGCTCCCCAACGAGATCAGTTAAAGGCAGAGGTCAATTTCTTCAATCTGAGATCAATAAAGTTCTATTATTATCATTATTATTATTAATAACAATATTTCAACTTGAAAATAAAGTATGTCTCTCCGAAAAAATGCTGCCCAGGTGCTTAAAACTTGAAAAAGAGAAACATTTTTTTAATGTAAAAGGAAATAGCTCTTGAGTTCCCATGCCAGATTGTCATAGATGATGAGGACTTCCCATCAGCTGGTGAGAAAGCTTTGTGCAAAGATTTCCAGGTATTTATTAAGAAAAAACAAAACGGATGAATTTTAAAAGATAAGCTGCTACTTTAAGAACATCCTGACTGGCTATAACTATTTATTAAAAACCATGCCAAGATAAAAAAAAGGAGCTAACTGTTGAAAATTATCCTAAAAAGTACCATTATGAACCAGTCCTGTGTCTATTATTATAGTTATGTTAGCTGTGACTACTTTTGTAGTCATGTGTGCATCACTCTCTACATCGGTTAGCAATATTTTTAACCAACTACACCATTTGAACTTTAACTTCCAGTCCCCTTTTCACATTTCCATTTCTATTGGACTAAGTCAATCAAACGTTTAAACTGTTTATCTTACACTGAATGACTTTAGTGAAAGATAGGATTAATTACGTGTTCCTTTCTATTCCTATGACCATTTGGCATTTTAATAATCAAGCACGGCAAATCGGCCATGGAGAAAATGTAATCACATGATCCAAAGTAGTGATCTCAACAGGCCAACTAAGGACATCTATTTTTTAACTCTCATGTTTTGGCCACATTTTCCATGTATTTGAATAGCCATCCACAAACTGAGATAAACTGAGGTTTTGGGAATTCCTGCTGTTGAGATAAATGAAACCAAACCCACTGCATATCTAGCATTCAGCATCTCCAGTTCAGACTTTACGGCACACAGTCGAATCAAAGAGCGCATAATGTTGCTATGGGGATAGCCTCTATTGTCTTTGGCTGGACTTTGAAGCCTCGGGGTAATTGTATGACCGGATGACAATTATTAACATCTCAGCTGGGTTTGTTTCGGCGCTTTACTACTATTTCACTTCTACTCGATAAGCAATCATTATTCAACCACTGATCAGACATGAAGTCCTCTAATCACTAATGCATGGTGGTAAATCATTCCAAAGAATTTATCTGAACTCAAAGACTTCCTATGTCTCGGGAGGCACATTAAAGACGAGGGTGTGGCGTTAATTGCAGTGAATGATATGCAAGATTGGAGAGATCACAGGAGATTGGCGATAGGGTTTGATATGGCATGAAGATGTCCTTCAGCTTTGGCAGGACTTTGAGATCTAGTTAAGGCACTTTAAAGGATTATAACTATTAATATATCACCAAGATAGGAGTTTTATTGCCTTATAATTAAAAATGAACTGAGGGCAAGCATAAGTGTTGGATTCTGAACTTTCCCTTTAAAATGTAGTGTTGAAGGTTAATCTTTATAAGAGTTAGTTTAGACCAAATACATTGAAAATGTAGGTTAAACTTTTTGTATGTAGTTGGCATATAAGTACAAGACCCAGCTGCGTTTAAGGTTTGTGTTTAAAGAGTTGTAGATTTAGAAATGTGTTATTAATACATTAGCTGTTGAGATTAAATAAACTTCCAAATATAAGCGAAAAAGTATTGCGTATTGAGATGGAACAAGAGGTCAGTTGGTTTGACATTGACCGTTTCTCCTTGCGGTCTGACCTTGTGAAGGACACTTCCAAAGTCAACACTTCCTAAAGATTTTTGGTCAGAATGCACCTGATTTGCAGAAAAAATGTCTTTATAACACATTAGAAATATAGAGATGTTGTGTAACAAAGTATACCCTCCTCAGTTAGCAGTTCCTGAACTTTTACTTCCTGTTTGACCTTGGTGAAAGGTCTTCAGAAAGCTGAGTCGGATGGAACTTGGCCAACCATTGCTGTCCGCTACTCTGACCTACACGGCATTCTAACACCTTCATTTACTCAAGCTTGGAAATTAAGATTCACAAAGAGAAACTGAAGAAAAGTAAAGCTGAAAGTGGCCACTTCCTTCAAGTCCACTGTAAACCAACCAATTGAAAGCATGTGTTAGAAGCTGATTATAGCTGGGGAGCTTTTTAATAACATGTGACAGCACATGCAGCTCTGTAGGTAGCAATCTTTACTAAACAGGGTGCAGACGTCTCATGTGACTCTGAGAGGTTTGTGTCAGCCGTGACCGGTCATAGTGACAGGCTCCATGAGCACAAACAAAAATCAAGGTGGTAAACTCACCAGATCCACTTCTTTTTTCAGTTCATCCATATCCTTCTTCGCTTTGGCTTTCTTTTCTTTTTTACTTGTTTTTTCCGACGTTGCAGCCGGCTTGTAGTCATCTTTCCCTTTCTGGATTGGAGGAAAGTGAGTAAAAAAGGAATAGAAGTCAGTGAATTAAACAGAGCCCACATGGAAAGATAGCTCTGATGCATCTGTTTGGATTTTTTCACAAGGAAGCACAAGAAAATATTCCTCTTTCTGCTGTCCAAACAAGCTGCAAAACCTGTGTTAATCATTTACTTGCTACAGAGAGAGCAGAATTGAAAAAGAATGCCTCAAATTTCAAAATCTGTAAGCCTTTGCTAATGACCCTGAATGAAAACAAGATCAAAACAAGAGTAAAAGTTGAAATACTCACTCCAAACCCCATGATTACAGAGTAGCTCTGAGAGCAGTCAATCCAATGTTCCTTTTTCAAAAAACTTCCCCACTCCGCCTCTTTCTGTTTCCCACACTGCTTCTCTCAGCTCTGCTGTCTTCCTCACTCCCAGAGCAGAGAAGATGGTTTGCCTGGCATTAGCATACCTTTATATATGCAGCCTGGAGGACTACCTGCCCTGTAGGGGGAGGGGTTTGGGGGAGGAGAAACTAGACAGGTGAGTTGCAGAAAGCTTTGGTAGAGGTGGGGGTGGTGTTTTCAACTAAAACCTATGAGAGAAAAGGGGAGGGGTACATTTCTTACTCAACTTCCCTATTCTGTTCTCACAGCTTCCCTAAGTTTTTCCTTTTTTTTATTATTCCATAATGCCCGTCCGCTTTTTTCACCAACTGGATTACATTTTTCATACAGTCGCCCTGCTGCATTTGTGTTTGCGAGTGTTTGCACTACAAACAGCAACAATCAGGGGGAAAAGAGCAAATAAGGTAGTTGAGTTGTGAATGTAAAACACGTGGAGATAAAGCTACAGCCAGAGATGTTAAAGTCCAATTCAGGAGGTCTTTGCTCGAACATTTTGCACAGGAAAGGTTGTTTCTCCCAAAAAATGAAAGCTAGAAGAAAGGTTAGATATACCGTTGCACGTAGGAAAGATAACTGTGGAATGCAGAGGGAGTATTCTACAGAGCAGTTGGCTCTGCCTCTTTAAGGTCGGCCTGTCCTGTAGGGGGGGGGACAAAATCACCTTTAAAAAAAATGAAACATTAGCTGTTAAATGTTTAAACTCCAATACATGTCTTTTTTGTTGCTTAACATTAGTTCATTTGATCACCTTATTTAATAAATAGCTGTCAGAGGCCTCACCCTTCTGTTCTTAGAAGGATCCTTCAAGCCATAAAGTGAAACAGAGCAGGTTTCATTGAACTTAGTGCCCTTGAGAAGGTCAAACGGTCAATCACTGCCAATAGCTTTGGGGAAACTGCAAGTATAGAGTGCAAAAGCTAAAAAGCATTGGTACAATGTCAACGCACGTGTACCAGATGACACCAGTGACCCTGAAGTCAGCGGAACAGAGTCTTCCTCTGTTTGGGTGAAACCGGTGAGGTGGAAGGCTTACCCTTGATGCCAGAGCAGCGTAGGACGCTGGATTGTTTGGAGTAAACTTCCTGACTGTTTGTACTCATTCAGCTATGCCGGGGAGGAGAGGGTGGATGGGGGGTGATGTCAAAATGGGGGAGGGAGATGGAGTAAATGGAAGGAATGTTGTGAAATGACAACGGATTAGGAGGAATTGTATGGAAGGAATTTTGCTCCATAATTGTTGAAAGCAGAGCACAAAATTTTTTTTGCTGTTTTCTACGGTGGCCCTGAAGTGCAAACTGCAACTACAAATCTAGAAGCGCAAGTACATTAAGGAAATCGCAACTACTTTTAGAAAAACAAAACTACATAAAGCAAAGCGCAACTGCATTAAGGAAATCGCAACTGCATTAAGAAAAACAAAACTACATAAAGCAAAGCGCAACTGCATTAAGGAAATCGCAACTGCATTAAGAAAAACAAAACTACATAAAGCAAAGCGCAACTGCATTAAGGAAA
>NW_015150548.1:174606-180583 GCF_000732505.1 Cyprinodon variegatus
TTTCCTTAATGCAGTTGCGCTTTGCTTTATGTAGTTTTGTTTTTCTTAATGCAGTTGCGATTTCCTTAATGCAGTTGCGCTTTGCTTTATGTAGTTTTGTTTTTCTTAATGCAGTTGCGATTTCCTTAATGCAGTTGCGCTTTGCTTTATGTAGTTTTGTTTTTCTAAATGTAGTTGCGATTTCCTTAATGTAGTTGCGCTTTTAGATTTGTAGTTGCAGTTTGCACTTCAGGGCCACCGTTGTTTTCTCCTATTCTTTTTTCTTTTTTTTCTGTGTTTTTGGTATTTAATTTTTTCAAATTGTTTTTAAAGATTTCATATCTTAGATTTTACATTTTCCAATATAATTTTTTTTTTAAAAACTTTTTTTTTTTGCTGATTTAGAAAAATTTTTTTTTATCATGTTTCTTTTCAATTCTTTTTTATTTTAAATAGTTTATTTTTTTTTTATGAAGTTTTAGAGATCCCATTTTCTTTAAGTCCAATACAAACGCTGGCTCTTAAATCATACGTTCACTAATAGAAATCTGTAAAATACAACATAAAAATAATTCAAAATCACAAACTAAATATAAAAAAAACACACAAATAAGAAAAAAAGATTTGGAAATATAAAATCTGTAAACCATAGAGATAAAAAATATTGAAAAATACATATAAACATTTTTGAAAAATAATAGATAAAAAAATCTAGGTTGTAAGCTTTTCTCAAAATCCTTTTTAAATAAAAATCTCTTAAAATTTTTATTTCTGGATTGCACATTTTCCAAATTTTTATTTACAAATCATGTTCTTTGCTTGCAACAATAATGGAACAAAATTCTCTCCATAGATTTGCCACATGTTTTTTGACTGTGAAACTGAAAAACAGAATTATTATTTTTTGGACGCATACATATGATGCCTTGAAGCGAAATCTGTCAAACCTTATAACAGATTCAGAATTAGATTTAGGCCTGGGCTATTCTAACTCATCAATACGCTTCCCTCCCTGTCCCTCCAAGAGCATGATGCTTCCACCACCATGTCTAAGTGTGGGGGATGGTGCGTGTGAGCAAATTTACATGATACTATAAACGGTTTTCTTTTTCCCAGAAACAGTTTTCCATCAAGTGTTGTTCTGGGGTGTGAATACTTGTGCTGAACTCTGCAAACCTCCACTGAGTGTCTTAATAACTGTTGAAGTTTTCCGGATTACACTTTAATATCCTGGATTCCTTTCTGAGAGCGGTTAAGGCTTTGGGAATCTGGCCCCCCACACAGAGTCAGCACAGTTTCTACATCAATCAAATCAAAAGAGCAAATTATCACGGTTTATGGGATTTATCTTCTGTAATTAAGGTGGTATAGGAGCTTGTTTGACCCAAAACACTGTTCTGGTGTACATAAACAGCGTGGGAGTTGAGGACGTAAAACATGGCCTTTGTAATGCGACAGTAGTAGCAAGTACAAGAAGTCATAGTAACGTTGTTGGGGGAAACATTACGTGCGAGAGACTATGGGCTGATGTTGTCTTTTTAGCCGTTAGCTATGAAAGATTGAGCTTTAGCAGTGTAAGAAGTTAAGTGTGTTCTGTTTCTAAAGCAGAAAGCTGCTGGAAAAGGCAAGAAAATTTCCTTGTCTAATAGTCTAGATATTTATAGAAATATTTAATGAAAACTTGCCATACATTTGTGACCTATTGAATCAAAGGGGCCTTTTAAACAGTAACGTTTAAACTTTCCATCAGCTTTTTAAAATGTCTATAAAAAGACAATGTGTAAATGTTTCACTACCCTGTAGGTTGGACTGGTAGTACTCAAACTGTCATGCACTTTGGACCCAGAGTGACGCTTGGAGGCATTTAAAATGTTTAATAATCAAACTGAATGTCTCTGGGTTCCATAACCATTTTGACTGCTAAAGACACCCGAAAGGCATTGACTGTTAAACAAATAGCTGTCCCAGAAACCACAATCTAAATCAAAGGCAGTCTGATCCTGATAAACATGTGGGGCTTATTGGGGAAAGATATCAAAGTCTGATTATGGAGCGTCTGAAGAGTGTGACTATGATTCTCTGCCTGATATTTAGGAATTTATAAGAACACCAGAACCTAGCCCCTCTATTAAGAGAGAAACCAATGGGACGTATTGAAAAAATACCAAAACCTAGTATTAAAAATGTAGTTAGCTTTTTGAGCCTTAACTAACCAAACTCTGTTTTATATCAGAGATCTCATTGTTCCTTATGTTCCTAACAGAGAACTTTGCTCTCAATTTGCAAGGTTACTAGTGGATCCTAGAATTTCTAAATGTAGAATGGGAGGCAGGTATTGTAGTTATCAGGCTTCTTTTCTGTGGAACCAACTACCAGTTTTAGTCTGCGAGGCAGACACCCTGTCTACTTTTAAGGGAAGACATAAAACTTTCCTTTTTGATAAAGCTTATAGTTAGAGCTAGCTCTATAGTTATGCTGCTATAGGCTTAGACTGCTGGAGGATATAGGGAACACTTTTCATCATTCTGTTTCATTCTATCTCTATTCTTTCATTCCGCAATATTTGTTAGTTCAACCTCTAACTTTATGCTCTCTCTGCTTTTTCTCATCATAGTAGTTTCATCTGATCTGTTCCTGTTTGGCTGTGACACCATCCTGGAGAGATATATCATCTGTGCTTCTGTTGCCATCAACACCTTTGTTTATAGATGTTGGAGCTTGGCCTGTTTTTCAGTGTAGTGATCTTTCTCTGACTGTGAATGTGCTCTCTTTCATCCTCTGACATAGGAGCTGGCTTGGCGCGCGTCTGCCTGGCTGTGTGTTTCCAGGACAGGGCAGCCTGTGGAGCTGGTTGACAGTTGATTTTTGTATCTCTGCTTCTTTCTGTATCTCTGCTTCTATCTCCTTGATTAGACTTAGACAACTTTTATTATCATTTTGTATACACAGAGAGTATACAAAACGAAGTTTCATTTAGTACAGCTTTCAGACAGTAAATTAACATTTCCATTCAATAAAGTTCAGCAGTGATTAAATGTAAACAGTTTGGGAGAACCACCATTCTGCCTCAGCAGATGGCAGCTCACACTGAGCCTGGTTCTGCTGGAGGATTTTTTTCTGTTCAAAGGGAGCTTTTCCTCTCCACTGTCGCTACAAGCATGCTTGGTGTGAGGGATTGCCTTACAGTCAATGAGACAATGCAATCTGCTGGTTTTCTGTATATAGAAAACTTGTCTCTGAAAAGTGCCTTGAGATGACATGTGTTGTGAATTGGCTTTATAGAAATAAACTGAATTAAGTGAATGGGTGATTTAGGAGTAGAAAGCCTATTTATGTATTTAAAGTTGAACAGTTATGCTATTTGACATTTTAAAGTGTATACTCCAGTAGCTCACTCTGGTTGCAACGCTTTTTTATTTTGTCCTGCTTGCATATTGTTTGTTATCTTTTTATTTTATGCAATGTTTTTGCTCAGTTTGTTAGTAAATAAAGCCATTTCTGTTTATTTAAAATAACAAAAGAGGTTTGATATCTCACATGTGTACGGGGAGGGTAAACAAGGAAGTAGCCTACTGTGGCTAAGTCAGTTAGCACCTCCCAGCAAAGTATGAAAATAATAAATGAAAATACAAGATACTGTGTGAGAAAATGCAAAAAGAGGAACAAGTCTGTAAAAGTGCTGAGGGTAGCACACACGCAGATATGCGTGTGTCTCATATATGCAGACGACCTGGTTTCTGAGTATAAACCAACCTTTAGTCTATACAGTTTAAAGTACAAAAGACATAATAAATACATTGATTTATGCTGTGCTACTGTTTGAACATTGATAGAGCATGTTCTCTTGAACTTAGAGTTGTTTTAAATAATTAGTTGGTCTTGAGCTTTTGTTTCACTGCAAAGCATTGCAGGGCTATTCAAAATGCTCTCAGGCTGCTTAGTGTTTGTAACCATACTTAACTATATTTCGGCCTCAGCAGATGGCTGCTCACACTGAGCCTGGTTCTGCTGGAGGTTTCTTCCTGTTAAAAGGGAGTTTTTCCTCTCCACTGTCGCTACAAGCATGCTTAGTGTGAGGGATTGCATTTCAGTCAATGAGTCAATGCAATCAGCTGGTTTTCCTTAGATAGAAAACTTTGAATCAATTTGACTGTATGATCTGGTTGAACTGTAAAGTGCCTTGAGATGACATGTGTTGTGAATTGGCGCTATATAAATAAACTGAATTCAAATGAATTGAATTAAGGCATAAAAATTGAACAATATATCTTTAAACAATGCTACATTCATAAGGACAATTTAAGGGTTAAACGTAGAAGATTTATTTAGATCTGTTTTGGCTAAGGATGCACCAATACCAGTATAAGGCCCAAAAAGAAGTGCTTGTACTTGTATGAAGAAATGTGCTTCTTTACTAAAGGGCCGATTATTGGCACCATTTTCCCAATCAAAGCAATCATTAGTAGGCGCTAAAATATTTCTGTCCCATCCCCGGTGGGAAGTGCCTGGTAACTGTATCAATGGCTGAAACACCTCTTCAGGATAGAGGCCATTTCCCCAGAGTCATCAACTAATCACTCGACTCAGTTATGTTGAAAAAATCTTCAATCAATTATTTGTATTACTCTGTAATTGAAAAAATGAGGCTGTTGCGAGTAAAGATAACCAGCTACCTTATTTGTCTTTCTTTAGTGCAACACAAATTCAATTCAATTCAATTCAGTTTATTTTTATAGCGCCAATTCACAACACAAGTCATCTCAAGGCACTTTACAGTTCAACCAGATCATACAGTCAAATTGATTCAAAGTTTTCTATCTAAGGAAAACCAGTTGATTGCATCGACTCATTGACTCAAATGCAATCCCTCACACTAAGCATGCTTGTAGCGACAGTGGAGAGGAAAAACTCCCTTTTAACAGGAAGAAACCTCCAGCAGAACCAGGCTCAGTGTGAGCGGCCATCTGCTGAGGCCGACTGGGGTTCAAGGAGACAGAAGCAGAGATACAAAAAGCAGCTGTAATAGGCGGAGGAAACACACAGCCAGGCAGACGAGCTCCAAGCCAGCTCCCATGTCAGAGGATGAAGAGAGCACATCCAAATAAGCTAGCCTGTAGGTGAAGTTTGTTGACATGTAAGATCAGCGTCTTACCTGAAAAACAAACTTTTAAGACTGAAACTTTATTGATTTTACATTGTTGATAAAGACATTTAACATGTACTGTTTAAAAGATGGCAAGTTCATCAAAGGCGTGAAGTGGGGCAGAACGTTGGCTCTTTATTATTATTGATGGGGCTGTTATATTGTACTTGCTCTCCAATGCAAACACACATACAGGTAGATCCTTTTATTGAAATTAATGAGTGAATCAGAAATTTTAAAAATGTGTCTTCAACTTGAAAACTTCCACTTGTATTCCTACTTAACTCTAGCAAATATTTCCCACCAAGCAAAATTGGTTTAAAGGCCTTGAAAAGATGACACAATTTAAGTCCCTGTGACGTCTACATTTGGCTGAAAAGTGATAGATGAAAAGCTGTAATTTTCAGAATGCAGAAAAGACGTTCCACAACGCGTTTGTATTACACGTCTGTTACAGGACTAACACAAAGTAGGACAAAATCAGATCGACCAAACACAGCCTAATTTTCAACAACTATTTCTGGACTAAATCCAGCGTAATTTGGACCGACCAGATGTAGCCTAAAAGGATTGAATGACGTCTGGTGTTTGAGGGCTTGGTATAAAAAACATTTTTTTCTGTTTTTTTCAAAACTGGTTTCATAATACGGTAACATGGAAGGACAGGGTATCAATCTCCTATAAAGTTTAAAAACAGATGGTAAACCTTGTAAAACAAGGTGTTTGTAAAACTGCTGTAACGTTTCTGAGATAAGCTTTGCTTTAATGGAAATTTAAAATGTGTTTATGTGTTGTTTCTCCCCCAACTAGCTTTTATGTTAAAGCTACAGTGTGTAATTTTCAGCGACATCTAAC
>NW_015150548.1:181997-197652 GCF_000732505.1 Cyprinodon variegatus
ATTTAGGTGTGGAAGCAGAGACACATCTATATATTGCAAATGCTGGACTTTGAGGGTTTGAATTGAGGAACTCCGACCTACAGCAGGCACTGGGGGGGTTTATAGCCGGGTGCTAAGCTGCTGGGATAAAGACCAACTACTCAAAATCTGAAACAAAGGTTTTGAGGGAAGTTCCTGAATCAGGTAGAGGATTTAGAGTATATGAGGTCCTGTTCAAGATTTAGGGGTGAATAGAGCCGCTGTTAGCAGAGCCAAAAGGAAAAGCTCACAATTTACTGTTCGATTCACATTTTCGCCAACACCTATGGCCATAATATCTAGGGCATGACCAAAAACGGCAAGATCCCGCATACAAGCAGCTTAAATTATTTTCCTCCGCAGGGTGACTAGGCACCATTTTAGAAATAAGGTAAGGCCAACCAGGAGAGGCTCAGAGAAGACTTCTTTTCCATATTAAGAGGAGTCAGGTGAGGAAGCGAGGACAATGTTTTCGCCTTGAAAGGGAAGTTTGAAAGGTGTTCCAGGCATGTCCCATTGGGAGGAGGTCGGGACAGCTCCTAATACTCTTCTGGCTTTCCCGAGAGGAGATGACGGAGGTTTCTGGGAAGGTCTCTGCTGAGATGATCTTCCCTTTACTCATATACCCTTGAGAGAAGTTTGAATTCATTTGTTCCTTCACCTTATTGTCACCAGTTTGCCAAAACACTGTGTTATTCATTGGGAATATGAGTCAAAAAACAAGGATTGAGCTGCTAAATTATTGAACACTATTGATATGATGATATCCCAATTAAGGCATAGAATCTCTTGAATTGTGAATACCTTTTTATGGAATCTTCATCACTTCTATTGAAGGAATTTAATATGAGAAACTGAATCCAATGTATGATATAAAATATTTTAACTTTTTCTGGAAAACAAGTCACTCTGATGACTCCTATCTGACATTTTTTAGCACAGGTAAGGAAACCATTGCCATTTATAACTACACTGAGCCTCACATTAATAAACAAACTCTTCAAAACAAAAAGCAAACTAACAAGAATTTAACCATAGCAGACTTAGTTTTTTTTTTACCTCAAAAATGTCAAAAAAAAAAAAAAAAATGTAAGTTCACTTGAAATGTTCAATCATAAAAGCCTGTTCTATCAACATTAAACTGAAGGGAAGAAAATGAATCTACATACCAGTATTTCTGGAGATTTAAGTGTAACCTGACAGTGAAACTTGAGTTCAGGCTGTGACAATTTGCCTTGTAAAGTCCTCCCTCCCCCTCCGGCTCCAGACGAGCCTGAAAAGACAAAAGAGCGACTGTTTGCTTTATCAGCCATCATGAGGTTTCAGCTAAAACTGTGAAATGCTTGCTGCAAACAATTCTGATTAAAAACCTAGTCTGTGTGGGTTCTTTTTTAACTCTTTGTTTTGCTTTCCTTTGGAAATTTAGCCTCACGAATCCTGTACTAATCAGACCCACAACTCTGCAGACAAAATGTTTCTTGCCACGCTGTTTTATTATGCACATTTAATTTAGATGATAAAACTGTTATTGGGATAAAAATAAATATAAATCCAAACCTAATCACACAAGTCCTAAATAACAATCACAATGTTATGCAACTCTATCAATAAAACGGAGTTGAAAACCTTGTATTTCTTATCATTTACTTTTTTCACTTAACTGGGACATTCTGTCCCCTTCTGTGCCCACGTGAACTACTCAATAGTGCACGGTTACTGTGGGTTCTGGTTTCAAATCCCATTGAATGTAGCATATTCTGGCTTTTCCTGAAGGGAGGATAGCAGTCACCAAGGATGAAGCAGCGGTAGACCGAACAAACTGATGTGGGAGGTTTGGATGACACATATTTGTGGCGTTTGTATGCCGAGCAAAAACTGTCTTACACATAACAATTTCCCTGAAAACAAACCTGCCGATAAACTGTCTGTTTGTGCTACTTGTGTGTGGTAACACCTCCAGTTCCCACGCGTTGATCACTCTGGATCTCACTAATTATATCTCTCAACACACGCTGCTTACAGAGGAATCCAGAATTCTTCTAAAACAAACTTCACAAGCATGTTCGAAATGTCCGACTTAGGTGTTTGGAGCAGACTATAAAAGAGCATTGTTTTTGCTTTCTCTTTGACCTATTTAAACGCTTCGTTTTTTATATTCACCTATCGGCAATTCTAGAATTGTGCTGCCTATCAGTGTGTATATTTCCAGGATGTTTTGTCTCTGGTATTGGATCCTGTGCAACTGGAATAATTTTTCCTGGTATTTTTTTTCCTATTTGGACTTTAGTTATGATGCATAACCATGGTAACCATGCAAGTTATTATGGGATTTACGCAAACTTGCCTCTGCATACAGCTAACAACATCTACAAAAACTTGTTAAAAAAAAGATGAGTTACAATATTATATAATATTCCTTTGAGATTTATAAAATAGTTGTTCAATGAAATGAAGGATATTAGGTAGAAGGATAAGAGCTACATCACATTTTAAAGTAAGCAACTGGTACCTACTGCAAGCTTGTAGCAAGAGCACTAATGTACAGAATAAGCCCAACATAAATGATTGAAAGGATGAAGATATTAGTTATTAAGATAAGCTTTGACTTGTGTCTAAACTAGTAGATAAATCGATCCAAGGGGATCATTTAACACTAGACCAGGAAGTAGAAAACACAGCTGTTTACAACTTTACCAAAAAATGTTCAGGCTGTTCAGTCATTTATTTCCTGGAGTTTTTCCCACAATCTGATGATAGTGGAGATATTTATGGGCTAAATTAAAGGATGTCTGTAGATATTTACATTTGCTAACCCTCGCCAGCAGCAGCTGCTGCTAACCGCCATGTTTTCTACACAGATCCGTCTGCATAGTTACAAATTTTCCTAGGAGCGTAGGGGTATGGAAGCCCAAAATGACGTCATTTGGCCCTGCGAACGAATCAGGAATGAACCAATCTTTAGTTGTCCCACATGCCACTCTTTTGGACATGCTTCCCAAATACCAGTTTTGCAGCGCATTGCACGTCCAGTGTTTATGAATCCAGTAACCCTTGCTTTGTCTTGCATTTTTATTCTTATATTTTGCATTTAAGCGTTTTTTCTTGTATAGAGTATTTTTTTATATTTTATATCTTATTTTAAAAGTGCGACTCTGAGAGTTTTTACACAAGAGTCCCAATGTGCCTTAGCCTGGGTGCCATTCCGAACTTAGTCCCGCCCACAAGGTTTGAGGTCGGGAAGTTCGGTCTGGCATTGCTCCATAGTAGCGCCAGTATGCTCACCCACTCTCTGGCAATCCAATCAAATTGTCAGGGCGGGCTTTATACGATGATGGACAGATGATCAACAGTAACGTAATCAACCATGTGACCAAAGTGCGCTTGGGTGACAACAACAATGGCTGCCGCTGGAGAGTTGAGGTGTGTAGATTCTGCTATTAGGTCTGTTCTAGAAGATATCGACAGCAAATTAATTTTAAAAGAGGAACAGAGAAACGCGATCAAGGCTCATCTTCTTATTCTAGGCGTGCAACTGCATGCTTTGATTTTTGTTGACAACAACTATGCGTCGCTTAACATACGTCACGCACTCCGTTGCTCTTATTGGTTGTAGGTCTATCCAATTGAGTGCAGAGGCATTTTTTTTCCTGGTTCGTTCAAAACACGCCCCATAATCACAGCTCTATGGAGCAGTATCAGACTCATATTCTGACTAGAATTGAGTAGGACTACGTCAGGCTAAATGTGCCTGACTACTGGTTTAGCACAAATGGCAAATATAAACCTTAAACCTTGTTTCAGCAATTCATTTTAGCAACATCGCCCTCACAGTATAAAATGGCTGAGGGTTGCAAGAAGCAAACAGTCTAAGACGTTTACAAGAAGGGGAAAGCCTCAGCAGGAAGAAATAAGACCAGAGTGTATTTGTGATGGCAGAAGAGTTTGTAGAGTTGGTATTTTGCATGCACAATAACTTAACCTCTTTTCAATTGTGGTACTGTATAATATTATACTTAAATACATGAATGTATTTTTGAAAAATGGATTTAGCTGTTACATATATCTAATTATGTAGAAGACTACCATGTGTTTTTCATCTGTAATGGTACTATATTGCTGTTAATGATACAATTTTGTATTTTTGCTGTAAGTTTATAGTTAATACACTAACTTTTAAAAAGTCAAAATAATTGTGACATTATAATCCAGAGTTTCACTCCTGAAATAGAGACAGATTATACCCCTCCCAAATAGGCCCGGGCAAAAAAAACGATTCATTGAATGAATTTGAATTTTTTGTTGTGGTCGATTTAAAAACAAATAAATAGATTTTTTCTATAATAGATAAATTCATGAATGAATATAGCTACTTTTGGATTTATTAAATAACACAAGTGAATTACAGCAGCTAAATGGATAAACCCTATGGATTAATTAATCCCTTAGTGTTCCACAGCAACCAGGTTAAAGGAAAAAGAAACAGAGAGAACCCGTTCTATTTATAGGTGCAAACATCCAGCAGAAGCCCCGTTCTTACTGGGTCAACATGAATTAGAGCCGGCAGGATTTCTGAAATCAGGTTCATTATATCAGAGTGGAAAAGAAAAACAACTTTATGACACGCACATATTACACAGCAAACCAGCTGACATAAGAAACTGTAATGAAAATAGGCAACAAACGGATGCTAGACATCACAGAAATCTTTAAACACATTTGTGGAATCTGTAGATGTTGATGGAGAGTAAATTGGATTTAAACTCTTGCTGGTTTCAAGCCGAGAGATAATGACATAGATCGAGTAATCTCTGGAGAATCTATGTATATCATTCATCCAGACCACATAAACACACACACAAGGCCTGCGCACCGCTCTAATCTAGTTGAGGATTAAGGGTGCAATTAGAGGAATGAGAAGGAGAGGTAGCTGGAGAAAGGTCTCCTGTCCGATGGGCTTTCCATTATTTTTCATGACTGGTATAGTGAGGACTTTTGCATTCTCTATCCATTCATTCATAAGTAAAAGCAGCAAATCCATATCGGAAACTAGGACAAACTATTTCTTGTGTCATTTCCCCGAGTTAATGTGATCCAGTGCCTTTTTGTGTGCACAACATCATTACTGTATGCACATTCCTCCATGTATTTATATAGAGTACATTAAATACCCTGATGTATCACTTAAGCACTCTGATATTTCCCATCTCTCCACATGGATCAGAGAACAGGACTAGTCCCAAACAAAAGAAGTGATTTTCAATCTCTTTCCAAGACAGCAAACAAGTCCAGATGTCCTGGTTTGACGTTCAGGGCACATTCAGAGAATCAAAGCTGTGCCAGTTCTTGAGGTACAGACGTGTTTAACTGGAGAGTCTGAGCCAATTCCCCAGGGGAAGACATGGGTAATTCAGACTGAGGATGACCCAGAAGGTTTTCATGTGCTTGTCCAAGAAGTGACGGGTCGAAAATTCAGAGCACATTTAGAGAATAGATGGTGAACCAAAGCTGAGCAAAGACTATAGATACAGACCCATGAATGCCGGAGAGTGGAAAGTGATGCCTCAAAAGAAGACATGGATGCAGGCCCAGGATGAAACAAAAGGTTTTGACTCCTCGCTCCAAGAAGTTCTGGGTTGAATGTTCAGAGCACATCTAAAGTATCAAGGCTGTCGCTTCATACCAAATGGAGACACAGCAGATTTGCATTTTTTTGTAAAAGTTGTAAAAGTTTGCTTAAAATTCTAATTTCAGTTGAATGGAATCACGGCTACAGGTATGAACTGTTGATCCAGAACCATTAGAACAACGAGATTCAACTGAGTTTTTTTTCATTTGTAAGGTATTTAACAGAGATGGGAAGTAACAAAGTACAAATACTTCGTTACTGTACTCAAGTAGATTTTTCTGATATTTTTACTTTACTTTACTACTTATTTTTATGGCGACTTTTTACTTCTACTCCTTACATTTTTACACAAATATCTGTACTTTCTACTCCTTACATTTAAAAAATTGGCTCGTTACTTTAGTTTTGAATCATTTCAATGGAGTTACCGTTATTATTTTTCACGTCATCAATACCAAATTCAATCTAACTGGATGGGAATCTACGTTGCATTTGACGCACCACTACAAGATGAATCGACAGATTCGGCAGTGTTCATTCGCTGCAAATCATTGCAGCTTGGTAGCGGTGGCGTTAGCATAGTAGTATGGACGACGGGATGACTGAAAATGAACACAACGGAGATCTAGTCCTATTGGCAGACATCCATTTAAAATGTAGGCAACAGCATGAAAAAAGTGGTTTCTACTTTTACTTTTATACTTTAAGTAAATTTACAAGCCTGTACTTTGTTACTTTTACTTGAGTAAAGAAGTTTAATCAGTACTTCCACTTTTACCAGAGTGTTTTTTAACACAAGTATCTGTACCTTTACTCAAGTACGGAAAGTGAGTACTTTTGCCATCTCTGGTATTTAACCAAAACAAATCAGGTTTATATAGATGATAATTATTTCCAAATCCAACAGTAGTGTTCAGGGTTAAAAAGAAAGATAGTTTGCCTTCACCTGAGCAACTGTAGTTTATCTAAATGCTTACATTTTTTTTCAGACCTATTCTCCCATGCTAGGTTTTAAAGGTCTATATGTGAAATATAAAACAATGAATGGAAGTAGTAAGCGAAAGAAAAAAGGTTGAATTCCCGCAGGCACTGCCATCCAAAGTCATCCAAAATTCTGGGAAGTCTAACAAAGAGCCACTATATTTCTCAGATTCTTAGTCAGGTTCACCCACTGCAGCGTGAAAACCTTAGTGTGAATGAAAACAGACCTGATAAGGCAGTTTATTAGCTAAATTATAAACTTTGTATAGCCTATATATATTTTCTTTTAAAAGAAATATACTTACTGGAATATTGTGCAAACCATAAAGCACAAAGTGTGGAAAAACCCCTAAAGACACTATTTACTTCTACTCCCACTGAGATATTCTGTCCTGTACTCCTTAATCTGTGTCCTTGAGAGATAGACAAGGCCTGAAAGGTCAAGAGGTTCTCAAGTAGGAACATGTAGAAACACCCATCAAATCTCAAAATCCTCCTGATAAGCTGAAGTTGTTTGTTCAGTTTTCATCAATAAACTGAAATCAGTATATTTGTGGCATCCAGCTGACCATAACTGCTTAAACAGCAGGTTTCTATTCTTGTTCCGCACTGCTGTAAACACGCAGCTCTCTGTTTACCGTGGTTCAAGCCACCAAAACAAAGAGGGAAACGTAATTGTAGTTTTAAAACCAACAAGATATCAAAAGAGAATCAAAACATGAGGCAAAAAAAAAGACCAACTTACAAATTTCACACAGTTGGATTAGTTTGAGGAGAAATCTCTGAAGTTTCAAAACTTTGGAGGTAAAGAAAAAAAAAGTTCAGATAGGTATAAGAAAGCTGCTACTGAGCCTAACGGATCAATGAGTCATTTCCTCTTTGTCAGCTTTCGCTCAGAGGTCACACAGCTTCATGTCAGTTAAGAGCTTTCCGAGAAGGGCTTTCAAAATAAAAGCTTTGATGTGATCATAATCTGTTTAAATAGAGATTTCTTCTCAATAAGTGACCGACTCTGCCTTACTATCAAAATGATTTCAGTAGCATAAGGTTGTTACTAAAAAAATAAAATAAATATAACATAAACATGTTGAGGTGTGTTTTCTATTCTTCAAGTCATAAATAGGGAAAAATACAGAAATACTTAATGCTGTATGAAAAACACATGGAGAAGAAGAGGCTGGCAGCCTGGTCTTTATTATCATATTCTCTTTTCCCCTGTAGCTGCCCAGTCCACTTCACAATCAGAAATACGGAGGAGGTGTGGAGGAGCATATGTCTGGAGGCAACACATGATTTTAGTTGGGTGTTGGAATCGCTGGCCTCAGCATATTAGCACAAAAATGTGAAATCCTCCTAAAGTACTGTATAAATGAAACTAAATTTGAATAGGAACAAAATTTTAAAGGTACTTAGTCACGTAATACGCCTGTTTAAAAAATACCAAAACCCATCTGATCATGATAAGATAAGGTTGAATAGACCAAGCATTTCTCCTGATAGTATTTCGGTTGTCCTTTTTGAGCCTAAATAGAATTACAGCCCGAGGCATTGTTAGCAAACATTAAACATTCATGTTGCTGTTGCTGAGAGTTCTTAAGTATTGCTGCCTGCAAATGAAGGCAATTCTTAAAATTTAGTGTCATAAAGAGAAATTAGAGGAAAAAATAAACTTCTAAAATCTACAAAAAAGTTAAAAAAAATAAAATGTGAAAAATATGTAAAAAAAAACTGTACAAAAAAAAAAATAGGTGAAAAAATAAAAAGTTTTAAAAAAACAAGAAGAGAAACAAAAGTATGAAGCAAAGTCACCCTAAAAACCTTCTTTCTGATTAAAACCTTTTTTAAATTCAGTTTTTAAGAAGACATTTTTTTGGGGTGAATTTTGTTGCATCATTATTTTCAAGGAAAGAGCGGCTGTTGTAAAATGAAGAAAAAAAATAAATAAAAATAAAAAACGCAATCCAGGAATGAAACGTTAAATTTTACATTTTCTTTTTTTTTTCATAGATTTTATATTTTTCATTTTCATTTTCAATTTTTGGTTTTTCAGATTGAAAAAGAGGAACCCATTATTCCGTTTTAAAGCTTATGTTCTCCTTACTTCTGGGGGCGGGTTTTCCTCTGGAGTGAGGAACCGTAATGCATTTCTATTGGTCTCCTGGAAGTAAGGAACAACATTTTATAGGTCAATCAAGAGTTTGTCCTGTAAAGTGCAATTTAAAAAGATAATATTCATGAAACTTAACGTGAAAAAAATTGGAAAAAATATAATAACCCAAGTCAACTACTGTGTAGACTTTCCTTAGCTCTCTACTGTGCAGATATTTGTTATATCTAAGGGAAAAATATTCCAGGACATTTCAACTTTTTTCTCTTTTTATGCTTTTTTTGTACTATTAACACTATTTTATATATTCTGTTGCATTTTCATCTTTAATAGCATCTTGCTTTAACACTTCGTACTCTATATTAGATACTGGAACCAGAATTTCCCCAAAGGAGTAATCCCAGGGGATAAATAAAGTTGAGTCGAAGTCTAAGTCTAAAAATATAAAATCTGTACAAAATGTAAGTGGTATCCCAGCAAGTTTATAAGTTAATTTAGTGAAAGTTTAAAAATATCAACTCAAACAGAGTATAAAAAACAGAAATATATATATATATATGAAAATAAAATAAAAAATACATTTGAGAAAGCAGAGCTTTTGAATTAAAACTCTTTGAAAGTTGAATTAATTGCATTTTTTCCCCCAAATTTCCATTAAGAGAATGTTTTTTGTAACAATAATGGATTACAATTCGCTCTTTGTTATTACAGAAAAAAAAGCTGGTTAAATATGCAGCTAGCACAAACTAATCCTTAAAGGTCGTGTTGGTGAATGATGCAAGGATGAGCTCAGCCATATTTAAAACCCACAGAACAACATTGCAAATAGTTTGTTACGAACGAAAAATAACTTTTAAAAGCATCTTTGCAAACTTTTGACTCGCTCTTGTCTAACCAGCCTTGCTGTAACACCATAGGAACTTGCTTTTCTCTCCCTCTCTTTCACCTGAGCTTTACTACGCTGAGCGGAAAAGTTGAGAGAAGCCAGGAACAGAAGGAGAAAGTCAAATTGGGGACACACGGAAGTTCCTGGGGGAGGAGTTGAACAGGCTGTGGAGGAGGAGACTCCTCACATGACAGTAGTGGCATGTCTGTGTGTCCTTGGAAAGGACGCTGGTGTCTCAACAAGCGGTTGCTTTGTCTGTGTTTCCCTGGCATTCCCCAGGCTTGTTTCCACTCTCCTTATACTGCTCCTGACATCCTGACTCTTTCATTCTGTACTCTTTGCTCTGAGAGAGTTTATCAGGCACACTTAAAGCAACTTCATGCTCTGAATTCTCTGCGTTTTTCACTTAGCGGTTGTTATTGCCCAACAGTTCATTCACACACCTGTAGCAACCCTTCACTCTTCACTAGCACAGTTATGCTGCAACACAGACACCCACAGAATTCCTTCGCCGGCTCCTCCCCTCTGTGAAGTCTCTCCATTGGGGCTGTTACAACCTCAACTCATGGAAAACTACCAGTGCACAGAGCGCCCGGCACGCACAAGCAAACACAACATGGTCTGTGTTTAGCAATGGATGGACAGACAGAGTGAAAGCCGAGAGAGAGAGAAAAGGGTCTTTGACAAAATCAATTTATCTGCAAACAAAATCCCATCTCTTTTTTATTTTTATCAATGAAATTCCTTTAAAATCTCTACAAACATTGATTAAAATGATCAGCCAGACGGTTACAGGGCTGCCAACTTTTCACCAAACCTGGGAGTAAGATTTTGAAAGAATTTAGACAGGCAACCCTTGTCAGGGTTAGATTTATACGGGTGCATAAAAAAGATCGTAGATTTAGAGGATTTAACTGAAACAAAGTGGCAAAATGTGGATGTTTTACACCACAGTACATTTTACTGAGTAACAATAAGTGATCTGTAGTTATGTAGAAAATGCTTCACACGATATACATTATTCAGGTGATTTTTAGCAAATTGACGTAAAGAAAAGTAGGCCCTACTAAAAAACTTTCATCTTTAATACAGTATATTGTAAACTAAAAATTTCACAACTTTGTTTATCAATTATTCTATAAAGTTCAAGTAAAATAACTAACTGGGGAACTAATAAGTGATTATTGAATTACTGGCACTAATACAGGAATAGGGTTGGGAATTGATAAGATTTTCACGATTCCGATTCCCATATTGATTCTGTGAAACAATAAACTTGGTAAATGCACGGTGACATTCGTCTACCTTCGCCTGGGACATTCTATTTCTGCCTGCCTCTGCAAAAACAGAATGCAGTGAACGGGAGCTGCCAGCCTCTGAGCCACCCAGGCTACCCGTCTCGTCACAGTCATCTAAATCTAATGGAGAAGGCATCCTTTAAATGAAAAAGCATTACTGCACAATTTCGGGAAATAAATTAATCTCCCCCTGAGTTAAATAAACGAGCGTCACCTTTCTCCCGCTCCCTGAACTGTGAAGCAACTTTGTAGCATGTTTCGTTACATCTATTGCAATAGCTAGAATCATGTTAGAATTCCAGGTACCAGTAGTTCTAATTAAACATGCTACCAATGAAGGGCTGGATTAATGAGAAAGGCACACTCCCTTAATAACCCCATAGAGAAGTAGGAAATTAGTTTATTACCAGAAATGTTTTGATTTACTAGGAACGACATTATGCACAGCCAGTGATATAAAACTAACCTAAAAGCTTTAAAAATTTAGATATTTGTGTTGGCTTAATTAGTCCTAAATTCCAACGGCAGATTAATAAACTAGACAGAGCAATAAATATATAACATTTGAGCAAAACATGGACTAAAACTGGGACTAAACCAAGTGGCCAAACTAGAGCAAAGCTTACTAAAAAATGCACTATGTATGGAGAAAACAAACTATTTAAAAGGCTCCTACATTGATAATTTCAACTAGCTGCTGTATATTTTATTCATATTTACACAAGTTCTAGATTGCTTAAAATCTTCATTAATTTATAAAGTGAATCATCCTGGTTGAGATAATATATGGATAAAATAAAAATTAAAAAATCCAGTGACATATGTCATAGTAATGGCTCAGAAATCCTGAGCTTTTTTCAATATCTGGCACAGTTATAAAGTCGGCTAGTGCAAAAATACGGACTGGATTTGAACCTGGCATGTTCTCCTGTGTTAGCACTAAGGTTGTATTGAAAACGCGAACTGTAATTTTATCACCATGGTATTTTTTTTATATAAATAAGTGGAATGGAGTTGAGTTTTGATGTCTGTCATTTTTCAGCGTGAAAAATTAAGGATATGGAGTGAGAGCGTGTGAAGACACTGAGATGTGTGAGTTTAATGGGTTGATAGCCCTGTGGTTAATTTCAGCATGGCCCACTCTCAGTTGGTTTTACTGTTGATGTAGCAAGAACGGAAACATAATGACATAGGCTAAAAGACAGCTGCAAGAAGGCTCAGCCTGGGCAACTTTTTGTTTTATAAGGAATCTGGGAAAGAGAGCAGAGGTTTAAGAGTTTTGTGAGAAGAAAGACGAGAAAAAGCAGTGGCTGCCGGCCAATAGAGGGCGCTAGAGTGCCCACCCCACCCACCCAATGACCTTGATTAGGACATAAAAAAACGAATAAATATTAGATTGTAAAATTAACCTATTTTTAAGTATATTGATATATATGTTTTAGATGTGCAAGATAAATATTTAATCTTTGATGACGAGTAAATCTGTTTTGTTTTTTGTCAGATTTGGCACAAAAAAAGTCTAGGGCACAAAAATCTTTGCTCATTGTCTTAAAAGTTGCACATGCACACTAGCTCCTCTGCAATACAGAAGTATAGGATGGCCCGGAGCGCAAGAGAGAGGTGCGCCCTGAGGAGATAACTGTCATCACAGTTGTAGTGCGGATGATTGACAGGTCGAGTGACGCAAGTAAACTCCCTTAAAGCAAACTTACCAAGAAAAGCTACAGGTGAATTTCTTTTAGACCTCATCAGCCAATAATGCAAGTACCCTACAGGAGCAGATTTCAAATGGTGTTGTTTTGCTGCTGCTTTCTCTGGACAGGTTCCCAATTCAGCCAAGAAGTTTGTAAGATAAACCAAAACCCGGCTTTGTATGGAGACACCCTCAGGTTTTCACTGGATCTGAGCTTAGCTTTTTTTTGACTGCAATTATAAAAGCATTAAATGCTAAAATGAACACAGATTGGTTACTATTTTCGATAAAAAAAAAAGCTGAAGTCGTTTAGGAAGAAACAATCTCTTTCAGCTAATCAACTGTAAAGGTATTCAGCCTTGTTAGGAAGAATGCATGGTACTTTCTCAAGATTTAGACATGTGTAAAATGTGCATGATTTCTTTCCCTTTATATTGTAAAAGTATTCACACTATATACCTGTAATCAATGTCATTTCTGGAACAAATTTACCAGTGAGACCTAGCCTAGTAACCTAGCTCCACCCGCCAGCGGCCAAAATCATTTTTGCCTGCGAGTGGTCTAGCCTCGATCAATGCCCCAGGCCCTAGAATTGGCGGGCCAATCACAACGCAGAGATGTGTTTTGAATTTTTGGATGCAAAGCGGGTGGGGTTTTGAGGGCAGTACGACAAAGCTGCACAATGCTGGAGAAAGCACAACAAGGAAGATGGCAACAACTATTGAACAGTAGCATGAACTGCGGCAGCAGTTCATGCTACTGTTCTCTTTTCTGTTGCTGTTGTTCAATAAAAGTACATTTAAAGATCATTTGAGTGAGAATATACTTAAAGCTTCACAATATTGTCCATTTACCGATTTAATGCGTAATTAAAAAAAAACAATTTCCGAAGTCTCATAGAGTGTGAATAAAGCACCCCTCTTTACTAAAATAGTAAACCTTTAACCAACACTTAGCAATAACATTGTCAAAAGAAAACTTTAAAGGAGTCATCTACTAGAAATCTGGCTTTAAAATTTTTAAACTGCTGTTAGTTCTGGGATTCAACTAAAACCTGCCAGAAATCCAGAGTGTGAAATATATTTTTTAAAATTTTTATTTGATCCTGTTCAAATCAGAAAAGCGAACCAATTGTCAATTCCGGAAGGTTGCTAACACTGGCCTGCTTTACTATCACTTAAAGGGTTGATCCTAAAAATCAGACTCATCTTAATTGTTGCTGTTTATGTAAGTTTTAACCTATTGTGTTAAGCTGGGCATGCACTGTATGATATTGTCAATCAATGTACTCAGCTACAATTCAAACTGCATGATGAAATCACAGAGTTTAAATGTTCACAGCTCATGTTCTTACACTGTGAAGCCCTGACACTGATGCGATCTAACTGCTCACACTGCACGTCAAAAAACCAAACATCTGCCTCAGCACAGAGAGATGCTGCTGGATGGACTCATCAATCTGGAAGAAGGAGAAAAAGAAGTTTGCGCATGTGCCATGTGTAAGGTTTGACTCGTAGACACTTGTAGCTCTGCCTCAACAGCAGGATTTGCTCACAAACACCTCACGAAGGTCGACTAATTCTATTCTCTACTCTGCAGAATCTGTTAGTTCAATCTCTAACCTTCTGCTCTCTCTGCTTTATCTCTTAATAGCTTCGCCTCGTCTGTTCCTGTTTGGCTGTGACACCATCCTGGAGAGAAATATCAGCTGTGCTGCTGCCATCAACACCTTTGTTTATAGATGTTGGAGATTGGCCTGTTTATCCAGTGTAGTCCTGTATCTCTGACTGTGACTGGCTGGATGTGCTCTCTTCATCCTCTGACATAGGAGCTGACTTGGTGCTCGTCTGCCTGGCTGTGTGTTTCCTGGACACACAGTTGTTTTTTGTTGTCAGCCTCAGCAGATGGCCGCTCACACTGAGCCTGGTTCTGCTGGAGGTTTCTTCCTGTAAAAAGGGAGTTTTTCCTCTCCACTGTCGCTACAAGCATGCTTGTTGTGAGGGATTGCATTTGAGTCAATGAGTGGATACAATCAACTGGTTTTCCTTAGATAGAAAATTTTATTCAATTTGACTAGATGATCTGGTTGAACTGTAAAGTGCCTTGAGATGACATGTGTTGTGAATTGGCGCTATATAAATAAAGGGAATTGAATTGATTTTCTTCTGACCTTACAATTCCTGAATGGGAGTTGGACGCGAGTGGCTGATCGTCCCTAGTTTACCCCTGAATACTACAGAAAGCAGGACACACGATGAGGCTGAAACTCGCACGACTGGAGAATCACCCCGAAAAGGGCAAAGAATCGTACAGTGTATGCCCAGCATTAGAAACTGGGAAAAAACGATTAAGGAACCATGGCTAACTGCTACTTCTGCTAACGTGTATCCAAAAATTATTTGTATACACAAATTCTCACTGGGACCTTTGCAAAAAAAAAAAAATAGAATAGAATATAAATTTAAAGACAATACTCTATCCTTAAAAATTTCAGGTCAGGAGTGTGTTTGTGTAACCTCTGCAGAATGAGTTTAAGGACAGAGTTGTAGAGTCTTGGAAGCACAAAACACAATCCTTCTCCTCTGTTTGGTGATGGCTTCTCTCTTTTAACAAAGACGGTTTCCCTCACCCCTCTTTCAAACCATGTACCATCTCTATTTAGAATTTGAGCATTTCAGTCATCTAAGTACTTAATTCTCATTCACCCGAGTCTCTCCCATAGCTGCTGGCTCTCCTCTGCTGCACCATGCATTCCTATAGATGTTGTTTGGTTTCTTCAGCATAGAAGTCCTTGCTATCTTTCTATATCTATCTATCTATCTATCTATCTATCTATCTATCTATCTATCTATCTATCTATCTATCTATCTATCTATATATGTGTATATATATATATATATATATATATATATATACATATACACACGTCCACAGTCCTTGCTACACTGGAACGTTTAAGCAATGGAGTTCAGCTTTGGTTTGGGTTGAACCAGTGGTTTGTGACCAAACACAAAAGCCATACAAAACAAAATAGTCCTTCAATAAC
>NW_015150548.1:198691-205274 GCF_000732505.1 Cyprinodon variegatus
GACTACACTGGAAAACAGGCCAACATCTATAAACAAAGGTGTTGATGGAAGCAGCACAGCTGATATTTCTCTCCAGGATGGAGTCACAGCCAAACAGGAACAGACGAGGCAAAGCTACTATGAGAAAAAGCAGAGAGAGCATAACGTTAGAGATTGAACTAACAGATTCTGCAGAGTGGCAGAATAGAGAGAGAATGAAGCAGAATGATGAAATGGGGGTCCCTATGTCCTCCAGCAGTCTAAGCCTATAGTAGCATAACTATAGAGATAGCTCAGATAGATAACCTGAGCCACTCTAACATCTTATGCAATCTTAATCTTAAGTTCTAACCTCCAAACAGGAGCAATTCAGCTTCTATTTTTTCTTATACAAAACAAATGCTTTTTGCACAGGTTGGCACATGTTTCCCCGACGGAACAATTCCACATCATCACTCATCTGTACATTTCACTACATCAGCTAATTCTACCAGAAATGTGGCGGAAACATTCTGCAAGGGACAATAATAGATGCTGATCGCGTGTTTCTGTCTGTATTTAGATGTAATTCCTTTTGTCCACATTAAAATGATCTGGCTGTGCTTCATTTAAATCAAGTGGGTAACCTCCAGATGTGTAGAAAGTGGTTCTTTGACCTCAAAGGTACAGTTTAACATGATGATTACAAAGAAATAACTGCTTCTTATAGGGGCAACTCCCAGTAAACTATTTAAATCGTGTTATATGTGATACTGGAAAGCTATGTTTACAAGGACGTAAGCAAGTGGGATACACCACCAATGTGTCATGATAAAATGTCAGTCAGATTATTTTGATTGGACTGAAATTGCAATCTGACAACTACCCCTTTCACACTGTTTGATGAACCCCATTTAAACCCGGGAACAATCGGCTTTTAGTGTCCGTGGGAACAGATCACCGACGCGTGGCTACTGGGGTAAAACAACTCCGCGAATAACCCGTGTTAAAATCGCCTTACCTCTAATCGTCATGCTGTGTGAACAGCAGACCCACTAAATTACAACTAACTAAATTAATCTTAATAAACAACAAAATAAGTTACCAGCTTGGAGTTTGCTTACAAACATTTACACACCATGCTAGCATGGTTCCTCGCCTCCAAGTGGGGATCTACGGTACTACTGCTTTCTGGAGGTAACAAGCAAACCAACATGGTGGCCCCCGTAACATTCGGGAAGTTTGCGAAGAGTCAGGCGAAGAATGCAGTCTTTGGTGAATTCACTTGACAGAGTCAGTTTTTGGTAAGTGGATACAACATAGGATTGTCTAATCATGGCCTACAGACGCAGGAAACAACGACAGACATTGAGGTTCACCACACTGCTAAGCAGAATCATCACTGGAAATCGTGTGACATGGAAGGAAGCAAAGATTTTTATGAATGTCTGAAATTTCATGATTACGGAGGCTGACTGTAAGTAGTCGACGCAGTCTAGTCATGCGTTCTTTGGTATCTGAGAACGGAGCCTGAACTGAACTGCGCCGAGCCCTACTGATGAACTAGTACCAGTTTAGCGTGGTTTTGTTGTGTCTGGCACGGTCCGGTTTAGTTGTGCTAAACTGTGCTACATTTACTCTCAACAGTTATCTTGGATACTGTGCTCGGACCGATCTCGGCATGGTTTCAAAAAGGTAGGGTAAACAGGGCTAAAGACTCTCCAGGTTACTACTAACCCATTCAGGTAATTAATAAATGCATAGATAAATTAACACAGGGGGTGTGCTTCATTTAATACAATAAGAAACCACCAATCAGGTCCTAAATCTGGGTGTAGTTATGGACTCACACCTGAACCTCCAAGGCTTATTAAGACAAATTCAACCTTCTATTACTTGAAGAACGTCTCCCGAATTAAAGGATCGATGCCTCAGCAGCACCTTGAAAAACCAGTTCATGCATCCATCTATATTAGAATCAATCACTGCAGCTGAGTCTTCAAAGATCTGCCTAAAAAGTGGGTCAGATAGAAGTGGATCCAGAATGCTGCTACCCTCCTTATTAACTTGTTGTCAGTGGATCCACCACCCACACCTCTCAGGTCTTCTATATCAAATCTATTCTGCAAACCAGCTCTTCTCTTCCACTAATCTGGAAGCTCCCACAAAACTGAGTTCTGAAACCCTCAGTTCCTTTTAAAAGCTTTTCTTTAATCTAATTTGATGTTTTTACCTACAATTGTCTTATGTTAATGCATCACTTTTATTCTCTATTTTATCAAATGTTTGAGTTGCCTTTAAGTCACTATGATGTCATTTTCTTTTTCTTGTTGGTTTTCTAATGTTCAGCACTTTGAACTTTCTTTCCATTGAAATGTGCAATAAAATGAAACCTGCTTTGGCTTAAATTGTCTGGATGATAAGATGTATTGAGTGAATAATAAAGGGATTCCCAAACAGCGAGGAACTTCATAGCCGCGAATTCTCTCCTTTCTGCAACATTAAAACAAACCTTTGCATTTATGTCAATCTATTTCTAATTTCTTTTGTCCTTGTTTATACCTTTTAGTGCACGAAAGCCACACAAACGCTATAATATAAAAAAACTTGAGTGCAACAGTTCTTTTTAATTCATAAGACTTAAGCTGCATTGCAAACACAAATAGGAAGAGATGTGATGGTGCCAAGAACCGAATCTACTGCCTCTTCTGTTGTCTGGTGTAAGACTAGAGGATGATGAGGATTTAAGCCAAAGGGGCCCCTGGGGTTCCATTTTAACAACCAAACAGAGGACTAATACATTGAGGACATTCAAATACACACACACATATACACACGACAGAATAGAAATTGGTCTCTACTGGAAGCTCTTGGGGCCAAAATGATGCGGCTGCAAAATAAAAATTATGTGCAGATCCCCTCTGAGATTCTGCAGTGGAAAGAAACTAAATTTAGATTTAAATTCCCCTTACTACTTTGTTAGGTTATGTTGCGGACCACAGACACAAACACACACAGATGGACTTACACAAAATGAAACAAAAACACACACACTGAGCGGCATGGATTTCTCTCTCTGAGGCCCAAGGGACCGATCTCAGCCGTTTAATGATGGCGGAGGCAGCGAGACGGATTGACTGTGGTGAGCCGGCCCTCATGGACATGCTCACTGCATGCAAACACACTCTGCAGAGAACTGCTGATAGAATCTAAACATGCCTATCTGATGCATGTAACTGGAAGCTGCCCTACCTCCCTTCTCCTGCTTTCCAATACTCAACATTCTCAGGAAATTTAAATGTAATTGGGTCATCTATGTTTTTAAATATATATATATATCTATATATATATATATATATAGATATATATTTTGAAGATTTCCTAGAACGGTGTGTACTACTCCCTTCAGAGGACAGCACAAACAGGCTACTGCGGGTACTATTTAATGAATATGCCAGTTGGGGACCTGTGAGGCGTCTGTTTCTCAAACTAGAGACTCTAATGTACTTATCTTCTTGCTCAGTTGTGCAACACGGCCTCCCACTTGTTTTTCTACTCTGGTCAGAACCTGTTTGTGCTGTTGTCTGAAGGGAGTAGTACACACCGTTGTAGGAAATCTTCAATTTCTTAGCAATTCCTCGCATGGAATAGCCTTCATTTCTAAGAACAAGAATAGACTGTTGAGTTTCAGTTATCTTCATTAAAAAGTACAGTGCTTTTTCTTCAAAAATAACGACATTTCAATGTGATCCCAAACTTCTGAATATATATTTTATATTATATATTATATATATATCGGTGAGGCAGACACCCTGTCTACTTTTAAGACTAGGCTTAAAACTTTCCTTTTGATCAAGCTTATAGTTGGAGTGGCTCAGGTTATCCTGAGCAATCTCTATAATTATGCTGCTATAGGCTTAGAGTTCTGGAGGACATAGGGACCCCTATTTCATAATTTTGCTTCATTCTTTCTCTATTCTTCCACTCTACAGAATCTGTTAGTTCAATCTCTAACGTTATGCTCTCTCTGCTTTTTCTCATAGTAGCTTTGCCTCATCTGTTCCTTTTTGGCTGTGACACCATCCTGGAGAGAAATATCAGCTGTGCTGCTGACATCAACAGCTTTGTTTATAGTTGTTGTGTAGTCCTGTTTCTCTGACTGTGCCTGACTCTCTTCATCCTATGACATGGGAGCTGGCTCGGAGCTCATCTGCCTGGCTGTGTGTTTCCTGGATGGGGCCGCCTCTTACAGCTGCTTTTTGTATCTCTGCTTCTGTCTCCTTGAACCCCAGTCTACTGGAGGTTTCTTCCTGTTAAAAGGGAGTTTTTTCTCTCCACTCTCGCTACAAGCATGCTTGGTGTGAGGGATTGCATTGAGTCAATGAGTCGATGCAATCAACTGGTTTTCCTAAGATAGAAAACTTACAATCAATTTGACTGGGAAATTTGTTTTGATATTAATGAAAAGAGCTTTTATATATATATAAAAAAAAATGGGCCAATAGAATTGTATGGGTAAGATCACTGTCAGTAAAAAATTATATGTGTAGATGTATGAATTACCAAAAACATAAATAAAGTTTAGATTTCTGTTTCTTGTTGTGTTCTTGCAGATACATGTGACATCAGACCACCATCTGTGAGTAAAAAAGATTTGAAATTATGAACGCAAGATACAAAGTTACAACTTGCAAGTAGAAGTTACAAATTCACAGGTTTACGAGTGCAAAAGAATAGGACTTAAGAGTCTGTCATTTCTACTTATAAATTTTAAATTCCTTCCGGTAAGTTTGGGATATTTACTCGTAAATTTGTCACTGCAATCAAACTTGAAAATTTAAGATCTGTACTCCAAATTTTGTTATTCCTACTAAACTGAACTTGATTGATCGCACATTGGAGAAATGTACCTCTGCATTTAAGCCATTCCCTTGGGGAGCACTTGGGTGCCATTTTGTGGCGCCCGGGAAGGTGTGTGAGGTTAAGGGTCACAGGGGGCTTGAACTCAGTACGTCAGGATTCTAAGCTCTATGCCCTAACCACTAGGTCACCTCTTCCCACGTAGATATTTGGGATTTTTACTTTTAAATTCCTAAATTCGTTTGTAATTTTTACTGGTAAATACTTGACATACACTCATACATTTATGGGATTCACAATTAAAGATCACAAATTTTCTACTAGGTATTACAGATCTTGGTGTACAGATAGGAAATAGGGTCATAAATGAACAAGTATGAATAACAAATTATTGAGTAAAGATTTCATATTAAAATCACATATTTACAAATAAAAATCACAAAGTTACGAGCACAAATTACAAATTTTCTGACAAGGGACAAATACAATGTTTAAAAGTATTTATGTGTTTTTGCTTTCATTTGTAAATTTAGACATACTATTTAGACACATATTTTTTGGTTTGGTTTTCACCCCATAGAGGTATTACAAAGAATATTTCTAGAATTAGATATTTTCTTGGTTTGTTTTGAATAATAAAAACATTTTAGTGGATCAAATATTAACCCATTAACATTCCTTTAATCAGTCATGATATCCTACACTTCAAAACTGAATCATTTCTTCTTCTGTGAATCTATAAAACATGAATCTGCTGGATTACAGCCTGGTGCTGATTCATTAAAGCCTCAGTTTCATTCAATCTGATCAAGGTAGGATTTACAGGACAACATTTTGAAGCTGTGTGCTCTCATTTGTGTCGGAGGAAGGCGGTCACACTCAGTGGGGGGCATTTCAGCCAAACAAAATTAATACTGACTGTAAGTATTCAGTGTGATGTAAAATGAACATCTTGTGTCATTACACATTGATTTTTCTCCCCTCGTCACCCATCTGCTGCTCTGCCAGTTACTCCTTCCTGTGAATGAAGCCTCAGCGTTTAAATCCCCGCAGTAATGGGCCTCATGGTGAGCTCGATCAGCTTTAGCTCTAAATCTGAAGTGAATCTGGTTTTCGGTTATTCACACCAAACCTTGCTTCTTCTACCTCATTTATTCAGGCAGGTACACGTGCACTGCATTCCAATTACATAACGTTTTATTCCCTTTGCCGACTGGCTGCCATAAACTTATCTATGTGAGTGTTGACTCATGGAGCTGCCTCAGATTTAATGCTGCACACTTGTCCAATGGTGTTATGTAACCGTCTTGTAAACTGGCAGAGAATGATGGCTGTAATATTATCTCATAGCCACTGAACTGGAAGAGAAAGGAGACTGCCATTTGAATTTGAGCAGATTACATTTCTATAACATTATTATATTGAAGGTTTGATATTTTTACCTTTACTTAAAAGTTAATAAAGAAAATGCACCTTTTTTTGTCAGCTGGACTGGATGCAGTCCTGCTTGCAACTAAAAGCAAAATCTATTCATTATGAAAAGTGGCAGAACATGGCAGAAGTCATCATTCATTTATTAATTAAAATATTAAAATAATATTTTTTTATTATTCCTTTATTAGAAATAAAAAAATAAAAAGCTTCAGAACATCAGCATCTTTGTGAATTTTTATTTAACTTTTATGCAATGGAATATTCTCCATTAGAAGGAAGGAAGGAAGGAAGGAACAAAGGAAGGAACAAAGGAAGGAACAAAGGAAGGAAC
>NW_015150548.1:206369-216521 GCF_000732505.1 Cyprinodon variegatus
AAGGAAGGAAGGAAGGAAGGAAGGAAGGAAGGAAGGAAGGAAGGAACAAAGGAAGGAACAAAGGAAGGAACAAAGGAAGGAAGGAAGGAAGGAAGGAAGGATAAACAAAACAGAACCCTACTGTAATCATGACACTTAAAAGTTAAAGAAACAGTTTGGCATCACTGGTCCAGTCAAAGGAACTAAGCCGTTAACATTTAGTGCAGCTTATCAAACATCAGGAGCAGAATGCACATGGATGAGCAGGAAACCCAGCAGCTGTTAACCCAGTGCAGCTATTGTTAAGGGAAAAAGGCAGATGTTGGTTTCTCTCACTGGTTAATGTGGACTTAAGATATTTAATGGAGCTTAGTGAAAGTTCAAACAGGAATTAGTAGGTTGTTATTCCACACAAAGGCCTTAATTCTTTTCTGCCTTTCAGCCACCCTTTGAAATCTCTGCTTTGAGGTTGTTGTCTTCTAGGAAACGACATGTTGGAACAAATCGTCTCACCAATTTAAGATGCCACACCTCAGCCCTCATGTGAAAATGATGCATGATACCGCAGTTTAGTGCCAAGTGAAGAGAAAGAATGCAAACAAACTGTAAAGAGCATTTTGCAACAGCTGGCTGTCATGTTGCAATAGGGGGAAAAAAGTGTGTTGTCAACCTTGCAAAATTACACATCTTAGGGTCAATTTAATGTCAGAAAGCACCTAAATTACTCCTCGAAAGCAAGGTTTTGGAACAACCAGTGGTGGAACATCCAATCAATATTTGGCGCTTTTTCACCAGAAGAGTATGTTTGCATGTGCCAGATGTAGAAGAAATGCAGCAATAAGAAATGGAGAAAGAGTGAAATGAGAGCATAAATGGTACTATCTGCCCTCGTTGTTGGAAAACTGTTTATTTTTTTACTGAAGGACCGATCTATCAGTTAGATTGCAACAGTTCGCTGCCCCGTCAGGCAGCAATACTTGTTTGTGCAGACTCGCCTTTCCCACCCTCATTATCTCCAAACTGGAACGGCAACTTATGGAAAGTGGGCCAGTGTTGTTTTTGACAAATAACAAGAGGAGGTAAGAGAAGCAGAGGCATGGAGTGTCATAGAAAAAAGCACCAGACAGAGTTCACTTTTTTTTTTTTTGAATGATCACTGGTTGCCATGCAGGCTGCCTCTGTTTTGTTATTTTGGGGCTGGTTTCTCCTACTGTATCTGCTCTGTTTCTGATTATTAAAAGGAGCAGATACACCTGTCTCTCTCTTAATCACCCCCATTCCTCCCAGATGTTATCATGCCTATATCCATACCTGTCTTGCTCAGTCAGTCTATCCTAGATTGTCTTTTTGCCGCCATTAGTTTCCTTCCCAGTGCCTGTGTGTGCTGCTTGCCAATTTTGCATTCCTTTGCTCATCTAATTGGTTGTAATTGGCTTCTACAGTCAGCCTGTTTACCCTTCATCTGCATTTTTAAGCCTGCCACAAGCCTGTTCAATCTGCCATTTTCTGCTGATGATGGTGCGTCTCATTACAAAGAAAGATGGGAATCCCCACAGACAGAAGATCTGTCTTCTGACCGAGCGGTGTTTGGACAACAGCAAAAACAAAAGATGGTGATTAAGAAATTCTGTAGGTACACAAAATTTGAACTTTCCATTCTCCTGATGTACAGAGAGACAGTGGAGCATGTTCATAACATCCATTTCCTATGTCTTTACATCTACTCTGACCGACTGATCCCAGAACTCTTTGGCCCCGGCTCAGCAGAAACTAAAAACTTCATCTGATAGGCAAACTGGAACAGCTAGGCTTCAATACCCCTCTGCAATTGGCTGCTAGACTTCCTCACAAACAGACCTACTGTAAGTTAGTCCAGGTAAAGGCCAATTTATACTTCTGATGCTTAGCCTCTGCAACCGTCAAATCTGTCAAATTTGTCCAAAATAATCCTGACGTTGGATGGTTGCAAACCCGCGATGACCTCAAGGGAAGTGCGCAGCTGTGATTGGTTCTTGGTATGCCTTTCCGGCTGTCTGTGTGGTCGTCCTTCTCGAGTCAGTGCTGGGGCACCCCATTTTCAAAAACCGAGGAGTAATAACAACAATGGATAACCACAACGAAAGGTTGTACGATGCCTCAGACATGTTTTGTTTTGGAAAATAAACACTCCCGCCGGCACTGCCCAAGAAGTTCTCGTGTAAGTTCTCACGAGTTCTCGAATAGGCTCCCTATTCTTTCTTACGCTTTGGTGGGAAACTGCTGTGCGTCCCCAGAAATTCCAGACCGACGTTGCAGAAGCATACCAGCAAAACCGGTTTGACACTTTTGATGTGTGCGGTTGCAGAAGTATAATCCGCCCTTAAGACAGAGCACCTCTAATGTCATCGCCCTAAGCACAGGCTCCCCTCAGGGCTGCGTCCTGAGCCCCCTGCTGTTCACTCTGTTGCGCCCCCACGTTCACCACCAACCTCATGGTGAAGTTTGCAGACAACACCACAGTGGTGGGCTTCATCAGAGACGACAACGATCAGAACTACAGAGAGGAGGTGGAGCAGCTGGTGAACTGATGCAAAGATAACAGCCTGATCCTGAATGGGTAGAAGACAAAGAGGATCATCGTTGACTTCAAGAAGAACCGGCCTAACCATGCTCCAATGCTCATCAACAGCTCAGCTGTAGGGGGGGTCAGTAGCACCAAATTCCTGGGGGTGCACATCACAGACACCCTCACCTGGAATGTAAGCACCACCTCACTGGTCAAAACGGTACAAAAGCACTTGTACTTCCTGCAGAGGATGAGGACAGCCCACCTGCCCCCACCCATCCTCACCACCTTCTACAGAAGCACCATAGAGAGCGTTCTGAGCAGCTGTCTCACTGTGTGGTGTGGAGGCTGCAGCGCCTCAGACTGGAAGAAGGTGAGAAAAGTGGTGAGAAGAGTAGCAGAGAAGATCATCGAGGATCCTCTTCCCTCCACTTCATCCCAGCGATGCGTGTCCTGAGCCTGTAATATCATAAGCTGCCCTCTGGGAAGAGGCTTCGAGAATTTTGATGCAGGTCCGGGAGACTCTGCAACAGTTTCTTCCCAGCTGCCTTCAGTCGGCTAAACTGTTGGAAAAAAAAAAGAAACCTGATTTTCTGAGTTCCAGCCCCACTCCCAAGGACTGACACTTTGAGTCCCTAAGCAAAGACTCTTGTGGCACCCAATGTAGAGCAGAAAAATCACTATACTGCATTGAGGGGGGGAAAAATACACTCCACTGTTAGAAGCCACTAGATAAATGTTTGTCTGTTTCAGGGTTGAAGGTACATGGATACTTTTGGAAGAACAAGTTCCTTTTGTTGTTAGTTTTGGAAGTGTAACAAGATGGAATAAGATTAAAAAAAATCAAAGAAAAGAGAGTCAAAGAGAGGTTTCCATATAAGTAGCAACTAGGTGAATTAGCAAAGAGCATCACACAGTTTCTTTCTGAACCTCCTCCTCCTTGCGGAGCAAAAGTATCTGATGAGGGTTCATGTGGAGGACACGTGAGTGCACACACTCACTAAACGGAAGCCATGGTTACTGTATCCTTGGCATCAGGAAACATGCTTTAAATAACCCTCTTCTATATCTGTGCAACTGTCTATCAGCTGGTAGATTAGCATCTTTTCCCATCTATTCTCTAAATGGGAAATATACCCATCTCTCTGGCTCAAAAATTAGACACAAAACAACACACTCCTCTTTGACTATCTGTCAATTACACCCTTCCCTCCTCTTTGCACACACACTCATTAGACATCTAGACACTAATTAGAAGCCTGGGTTAATTAAGGCCAAATGACATCATTCAGAAGAAGCTTTATGTGAATTTGAATGCACATGAGTGACGGGATGAGGTATGGAAGCATAGCTGCTTCCTGGAGGATCCATAAAAACATCATCAAGCTAAGTTCACACCGTATGCTTTAATCTCTCCATCTAACACATGAATGAATTAAGGAAAATCACCCCAGAGATAGGCCGAGCAGTAAACAGTAGCTAAAGACAGCTCAAAGCGTGCAGCAGATGGTTGCCAATGGCTGCGAAGTGTCTACGGATCTCCTCACATCTGTCCTAACATCCCACAGCATTTGATGGCACGCAAATTAGATCCACATCTGTCTTAAATATCTTATTTTTCCATGATGTCATTTGGATTAAAAGCCAATAGACATCCCTAGAACCATTTACAGATGTAAAAGATTGGAAATATATAAAAAATCCCAATGCAAATCAATTTTGTTGATCTCTCTGCTTCCATATCTTTGAAACTTGGTAGTAGAGAGGTGCTGACCTTAACCACATTGAACATGTTTAATTTTGCCTTAGATCATGAATCACCAGCGCCTTCAGAAATCTGGCACAGAACCATCAGAACTCAGCAGCAGAATTGGCTTGAGCTACAACAGTCAATGTTTTGCCACTTTATAATTAAAAAGAACAACCTCAAAGTTCAGTTCACACAGTACAAAATGAATTAGCTCACTCTTAAAGTAATATCACAAACCTATAAATGACTGCATCAAATATTTTCCATTTCTTTCTATATATCATGATCCCATCAAATGTGTGATCATGATATATAGAAAGAAATGGAAAATATTTGATGCAGTCAAGGTATACTGTATGTGCAGTGAAGCCTTTATTTAGTTAAATTACACAGAACATCAGACACATACAGGTACTTTCAGGTTCTACTGAAAAGATCTGGATCAAAAATTATAGCAGATATATCCCAAGATAGCTTGGATGCTATAACTTGATGTGGATCAATACATTTTAAGCGGATAGGGCTTATGTACGGACTTGTTTGTTAACCCTCTCAGGCTCAAATTAAGTTATAGTTGCAGGAAAAATCTGATATTTGGAGAAAATGATCATATGGGGTAGCAATATACAATTCAGACTTTTTTTGAGAGAGACCTTCACATGCAATGAATTCTGGGATGTTGCAGATTTGCAACAGTGGCCCTGAGTGGTAAATTAACACTGAAGACTGAATCTGATGTGAACGTTAACTTTATTTGAATGTCATAAACAAAAAATTAACAAAACAAAATTTCGAAAAAAAAAATTAGAGACAACTTTTTCTCCACCGACATCTCAAAACCTCTTAAGAAGGCTGTTTCTGTTAAACTGTTGCTCAAAATATAGGCAAACTAGTAGATAAAGCATGTAGCATCCATTGGTACCTGTTTGGGCACACGTTGCGAATCCGCAACATTGAAATTGAGATGCCTCTGGTGAAAAACCCAGAGGAGATAAAATCTACTAATTGGCGTGTGTCATATCGATACACATTAATGATTCATCTTATGCAGTATTGATTTCAAAATAATGAAAATTGGTAGTGATACTTACATGAAATTGGCGCTTAGAAAATCTGTTTTAATGACACCAAGGACTCAGCCATGGTGAAAGTGAGTCAGCAGTGCTATCTGGTGAGCTGGAGAGAAACAGTTTGTTGCAAATGCACAACTAAGTCCTTCTGTTGTACTTCTGAGTAACAAAAGCTCTTAAAATATGGATGTGGAGTAATTAGCTAAGTGGCATTTAGCTGTTGCAAATCTGCAACATCTGCCTGGAGAGGGTTAAGTCCTGACGGGCACCGTTTGCACAAAAACATGAGTTTTTTTTTTCCTTGGACAAAAAAAAAGTACGTTTAGCACTTTGCAAACTTGGCATCAGGAATACCAATAGATGAGTCTGAGTTGCAAAGACTACTAACAGTAGACATGCTGGTCATGTTTGCCGTAATAAGTGCCGTAAAACCTGAGGTTATCCAATGAAAAGTGCTATCAATTGAACGCGAATGTGAGCTATGCGTGTCACTCATTACTCTCGTTCAAGTTCATTACTTCAAAACGGATCCGTTTAGTTGGCTGGCTGCTCACAGGGAGCCTGGTTCTGGTTCTGCTGGAGGTTTCTTCCTGTTAAAAGGGACTTTCCCCCTCCACCATCGATACAAGCACGCTTGATTTGAGGGATTGCTGAAGAGTCAATGAGTCGAAGCAATCAGCTGGTTTTCCTTAGATGACGTGTTGTGAATTGGCACTATAGAAATAAAATGAATGGAATTTTTAGTAGACGGCTCCATGCTGGGAGAAGTTGCCTCATGTTTCTGACCTCTTACATGCTTCTGCCTGTCTTCTCATCAGAGGCCCTTTTTCACACGTCTTCACATCTGCTTCTGATTATGAAAACTGCGATATTTGGCAACGTAACATCTCACACACATTATTAAAACAAATACAATATGAAGCAGATTTTAAGGCCAAATCCAGGATCGGGGCCGTTATCAGCTCAGAACCACGAGGTACGAAAGCACAGGCGGGGGGTTAAGCACACCACAAGCTCGAAATGTTGAGAGGGGATGAAAGTTTAGCCGAAGCTGCTGGTTTAAATCAGTCGGCCTCTCAACTATATTTAGAAGAGCTGGTTTTAATGAAAAACAGAAAAGCTGGATATTGCCATCCCGAAGTTTGATCAGTTCACATTTTCAGAGCAGTATCGCACATTCAAACTATAGCGATCATAGCCTAAAAACTTTAATAGTATTTAAAGAAACTTCCTGTAAAAAAAAGATTTACCGGTGAATTTATTCAATGTTTGCTTCCGTTTGCTAGCGGAAATAGAAGCAAACAATTTTTACCAGATCAACAAAAAACTCCTCTGCAGTAAAAAAAAGAGCTGTAGAGTAATTGTTCACTTTTAAATTTGCACTAAACAAATCAAAAAATACTTTGAGAAAATACAAAATCTTTTCTTTTACTTACAAAGTTACTTACAAACTGTTGCATTCTTAGAAAAATATTCATCATTTAAAAAAGTACACAACATAAGGGTGAGATTAGGATAAATTGGTCGTCTCATCCATATGTTTTTAAGTGTATCTAATTAGGCAGATTGATTGGTTTCCTGTGGAAGAAAATAGGCCTTTTCATTATTCAACCATACATAAAGTAATTTTTAATCAAAATATGATGGCGAACAAAAACATTTTAAATTGCAATGCAGTTAGTTTTTCAACGTAAAAATGTATTTGCAAAACGTTTTTTTTTGTGTGAAATCAGTTCATTTTTCTCAGAACAAAATGTGAATTGCAAACATTTTGTTTGGGTTTGGTTTTGAAGCTCTAATTTTTTCGGGAGGGGGTAAATCATATGCATTTCGAGAGCAAAAAAGTTTGGTTAGGAAACTATTTGTAACCATAGGGTGCTAAAACGTGCAAACAAAACATTATGTTTTGTATGGAGTGAATTTTGTTTCATTAATGTTGCAAGCAAAGTAAATGTTTTTTAAAAGGAAATTTGACAAAAACTGAAATCCAGAAGGAAAAAAAAAATTACTTTGCTGTTAACTCAGATTTTTTTTATTTTAGTTTTTCATATTTATTTATTTTTTTTAAACAGACCCATTCAATGTTTTATCCAAAATTAGCTTTTTCTTCAGATTCTGCAATTTCCAGATCATTTTCTCTTCCTCTAGATTCAGGGGTGATGAATCATTTCTATTGGTCGGTATGGACCTTATCACTAACATTGTATTGGTCAATGTTTGCTTTAAAGGTGAGCTTTTGTATTGCGCTTGAAGTTAAGAAAATGTGTCTGTAAAATGCAATTTGAAAGAATACCATTCCTAAAATTCAATCTGAGAAACAGAAACAATTTTTTTTCACTTAACATAGAATCTGTAAAAAAAAAAAACTTGAAAAAAGGAAAATCTAACAAATAAACTAGAAAAAATACAGATACAAAATCTGGAAAAACACGAAAGTTACTTATAAATCCTTTTTTTGATTAAAATGTTTTTTTTAGAATTTAATTTCTGGGTTGGGTTATTTTTCATTCTTTTAGAAGAAAATGTGATTTCAATTATTTTTTTTCACCAAAAAAATACATAAATAAATGAGTTGATTGCAGTTTAAAATATTTTTAGATGAAAAAGAAAAAAAAAACGTTTTGCTTGATATTTGTTACTAAAAAGGCAAAATTCCCACCGCAGTTTGATTGGCTCTGACATGGAGAGAAAATCTTCAGATTTGCACTGAAAGTGAAGTGTAAAGACATCCTCAGAAACATAATGTTTTAGGTTAAATATCTAGTTAATTCTAAATGCCCCACAGATACTCTTGTGTTTAACTCCTGCACACAATCGATGCATGAAAAATGTGTTATAGAAAAGTTTCTTGATAAGAAAACAAATATTGATCAAACAGGACCTGATTTAACGTTGAATCATTTGGAGGAAAGCAGGAATAGTGGCTTTGAACAACTCGGCTCTAAAGACTGATCCAATCTGCGTCTGGAAGATTCACATCACTCAGTGACTGATTCAAATCCAGACAATGCTAGACAAAGCTAAGACTAGCACACTGTAACACTACTGTACTGTAGTTCAGGGGTTATTCACAATAGGATTTCTGGGACAAAAGGGGGATATACAAAAACATGAAAAGAAAACATGAAAAGGTACAGAAGAGAAAAGGGCAAACAAAATGGAGAGAAATACATAGAGAGAAAAAGAGAAATAAAAAATGAAGAGAAAGAAATTAAACAAGGGATAGAAAGAGAGTGACAAATGGTAAAATAAATAATTCACATGTATTCTGTTAAACTGTCTGTATATCTCTATAGTTGTTGTATTGAGTGTTGTCCTCTTCTTTCAGGGGGGCCCATGCCTGCCTTTGCCGTGGGCCCCACATTTCTTAAATCCACCTCTGCTTGGAAGACAACCAAAAAAACATGTGGCATAAATGGTGAAACATTTAAACTTTCAAACAGATTAGGAAACCTTGCTAAAAATACACAATAAACCTTTAGA
This sequence comes from Cyprinodon variegatus, assembly GCF_000732505.1. Classification (NCBI taxonomy): domain Eukaryota; kingdom Metazoa; phylum Chordata; class Actinopteri; order Cyprinodontiformes; family Cyprinodontidae; genus Cyprinodon; species Cyprinodon variegatus. Next base: position 215,197 of record NW_015150548.1, read on the forward strand.
GGATTTGATCTGAGTGATCAGCCTTTATGACCAAAGCTCAGGAAAGGCCACATACCTAAATGCTTTTCTAATTCAAAAGCGATTTGAGCGTCACGAGAAACAATTTAATCCAGGCAAAAAAAAGTTGAATAAAACCCCCCAAAAAAGAAGGAAAATAACAACAAAAAAATAATACATGCGGCCCACTCTCTGCCTCACACACATCCACACAGATGGTGTTTATGTTGAAAATAGAAGCCCTCCTATTGTCTTTCCCAGAATCCGCTGTTGGTTTTCACAGCATGCTTGCAGGTTACATGTAGAAGGGGCGGGGCTTCAATGTCAGGGGTCACCAGACAAAAATATGCTTGCTCTCCCCCCTCTGTCTCTTTTTATCTTAATGGTTCTTCTTAAGCCCCCTGTCCTTTATAATGGGGAGCGTAGGGAGGGGGACCCTGAGCATGAACGTGCAGCAGATCACGCCAACTTGTTCTAGGTTCTACCATGTTTTTACCAGTTTTCAACAGAATATTACATAAACAGGAATGCAGGAATGGAATGTAAATCCATACATAAAATTCTGATTGTTAGCTTCTCAATCGGACACATGTTGAAGGTAATAGTTTAAGCGTAATAGTTTCCTAAAATGTGACGTCAGAGTTTCCATCCTCCTGCAACTCAGGGGGATTAAGCTTCAGGACTTTGAGGCTTTGAGGTCAAAGGCTCCAGCTTGTTTAGTCTCTGGTTTACTGATTTGACAATAGCAAATCTTTGGCTCCATCTAATGGAAAACATAAGAAGAGACCATAAGTCTTATCAGTCTTCTTAGGGTTTAGTTTTAGATTTACTAATATTAGACTTTAAGAAAAATGTAGTATTTTTTTTTTGATGATATCATCCAATTTCTACTTATATCTACTCTAATATTATATATCTAATGATATAATATAACAAAAATATACCACAATTTAATCTAATCTGATCTAATGATATAATATTATATAACATAATTTGACCTAATCTAATCTGATATAATCTGATATAATATAACAATACTCGCCTGTTTATTCTGAGAGACACCAAGAGTGAATTTTCTGTCACAATTTTTGCACAAAAAACATGTTTTGTAAATTGAAATAAAAAACAAAAACAAAAACATGCATCCAGGAATGAAACTTTGAAAAATGCTTTTAATGAGAAAAAAAAGGGCTTTCAGAATAATTTTGCTATTTTCTCAGATGTACTTTTTTTCAACTATTATTGTTAGGTAATTTTTTTTGTACTTATTTCATATTTTAAGTTTTCTTTTTCAAATTTCTGTTTTTCCAGATATTTATTATTATTTA
>NW_015150548.1:218026-223584 GCF_000732505.1 Cyprinodon variegatus
GTGTTGTTCAGCATGGGGGTGAGTAGAAAATGAAGGCTAATCATGTTTTGGGTGTACTATTCCTTTAAGGTTACACCTTGGTGAAAGTTCATTTTAATCACTTCTATCTCCTATCTATTTAATATACATCTTAAAACCACTGCTGTTGCTTGAAGTTGGAAATTGACCATCTGTTCATCTTGGACTTGGAAGGAGTAGCCAAACCTCAGCTCCATTCAGCCTCCATTCAGCCTCTTATGTACTTACAGGATGATTCATACTTGGTCACTAACCAGTTTATATGATTCTGAACTTTAAGTATAAAGTTGTCAAGAGAAGGAGAGTTCTTTTCTCAATTTGAGGAGTTCAAATATCTCTGAGTCCTGTTCATGAGTGAGGTGAGAAAGTACAAGGTTGATCAATGGATCGGTTTGGCTGCTTCTATAATGTGGACGCTGTGCTGCTCTGTTGGTTAAGAAAGAACTGAGCCAAAAGGCAGAGCTTTGACTTACTAGTCGTTCTATGTACTCAGCCTCAACTATGGTCATGAAATCTGAATCATGGCTGGAAGAGTAAGATTACAAGCATCTGAGAAAAGCTTGAAGCTGAGTTTTCCATGCATGTCCCACTGGGAGGAGACCCAGGGGACTGCCCAGGACATGCTGAATCTCACTCAGCTGGCTCTAGAACGCCTCTGTCTTCCCCCAGCAGAGCTGGAGGAGGTGCCTAGGGAGAGGGAAGTCTGTGAGAGTCTGCTGAGGCTGCTACCACCACACCTCGGTCCTAGAGAGGCGGAACATGACGGGTATGAGTACAGAACCATATCATCCACAAAAAAGTAACAAAATTGTAGATTGCACCCTTCTCACCATGAAAACCTCTAAGATCCTGACTTTGAGCAACACAAACTGGATTAATGACAACAGGGAATAACTACTGGTGAGAATGTGGATGTCATGATTGGTTTAAGGAATCTGACCCACATGCAGAGAAACCACTCAGAGAACACTGGAAAAAGTTTAATTTGATGTAATGTATACAGAGCTTGGATCTGGAACTCAGTGAACTGGTGAACCGGAACTGGAAAGTCTGAATGGGAGATCACAAGCTTGAATTATACTGGAGAGGGACTCACGTTTGAGGGGGCTCTTGTCAATCCTTGAGTTCCCTCTTCTTTGGATAATCCCACACAGACTGGATGTCTGTGTGGGATTATCCAAAGAAGAGGGAACTCATCGGAGGCTGGACAGGTAGACATACGCTGGACCAGGAGGAGTAATGGAGCGGACTGTCACTTGGATTTCTGATGGGAACTTGAACAGATCACGTGGAGGTTTTCCCCTGCTCAGTGTGTACTCAGTAAATCCTTCCAGGGGGAGAAGGTCCAGGTATCAGGTTACACAGGAAGACTTCCTACTGAAGAACAAAGACAAAAACCACAGAGAAACAAAGCTCAGGTTAGACTCTGCTAATCTCAGCTTGGCTAGAGTACCCAAAACTGGCAAACACTCTGGCGTCAAGGTAGTGACAGTCCACTGCTCAAATACTCCTCCAGTAATGAACCATTGAGCTGCAGGTGTGCAGGGAGGCCCAACGAGGACAGGGCACAACCTGGTGGTGAAGAGATAAGAAACACACAAATAACCCAACACAAACTAGATTCCTAACAGTGGACACAACTCCTGCACTGGTTTGGTTGGCTGTAAGCTCTGAGACCCCAATCCGTCCATCTCAGACTCTCTAATACCATTAATCAGGAAGACGATTGACTGATTCTGAACTGTGACCTGGAAGAAGTACTAAAACTTTAGCTGTAATCAGCTTTACACGTATTAAAAGGATGATTCCCACTCCGCTGCAATCAAGATCAAAAGAAACTGAACTTGAAAGTATGAAGATCCCAACAGAATCACATAATTCAGTAAAAGAGAAACAGTATTACATGTTGGCCCTTTTTCACTACAGAAACATCTAAGATCCTAACCATGGTCATATTTGGACACAGTTTCACAAGCAGAGTCTATAATCTTTAACCGCCTGATAGAACAAATTTGTACCATCGTTCAGTTCTTGTTGACGCTAAATTAAATATTTCAAAGGGCCAAAGATGAGGCCCAGCCCAGGAGTACAATTTCTCAAGAAGGTGGAACTGCAACAGTTGGAACTCACATTTCAATCTGCTTTCTAAAAAAAAAACTGGGATAGCCTCCAGGGAATCCCAGTCCACATGTGTTATCCCAGATCTCCATACAGCACTGTGAACCACGACAACTCAACAAAATCCAGGGACTTAATGGTCTCTTTACTTTTAGCTGAGTGTAAAAAAACAGAGGGATAGCTATGACCTACGAGGTACTTCTTTAGCCATGTTTTATTTACAGTATAGTCTCTAGAAATCCTTTCTAGCCCTTTGGACTGGAACCCGATCTCATGACAAAGAACGACCCTGGCGTTCACATCGGTGACGCAGTTGTCCCTCTAAGCAAGAATGACAATGATAAAGAAACTGAAAATAGAACCAATGCAGTTGTTATGATTAAAACATATTTTAAGCAAAAGATGAAGAACTACTTTTTATTTTGCTTCCATATTTTAAGTATGGCATTCCAACCAGATTAGGAGGATTTTTCCAGTGGGAGTGAAGCTATGTGACCTGTTATGAAGGTCGGAGAACTCTGACGACAGTTTGCTGTCTCCACTGCCTGAAACACACTTGAAGCGATAGCTTAAAGAATAGTTGTCTGAGAATGCAGGAAGGAAGTGTTCAACACGAGGGACACGGTCCTTCTCTGTTATAATACTGATGCAGAAGAGAAAGATACATGTGACGTATACCAACGATTCTGTCATTCTTCACAAAGCCTTGTCCTTTGTAAACTTCTTTGAAACTTCTTAGTTTCCTAAAAGGATTAAAACTATATTCAGAAGAGAACCATGCTCATCAAACCCATCAGGAGAGAAGCAGTGGGCTGCCATTGTGCGGCACCTGGGGAGCAGTGTGGAGTTAAGGGTCTTGCTTAGGGACACAGAGTGGTAGTCTGTGGGAGTTGGATTTGAACTCAGAACCTCTGGGACCCAAGTGCAATGCCCTAAACACTAGGCCACCACTCCCCCTAAAGGGTCTGTCTTGTGAGCAAGGCAGTTCACTTTTGCAAGCAGTACAGATAAGAATTGTTTGAGGGTTTCTCCAGACAAAGCCATTGTGAAAGGCTCTAAGCTGACTCTGACGTAATTTGAACTCAGGTGCACTTTGCCACGCCTACATTAGTGACATTATTTTCTCTAATAAGAGAAAATAACAACAGATTGACAGCGCTATGTATCCTTGTGAAATGTCAAACCCCATAAAACATTCAGGGACGTCCAAAGATGGCTGTCTATTTTTTGTTTTCAAAAAACTTTCTGCTTTGCATGATTTCTTTTTTCAAAATCACAAACTTTTAAGGCTTTTAAGAAACTGTGAGAATACTGTTTTTAATATGACTCAAATAGATGTTTTATGTTGCTAAACTTATTCAGATGATTAAACTCAGCCTAATAGCTAAACTTAACTGCTGCAATGATAATGTGATAAAAATGTAAAACTATTTCTGGGATCTTTGTGATTACTATCTGAAGGAAGTCCAACAAGCGGATTGTTCTTTCTAACACGATGTTTAGCTAAGGATATCTTTTGAGCTGAGTGATCCAATGCAGGCCTCTGGCCTCCTCCTATCTTTAGTGGCACAGTCTCTGAATGGAGAGCCTAACTTTATCTGACCCTTCGTCATGAAAGCTGTTGGTATTTTTAGAGGGGTGGCTTGCAATAGAAGCAGCTGCAAAAGCATTTAATGCCTCCCTGCAAACCCTCCTTTCGGACCCTCCCTCCGTCACTCTGTAGCTGTCCGATAATGACAGAATCAGAGCTGTGGCCTGAGCGACACAGTAAGACAAAAAAAACGGTGGTCGTTTCCCCTTATGCCAACTCCAACCTTATGAGGGACACAAATGAGAAACGACAGCTGCAAATTTGACCAACAAATCTGAATGGGATATTCAGTTATCCCCCTCATGTCGAAGCTAAAGTTACCTGACCATGTGCTAGATGAGGACTAAAGCAACGAAGAAAGGGAACAAAAGCTTGGAAAAGGAGATAAACGTCATCTGAACACTAAAGAGGAAGCAGCGATTAGAGAGTGGTGAGTTTCCACCTTTCTCAATTCTTCTTAATGTGGCTCCGTCCAGAGATGTTGGAACTGGAGTCAACAGGTCATCTCTAAATCACGTTCCGCCCAGCCACTGAACCAGGTAAGTCCAATCTGGTTTAACCTGTGTAGATTGGTCTCACCTGGTTCAGTGGCTGGGCAGAACAAATACATGACATAAAGATACAAGATTATTATTGACTCCAGTTCTCCCATCTCTGGACCTCCTTCTTTCTCAGTTACAGTTGTTTTTTACTGCATCCCTTTACAGAAATATTGCAATTGAATTGCCACGTATTTTTGCCAAATAAGACCTGAAATTTTTACCAAGTTCTTCTCAAAAATTTAGAATGAACTCTCTTCTTTAAAACCTGCTGTTTGTCATTAGGAGATCAATTCATCTTTTAATTAGAAAATTCTGTAAAAATCTACCTAATTTGAGTTATCTTTGGCACAGCTTACATACAGGATTTAGGCCTGACTGAGTTGTATAAAGAAGAGGCTGTAAATCTTGTCACATTTACCATTTCTGTGAGTATTAAACATTTTGGATAATTACCTGAGACCTAATGAGAAGAGGGTTCACAAGGCGATGGATTCTAAGGAGGTTCTAGGGGCTTTTCAGTAACACATTTCCACACATCCTCCACAATACCAAATAGCGGGCACATTGTTTATATTTGTGATGGAAGGAAGAACATCCCTCTCAAACAGCTGATTGGCGAATAGATGATGTTGGATTAATGTCCGTGTATCCTCACAGTTTCAATTGCTCAGAACTGTTCTGACACCAGACATATGCAATTTTTCCAGTTCTGTTCTTCAGTAGACCTTCCAGAGAATCAAAGGCATGTTTTAACGTCCTTTTCATTTTTGTCCAACACATTTACTCCTATACAATCTTAATCATTCTAAAAAAAAAAAAAAAAAAACTTATCCATCTTGTTTGGTTGAGCTACATTTGTTTTAAATGTACTTTTAGCATTGTCACTAATATAGTGCCTCCAGTTAGTCAAACTTTAACATTAAGTTGGGTTTTATTCTGAGTGAGTTTTATTCCATAATTGTTGTAAGCAAAAAAATATTTATTATAAATTCATATTTGTAAAAAATCCAGAAATTAAACTTAAATCTTAGTCAAAGAAGGTTTCCAACGTGATTTTTTTTTCACATTTTAAAGTCTTTTTTTTCAATTTCTTTTAATATTTTCAACTCAAATTTGTTCAAATTCTTTCAAATGTTTTTTAACAGAATTTATGTTTTTTGAATTTTGTCATAAATTTCTCTTTTCAAATTGGGTTTTACATATTGCAAATTTTCAAATAGTTTAACAGAACATATTTTCTTTACTTTAGAAAAGTACAGTTTGCAAAAAAATTCAAACTCAATTTAAAA
>NW_015150548.1:224015-246450 GCF_000732505.1 Cyprinodon variegatus
AAAAGCTGAAAAACTGGAAAAAGTAAAAAACAAATATTATTATTATTTTTCAAAGTAAATTCTGAGAAAACAGCAAAAACCCTCAAAAATAGTTTTTATTAGGAATTTTTCCGAAGTTTAATTTCTAGATTTCTCTTTTTTGTTTTTTATACACAGAACGTGTAATTTAACAAAATCCACTGCATAGATGTGTGAAAGAAGTTCAAGGACACAATATTTTCAACATTTCTGCTGTATTATGCCACTGCAATCAAAATAGAATTTATATAAATTCATTAGGGATAAAAGATACAGCAGGAGTATTAACTTGTGGTCACCATAGAAACCATTCAACAATTTACATTTTAGAGATTAAAAAAAGTGCCTTATCTTGTGATTATGCAGATGATTACAATGATCTGATAAGACCTCTATCAGTAAGTTGTCCTTGTTTGTCATGCAGGTGTTTATCCCCACAGTCTTTTATACGTACCATGACACATGGGCTCCTGAGTCTTATTTTAGACTACTTTATAAATACACCATCAATGAGCTACAGCACCAACTGTGAGAGAACTCAGATCCAACTGCGTTTAGGTCAAGTCTAAGCCACTAAAACATGATGCAACCTAACACCGTTACTTCATGTCAAATTCACTTAATTTCTATATCGCCACTTCATAAGACATGTTAACAGAAAACATTCAACCAGATCTTACAGCCAGATTGGTTCAAAGTTTTCTCCATCCATCCATCTTCTTCCGCTTATCCGGGGTCGGGTCGCAGGGGTAGCAGCTTCAGTAGGGAGGCCCAGATATCCCTCTGCCTAGCCACTTCGGCCATCTCCTCCGGGGTGAACCCCAAGGCGCTCCCAGGCCAGCCAAGAAACATAGCCTCTAGCATGAAACAGCTGGAAAACCAGCTGATTGCATCGACTCATTGCCTCGAAGGCAATCCCTCACACCAAGCTTGTAGTGACAGTGGACAGGAAAACTCCTTTTGAACAAGAAGAAACCCCCAGCAGAACCAGGCTCAGTGTGAGCGGCCATCTGCCGAGGCCGACTGGGGTTTGAAGAGACAGAAGCAGACATACAGAAAGAAGCAGAGATACAAAAGGTAACTGTCAACCAGCTCCAAAGGTGGCCCTGGCTGGGAAACACACAGCCAGGCAGACAAGCTTCAAGCCTGCTCCCATTTCAGAGGATAAAAGAGAACAAATACAGTCAGTCACAGTCAGAGAAACAGGACTACACTGAAAAACAGGCCAAGCTTCAGCATGGTGTTGATAGCTGCAGCAACGCTGATATTTCTCACTAGGATGGATTCACAGCCAAACAGGAACAGACCAGATGATGAGAAAAAGCAGGGAGATCATAGAGTTAGAGGTTTAACTAACAAATACAGCAGAATGGGAGAATAGAGATAGAAGGAAGCTGAATGATGAAAAATGGTCCCTATGTCCTCCAGCAGTCTAAGCCTATAACAGCATTACTATAGAGATAGCTCAGCATAGCCTGAGCCACTCTAACTATAAGCTTTATCAAAAAGGAAAGTTTTAAGTCTGTCCTTAAAAGTAGACTGCGTGTCTGCCTCACGGACTAAAACTGGTAGTTGGTTCCATAGGAGAGTGAAACGCTTAGGGTTGCATTTAAGGAAGGAGAAGACAGTCAAAAACGCACAGCCACACTGATAATGGGAATTCCACAGTGTTGTCCTTTAGTAAAACATACTCTTCACCAACCTTACTAAGCTCGGTTGAATGGCTGCTATATTCTCACACATAACAAATGAGCAGAGTCCAAACAACCCGTAACATACAAAGAAAATAGGTACCGGTAATTAATATGTCCGTCTGAGTACATGTATCTCTCTGCACCCGGTGTCCCACGCTCTCTACAGAGAAGCAGTGATGAGTAGCAATACCATAGTATCTTAAAGTGACAGTACACAATTACGACTGTTAATTCAATTCAGTTTATTTATATAGCGCCAAATTCACAACACAAGTCATTTCAAGGCACTTTAGATGTTACAAGAGGAGTGTGATAACTAAAGGATCTGCCACCCATTCTACTTTTAGAAATTCTAGAAATTAAATCACCCTAATGCTGTTCCCTTAATTCCTACAGAATATTCAAGTCTTTCTAAAAGGATATTATAATTGATTGGATGAAAGCAGCCCTGAGATCTAACAGGGCAAGTATGTATACAACTCTATAGAAACTCACCAACAAGTTCATTATTGTGTAAGTGGTCACACATTTGTTTAGCAACTTTTTTTTTTTATTTAGATGAGAAAGGATTGACAAAATCATCTGGGTCAAGAAACATTTTTTAAGAAAACGCTAAATTAAAGCTGCCATAAAAGCCTGGGGAACATACCCCTGTAACAGGGATAGGTTAATCACATCTTAATAGGAGGTGGGAAATTGGAGGGAATACTCCCTTAAATAACCTGGTTGGAACTGGATCTACTGACAAGTTGAAGGTTTAGATGAATACAATAGTTTTGCTAACTCTGAAAGTTGAACTGGATCAAAGCAGCTTAAGCCAGGTTCTTATTCTATAGTTACCTCAGATCCTGCCTCTCCTTTGAGAGGTAAACCAGTCATAGTTATAGGAAGGCTAATGATCTTAGTTTTAATGAAATCAATCTTATTTATGAAGAATTCCATAAAATCATTACTGCTAAGAGCAGAGGGAATTGATGGTTCAACAGAGCTATGGCTCTGGGAGAGTTTGGAGTTTATTAAACTGTGGGATTATTCTTATTCTCCTCTATTAATGAAGAGAAATATGCTGCTCTAGTTTTATATCTTTTACAGCATTAAACAGTTTTTCCAGACAAGAAAAGATTCCTGTAGATATATAGAGTGCCAATTCCTCTCTAGTTTACTAGCAGCTCAATGTGAATAGCTCTGTATTAAACCAAGGTCCAGGCTTTCTACTTTTAGTTTTTCTTTTACAAAGGTGGCTACATTATCTAAGGCAGTACGCAGAAAACTAGCAACCCCAACAACAAAATCATCAACCTGTGATGAATATCTTATCTTTTGCCCTCTGCAGTATTGTTCAGTGATATAGAGGAGAGAGAAAGTGGAACAGATTATGTAAAATTCATAACTGCATAACCTGATACTATTGTGCTAAAGTAAGACCTTCTGTTTTGGGGGGGAGAACTCTGTTAAAGTAAATGTGAAGGTTACTAAAATGTTCTCAGATAGGACAGGGCTTTGAAGAAATAATGTTACTCCTTTACATTCAATGCAATATGTCAGCAAAAGGTCCAAAGTATGAAGATGATTAGCTTAAATTAATGTCATCGCCTTCTTAAAATGTGTCAGCAGCTATATCTTTCCTTAGTTCTTTTTTTCCTTTCTAAAGCACCTTTTAAGAAAAATTCTACATTTGGGAATTTGAGAGTGAAAAACTGTATAACCTTGAATATGCTTTCTTCACAAGACTATTTTCAACCAAAATGTTTGTTTTTCTATCTTACAGTTTCTCACTAAGGACAAAAAGCCTACTCTGGAACAAAAACTTGAAAAACAAAGCCACTCGTTTAAGTGCGAGAAAAGGTGATATCATCATGGATATCCTCGGTGGGGCACCTCGTGTTTTGGGCTATCCACGCCCCGTTGTGGCACAGTGCGGAACAGATGTGACTCTCAGATGCCAAATTGGTGGAGATCCACCTCCAGATGTTATTTGGGAGCACAAAAATTTTCAAATTATCTCTGAGGGACGATACAAGATATCAGAGGAGGGAAAAACTTACTTATTAAACATTTCTAGAGTTACTCAAGAAGATGCTGGTCAATATATTTGCAAGGCAAGAAACAGCATTGGGGAAACCTACGCAGCAGCATCACTCAAAGTGGAAGGAGAGCTTCTTGAAAATAATAGGGAAATTATACAATTAAAGGAAAATGGTGTAAATCAATGTGGAGACTTTGGGGAAAACCTAAATGGGTACATGTTAGAAAATGGTGCAAAAGATAGGGAAATGAATGGAGAGCACAAGTGGAAGGGTCAAGCAAACGAAGAACTAAAGGAGTTTGATTTACCATTAAATGAGAAGCCCAGGTTTCTCATTAAGCCTCTGTCCCTACGTGTGGATTGTGGAGAGGATGCCACCTTTTCCTGCAAAATCTGGGGAACGCCTTCGCCTGAGGTTACTTGGGAGAAAGACGGGAAGAAGCTCAATGACATCTTTGAGAGCTCCCACTTTAATATGGGAAGTGAAGATGGAGGCTGGTTTCAGCTCAAGTTGTATAGGACACGCATGCCAGACAAAGGGGTCTACACCTGCAGGGCTACAAACTGCCATGGTGAGGCCTTGGCAGGAGCTGTTCTTCTTGTCGAGCCAATTCCACAGCGAGAAGAGAGTAAGATTTCTTCAAACAGTCACATCAGCAGTCAGAGGTCCCCCAAGCACAAAAGCGGACGGTTCAGTTTGTCAAAGCTTGCAGAGGAACCGCCCATCAACATATCCGAAGTCAAAAAGTTTGTAGTGGCAGAAGGGAAGCATGCCAAGTTTCGCTGCTTTGTGACGGGCAAGCCCAAACCCGAGATCATCTGGAAGAAAGATAGGGTTCCCTTAGAACCCGACAGGCGTCATTTGGTATTTGAGGACCGTGAAGGTTTCTACACGCTGAAGGTTCTCTACTGTAAAATGCAGGATACAGGGCTGTATGTATGTGCTGCATCAAATGCTCTGGGAAACACCCTGAGTGCTGTACACCTCACTGTGAAAGGTAAGAAAACATCTTTTTTAATCATGTGTTGACATATATTCTAGGATTTAAATAGGGAAGATGCAATGCATCATGTCATTAAATCTTAGAGACAGTCAAAAAAGAAACACAACAATGCCATATACAATGGGTGCTGTTTCCATCATTAATTTAATGGATTTAAGATATAAGGTCTTGAAAGATCCTAAACCAGGCAGGTAAGTGTAGTCCAGGGATCTTCAAATCTCATCCTGGAGGTACAGTGTCCAGCAAAATTTAGATGTGTCTTTACAACAATACCTAATTCAAATGGCTGTATTATCTACTGTGTATGTAGTTATGTTCTCTCGAGTCCTGCTAATCACATTATTTTATGACTTAGGTGTGTTGATGCAGAGATACACCTAAAAGGTGCAAGACATTGGACTCCCAGGACTGTAACTGAACAACCCTGGTCTACACAATCCAAAACATATGCAAAGGAATCATTTGAATGATGTCAAAGATATATTACAGGCATATTGGCCAGACAAGAAAGATATCCAGAAAAAAGAAAAACATAAACAAATCATGGACAAAAGTATGCACAAGAGAAACACTTGTTTCTTTGTCATGGGGGCAGCAGTCTCAGTAGTGACTCTCAGACTTTCCTCTCCATAGACTATCCAAGTGACATAGCCTTCCAAGCATGCCCTGGGCTGTCCTCGGAGTTGGAGGCTTCCAAGGGGCAATCAAAACATATATCGGAGCCACTTCTTGATGTGGAGGAGAAACAGCTCTGCTCTGGGCCTGTCCTGGCCACACTGCTAAACCTATCTCCAAAGAAAGTTTCCAGACACCCTGTGGAAAAGCTTGTTTTAGTCACTTATAACCGCAATCTTATTCTTTCGGGCATTAGCCTACCTAGTTTTCAAGACCATAGGTGGGGCAGGAACATAGACCAACCGGTAAATAGAGAGCTTTGTCTTTTGGCTAACCTCCCTCTTCATCACAAAAGACTTTTGCAGCGGCTGCCACTATAATAATAAATCCCATATTTAAGCTTGATATCTAAAGCATAAGTCATTGACTTAAGACAGAGGACCTGGGTTTGGATTCTGGTTCCAAGCTGGTTGGGTCAGGAATGGAAACAGGCGTAAAAACTTGGCCAAGTCTATGAGCAAGTTATAATAATCTGCTGTGGCAATCCCTCAGTAAGGGATAAACACATATCATTGTTTAAAGTACATGTTGTGACACGATTGTACTGCCCTAGTGAAAACTAAAATAATGCCAAATGATAAGTGGTAATGGAGCCATATGAAGATATTAGACATCATTTATATGTAGAAAAAAAGCATTTCATTTATGAAATTCTGCTTAAAACTTTCTATCTTCCTCAGGGCCAGCTGTGCGTTTCAGACGCCCATTAAAAGACCTTGAAGTAAAGGAAAGGGATGTTGCCGTGCTGGAGTGTGAGGTACCGGATGAGACAATCCCCGCTGCTTGGTACCTAGAGGACCAGAGGCTAATGCCAAGCAGTAAATATGGAATGGAGCAGAGAGGAACCAGGCGACGACTCACCATCCATGATGTTGGGATGGATGACGATGGGGTTTACATTTGTGAGATGCCAGATGGAGGAAAGACCATTGCTGAGCTAGCAGTTAAAGGTAGATTGTGTGTAGTGGTTTTAAGCTTATTTAAAGCGTATTAAGAAATACATATAAAATGTATAGAATTTACAAAGAAATGCAAATAAAATATTTTCATACGGCAGGCACAATTGTCCGCAAACTACCTCGGAAGATGGAAGTGCTAGAAGGTGAGAACGCTGCGTTCTGTGTCGAGGTTGAGAATGACGACATGGAGATCCACTGGTTCAAAGATGGTTTGAAGCTACACGAGACACACCAGACAATCCTCAAGTCTTTCGGCAAGACTCACATCCTAGTCTTTGTCAACGTGGCCCATCATGACTCGGGGGTTGTTACATTTGTTGCAGGAAGATCTAAAAGCTCATCACGTCTCAAAGTCAAAGGTACAGTTAAGACTTTCAGTCTACTCTTGCAAGAAAATGATAGGGAAATGAAAGGGAAAATCAAGTACATAGTACAAGTTCAAAATCAACTAACTGTTGCTATTCATTTGTCTAAATATTGTGCCATCTATATTGTCTCTAAGTCTTCTGCTAATGCAAAAACTATTATTATACTGCAACTGTTTTTCCTCAGCAACAAGACACTGCCCACCAATCTGCCCTGTGGGTGTCAAAATGAACACAGAAAGACCCAACAGTGCTTATCTTACCTGGTCGCCTGCACCCAACAGTCAGACCACCACACGTTCTATGTTTGTCCTGGAGATGCAAGAGCTTGGTTCTCAGAAGTGGCAGAAATGCTTCACCTCAGAGACTGCCACCTCAGCGGAAATCTCAGGTGACAGCATTCCATGTGAAGGGGACTATCGTTTTCGTGTCTGTTGCATCAATAAGTACGGACGCAGTGGTCACGTAGAGTTCCCCAAAGTGGTCCACCTCGGTGAGCAGAAATCTTAAAAGTAGAATCAAATACTCAAAAGCAGTAGGTTTAATATGTTTAGATTAAAAAAAAAAACATGGTATGGTTGATGCATTTCTTTTTATTTTAGTCCCAGGACCCAAGATACACAAGCCTCTCCAAGGCTGTGAGGTTATGGAGGGTGAGGATGCTCACTTCTCCATTGAACTCTCTGCACCAATGGTTGGCACCTGGTTTCTAAACAGCTCCCAGCTGCAGCATGGTGGAAGATATTCAGTGCAGCAGAATCAAACAAAGCACTCCTTGGTGATCCATGGAACTGGAGCAGCTGACGACACAGCAGAGGTCACATTTATTGCCAATGGAGTGAGGGATTCAGCTATCCTGAAGGTTAAACGTAGGTGGAGAAAAGGTGCAATACTCATCCATGCTGTTGGATCCTTTTTCATGCTTTTTTTTATTTTTTTTGCAGCCGCAGTGTTCAAATTCATCCCTCTGTCTGAGTTGGACAGCTATAAGAGAGTGGAAACCGGGGATGCCATTGTGCTCTACTGTGAGGTTAACCATCCCTTTGCTAAAGTATCCTGGTTCAAAGACAATGAAGAACTCCAGGTGAGCAATGAGCTGAACATCCAATCAGATGGTAATATGAGAAGAATTGTGATCCAGTCTGCTGAAGCATCTCACTCTGGAGTTTATACGTGTCAAACTTCGGGGGACGTGATTAAATTCAATGTGGATGTCGAAGGTTATTTACTTTCTAACAAATATATTTAAGAAAAATACATGACCTTTTCTTCCAGCAGGCTGCAATAACTGATTTATACATCTCATTTAATTCAGGACCTCCAGTAGAGTTCAGTCCAGTGTCAGAGGAAGAGCTTCATAAGAACAGTATGGAGCTGGATCCAGTGGTTCTGCTTTGCCACGTCTCCAGAGATGATGCCGAAGTTTTTTGGTAAGACAATGAAAACTTTGAAAATTCAAATAAAACAATCCCAGCTCCTATTCTGTGTTTTGCATGATGAAATATCTTACAAATGCAATCTAAAAATAATAAGTCTGATTGTTCTTTGGGTACAATACCAATATTCCTAGATGTACTAAATTTAATAGTTTTTTGTGTCCTTTTTGCCAGTTTCTTACTGCATAAAATTGCCTTTTTTCCACCGATATTGAATGCTGCATTATGTTGTAGCAATCTTTTAGCTATTTAGCAAACATACAATGACCACATACCACAACATTAATTGCAAGATGGCTAAAGAACAAATTCAATTTAATAAACATCACAAAGTTCTTATATTGGTTCCATAAAACATGTAGACAAAGCTGAAAGGTTGTGAGCAAGCAAGGCATACATATCAAATTCAAGTTTACCAGTCCTGAGAGGCAGAGTGGACCAGAATTTCATTAGTGTTTCTTGAGAAGCTTTACTTGACTTCTACTATCATATGCTTACAGCCTAATCTGCATCACTTCAAACATGACTCGAAGTTGTTTTTTGTCTTTTCGAAAATAATGGGTCTTTTTGAATAGCAGTAACAAAGACATGCTTAACAATAGACAGGTGTCTTTGTATTACATTTATTCTGCATTATTATATCAACAACAACTGCAGAAAATTTCAGAACAGTTCAGAGCTCTGAGACATTCAACTAAAGTCATCAACATCTCCAAACACCTCAAAATATGCCAAATTATTCCAAATTGTGCTTATTGCTTTTACACAACAATTGTAACCCACTGAAGCATTTTGATGGCCACCAAATATTTTTTAAGTAATTTTTTTCCCTTTTTCTAACTTTCTATTTAATTATCTGACAGTGTGCAATGATCCAGTATTTGACCTGATCGTGGGCTTTTACGAACCTTGATCCAGCAGGGTCAGCATTATTATTATAAATTAGCCATGCCTAGCCCTTGTTTTAAAGGTAATTTCATTGGCTAGAGAGCCCAGCATTGCGTGTGGACCTAACCAATAGCAACCCGGTTTTATGAGCCATAATACTAGGAGAATCATGCGTAAAGAAAGCAGCTGAGAGGGAGCGCTTGTGACACCTCGAGGGCTGTCCCGGGGTCAAATCTCAAAAATAAATTGGCGGGGACAATTTTGTTTTGTAGGCTGAAAGGTGAGGAAAACAAACATACCCAACATTGACCTTAAATGTTTGGAGAATCAAGGGTAAATAGCAAGACGGTTAGCATTAGCTATAAGAATCAAACTTTTCTTATGGTAAGAAAAGTACTTTATGTGGTGATTTTCTCATCATCGTATGTTTTTATTATGAATATACTGCTACTACTCCATCCGTGGAACCTTACAGACAAATGGAATATAAACAACCTAAGATTGGCCTCAGGATCTCTTTAAAAGTAGGATAGAGGAGGTGTATTTTAAAAATCCTGATTTAACATGCTGCAATATCTTTATGAATAGTGCTTTGGTGCTCAAGGTTTCCATAAAATGGTCTTGGCAGTTGAATTGTGGAGAATCTAAGCCTTCTAAAGATGTATGTATATCATGTCTATATTGG
Source organism: Cyprinodon variegatus (assembly GCF_000732505.1). Taxonomy (NCBI): domain Eukaryota; kingdom Metazoa; phylum Chordata; class Actinopteri; order Cyprinodontiformes; family Cyprinodontidae; genus Cyprinodon; species Cyprinodon variegatus. Next base: position 233,766 of record NW_015150548.1, read on the forward strand.
TAAAAGTTTAACCTGTCATTTTCAAACGTACTGCTGTGTATAAGTATACAAAACAGAGAGCTGTCATTCCAGTGGAAGTTCGGACGTATCGCATCAGAAGAGTTACAGCCAAAATTTAATTTCCCTACCGGATCAATAAAGTGTTTTGAATTTAACTGGTATAGGTTAAATATGGCGGGAACTTTGTTCCATTACCATCGCAAGAAATGAAATTTTGTAAAAGAAAATGTAAAAAAAAAAATGGAATCCAGAAATGAAATGCTAACAACTTTCTTTATCAAAAAAGGTTTTGTAAGTAAGTCTTTTTTTTTTTTTATTAATAATTGCTGATTGCATTTATTTCACAACATGTTTCACTCACAAGCAACTAGAGCGTCAAAAGCTAGAATTTCTATAGAAGGAAAACTCAGGTTGGCTGACAATCAGATCCAAGCAGACGACTGAATGCAGGACTTTCCAGATGACAATGTCGAAGAGGTTAACAGGAGTCCAGATCCGAAGAGGTAGAGAACGGAAGTCGGGGTTGAAGTCAGGAGGCAGATCCAGGTTTAGCTCACAGGCAGAAACCAGTCAGAAGACAGACCAGGCAAACAGATCAAAAAACAGGAACAGGCAGGCTAAAAGGTCCGGAGGCAGAACTGGTCAGGATCAGGTATCAGAACAAAAAACCGTCCATAAAAGAGAAACTAGAAAAAAATAGAAGAAAATCTGCACCATAAAAAGCACATATTAGGGAAATAATAAAACGAGAGTAAGAGAAAAATAAGTAAATCTGTAGCAGTAAAATCTGAGCAGACAGTAAAGTTAATCGTGAAACCATTTATTACCATTTTTTCCACAATTTCATTTACAAGTCATGCCCTTTGCTTGCAACAGTAACAGAACAAAATTTACTCTGACAAAATCAATTTAAACACACTTGTAGGCAATCATTTCAACAATTGGTTTTGTAATCCAGAACAGTAAGATTTATTTTTTGTTATTTGATTTCTGACTGTGAAAGAAAAATGTGTGTCACTTTTGTAGAATCTCTGTGATAAATAAAATTTCAATTGCTTTTATCAGGTACAAAGATGGCTGCGAGATCCAGGCGAGTGACAACATTACGGTCCAGAAAGAAGGCACCATGAGGAGGCTAATAATCCGCTCTGCAGAAGCGTCAGATGCTGGAAGTTATGTCTGCAAGTCTGGAAGCAACAGCATTGAGTTTATAGTCAATATAAGAGGTATGGCAACCTCTACAGGTTGAGTTAATGTTAAAATATTTCCCCGCCACACAAATAAGACTGGATTAAAAATAGGATTTGTACCAATTTCCTCTACTTCACCCCTAAACCTAGAGCCTACAGTGATGATTGTTGAACCCAAAGACGATATCGTGATGACATACTATGTATCAGAGGAGATTAACTTGCAATGCGAGTTATCTCGGACCAACGGGAAGGTTAATTGGTTTAAGGATGGTGAGGAGGTGCAGGAAAGCGACAACATCCAGCTAAAATCTGAGGGTCCTTACAGGAGGCTGACCATTCCCTGTGGCTCTGCCATGGATAGTGGAGAGTATGTATGTGAAACAGATGGAGACTCTGTCTTCTACCTGATAACTGTTACAGGTAAAGCAGTGACTAATCATAAACATATGAGATAATTTTTTTGCTATTCATTCTAAATATCTCTTTCCCTTTTTCAGAGCCACCTGTGAGAATTCTCTCTCCAGGTGAATCGGAGGTGGAACTCACCCACGTTGCGCCAGAGAGGCTTGAGTTGTGTTGTGAAATCTCTCAGGCAAATGCTCTGGTTCGGTGGTACAAAGACAGTTTGGAGGTAGAAGAGAGCCCAAATTTGATATTGGAGGTAGATGGGGCTCAAAGGCGACTAGTTATACCTTTAACAACTGTGGATGACACAGGGGAGTATATATGTGACACTGAAAATGACTCAGTGGCATTTCTTGTTAATGTCACAGGTATGTATTTTGATACTTAACCAAAATAGTTTCTACCACCAAAGTGATTACTTTCAAATTTCTTTAATTTTTATTTTCACTTAGAGCCCCCTGTGACACTCAGTCGACTCAAAAACACGCCGGACAGACTTGAAGGTTTTGCTGGCAAACCAATTGTTCTAGAGATAGAGGTGTCACGTCCTACAGCAGAGGTCAAGTGGCTGCTTGATGGCAAAAAAATAGAGCAGAGTAGTGATATCACTATTGTAGAGGATGGGCTATTTCGCCGTTTGATCATCAATTCTCCCACTCCAGAAGATTCTGGGAAATACACCTGTGACGCTGTAGATGATCAAATTGATTTCCAGGTGAAAGTTTCAGGTGAGAAGAAAAACCTGACTGTTTTCTAGCTGGTGAATAATGTTTAAATGACTGCATGGTTATTCTATCCTCACAGAGCCACCCGTGAAGATCTTGAGAAAGTCTGAGATTAAGACAGATCTAAAGTTCCTAGTTTCAGATGACATTGAACTAGAGTGTGAGCTCTCTCGAGCCAACGGCAATGCCAAATGGTACAAAGATGGCTGTCGAGTTCAGGATGATGAAAGGTTCTGCAAAGAGGAAGAAGGTGCATTCCGGTCATTGGTAATCCTTAACGCGGAACTCAAGGATTCAGGAGAATACTTCCTAGATGTTGGGGATGACAATATCAGCTTCCAGGTCACAGTTGAAGGTAAAACTGAAATAGGCATTACCTTATTATAAATTATTTGTTTTCAAAAAGTCTCAAATCCGAAAATGTTTTTTTTTTACTCTTAGAGCCTCCAGTGAAGATTGTAGGAAACTCCTATGACCCTGATTACCAAGAACTAATGGCAGGTGATGACCTGATACTGGCCTGTGAGGTGTCCCGTGCTAATGCCCCTGTCCAGTGGTATTGTAATGACAGGCCTCTCACCAGCGATTCCCGTACCTTCATTGAAAGCTACGGAACTCTGAGAAAACTTATTATCTCAAACATCGAGACCTCAGATTCTGGAAAGTATGTCTGTGATGCAGTGACTGACAAGATGATAAACGTTATCCGAATACAAGGTAAAAACTAAAAGGCTTGGTGAACAGTACTGTTGAGAGTGGCAAGAATCTTTAAAATGATACAATTTGTTTATGTCCCAACAAAGAACCTCCAGTTACTTTTGTAAACAAAGAAGATGACGTTGTGTTGACGGGTTATGAGGCCGAAAGTGTGACTTTGACAAGCTATGTGTCTAAAGAAAGTGCGGTTGTGCGCTGGCTCAAAGACTGGACACCAGTTGAAGGTGAACGCTTTCGAGAAATTATGGAGGGCCATAAACGTAGTCTCATCATTCAGCCTTTGAGGCGTTCCGATGCTGGTGAATACACCTGTGATGTCAACACTGACCAAATGCACTTCAGTCTATTAGTGAAAGGTAGCAATCAGTAATTCCAAAAGAATTTTATGGCAATCTCAGTTTGATCTAAAAGCCAATAAAGAATAATATTTTTTTAATTCCAGAAATGAGAATAAAATTTGTGCGACCCCTCGAAGACACTGTGGCTCATGCTGATGGTATGGTAACCCTACGCTGTGAGGTTTGCAAACCAAAAGCAGATGTTCAATGGCTCAAGAATGGTGTGGAGGTGGTTGGAAGCAGGAGATTCTCCATTCGAGCAGATGGTGTTGAGCGAAGCTTGACCATCCACCGTTTAACCCAAGAGGATGCAGGACAGTATGCTTGTGAATCCAGGGATGATCGGACCGTTGCAATGCTAAGAGTGGAGAGTAAGCATCTGAAAGAAAGCTTCATTCTTTTCCAAATGGGCTAGCCCTTCATTCACTGCTTTTGTTTTTTCCAGTGCCTCGAGTTGTGGAGTTTCTCACCGAACTTCACAACACAACTGTGCTAGAGGGAGAAGATGCCACCTTTAAATGTGTTGTGTCTCCTGAGGATGTTCACTTGATATGGCTCATGGACAATGAGCCGATAACTTTAGGGGAGCGCTTCCAAGTGAGTCGAAATGGCCTGTGTCACACCTTGGTTATTAAGAAGTGCCAAATGATAGACTGCTCCAAGATTGCAGCAGAAGCTGAAGGAAAAATCAGCAAGGCCAGTCTCAAAGTTCAGGGTAAGACCAACCCCCAGATTTCGCATCCTCCATGTTTGCTCCACTATTGAAATCTTACGTCAACTCTGTTGTCTTAAATAATGAGAACAGTTGGAGATTCTCCAAAATCCTACCATCCACTGACCTGTTCTCCATCCTTCACAGTCAAAATATGGACCAACTCCAATTTTCTGTTCTGCTTTGACGTGCCTGGTTCTGCCCAGACCTCTTGTGCATGCTCTCTTCGGGCTTCGGATGTAGTAGGCGTAGCATTTCACAGACTCACAGAGACATTCTGCAATGGAGCTGACATGTATAGGAGCGGAGGATGTGAAATCTGAATGTAGAAAGAACACTTATGCAGGATTCTGATAAAAGTTCAAATGGGTTTGAGTTATGGTTCTCCTCATAATGTTTTAGAAGCTCAGGTCATGTTCACCAGGAAAATGGAAGCTGTTACAGCAGAGGAGTTTGGGGAGGCTACCCTGGAGACAGAAATCAGCCTGGAGACAGGTGAGGTCCAGTGGATGAGGCAAGGGGTGGTCATCCAGTCTGGTCCTCGGCATACCCTGGGACAAAACGGCTTTAGAAGAAGCCTCACGATACACAACCTGACCCTATCGGACCGAGGAACTTACCGCTGTGAGACCCTACATGACAGGACACAGGTCAAACTCAATGTAGAACGTAAGTGGTTACTTTGTGTAAAAACCAAACTCCCATTCCATATACTAACCTACCCTATATTTGTTTGAAAAGCTTACATGATTATAGTTATAAACTGAAGCATGATCTTAAATTAAAATTATAATCCAAGTGAAATCTATAACTATTAGACATGCAGCTGTTACGTATGTTTAACTGTCACTGATAGAAAGATGAAGCCAAAGATAAAAGGAGAAAGGTTTTCTCTTCATGATTATCCACTTTGAATTGATATTGACTGCAGCTCTTAGCGTCTTATCACACATAACTGTAGCTGCTTTTACAGATTGTCACAGAGCAAAAGATACTAAGAATAGCTCAGCTAGACTTGAAGTGTGAAAATTGAGCTGAATATTGTGACACTGTGACAACAGGCTGTCTTTGACAAGCTAAGTGCTTCTGTTATGGTTGTCATAACATCAATTCAAAGCCCTAGTTATCATATTTATACCCAAACAATTGGAGACATCATTCCAACCTCCTCTTCCCTTCTTGAATGCAGCACGAAAGATCTCCATACGCAAAGGCCTAACAGATCAAGAGACCTTTGAACGGGAAACTGCCTCCTTTGAGGTGGAGGTCTCCCACGCAGATGTGGAAGGAATCTGGCAGAAAGATGGCATCCGTGTAAAACCAAGCAACCAGTTTAGGGTGAGCATCAATGGGCTCATCCATAGCCTTACCCTGACAAACTTAACTCTGGAGGACACGGGCACCATTGTATTTACAGCAGAAGGGGTGCGCTCAACTGCAAGGCTCACAGTCAAAGGTAAATACAAGCCAGAACTTTGACTTTACTTGCTCAAAATTGCTAAAAGTATGTATTAGAGTTATTTAAGTCCAATGCTGATGGGTTAAACATACTGACAACCGACAGAGACACCTGTGGCTGTCCTGAAACCCCTGGTGGATGTCCGTGTGGAGGAAGAATTCCCAGTCACTTTAGAGTGTGAATTCTCCAGACAAAACGTTGAAGTCAGTTGGCTTAAGGTAAAGAAAATAAAATAATGATCTAGCATCATTAACTCTTATGGTTTAAGCCAGTGGTTCCCAAAGTGGGGGCCACATATTAAGTCTAGATTCTACCAAAAGGGCAGATGCATAATGAATATCCATACAAGCAGAATTTATTTAAAACACACCTGTTAACTACTCCCCACAAGCATTTTAAACAGTTTATGCATGCAGATTCAATACCATGAGGTCCCAACATATCACACGCATGAATGCATCCTCCTTCTCTACACTTTAAGCTTAATTGTCCTATATAAAAGTATTTTTTCCAGCAATAAGGCAGCTTTATGCTAGTTTACATTAAAATCATTCCTCTGAAATTTGGTTTTAGCCCAGCCTTTCTGCTGAATAGCTGCGAGGCACCACACATCTTAAGGAGAACTTTCTGTGTTTACAACATTGCTAATTTCAAAAGGCCTGACTCTAAAATTACGTATTGCTGCTTTGACCACCTTTTAACTCTTTTGGTGAACAGCGATTAGCCTGAATGTGCTTTGGTAAAGTTACTAGGTGTACATAGGAAAAAAAAAAAGAGATTAGGATTTTTCTTTCTCAGGTTGGTTCCACTCTCTTAGTGACACAATTATACACAAGTGCAAAGAAACATGTCCACACATGAGTGAGAGCGAATCTATAGGCCATAAAAGGCAAGAGAAAGAACATATTCATGCTTGCTTTATTGGTGGCATCATGGTATTGAATCGGCACATATAAAAAGTTCAACATGCGCATGGACAGTAGTTTACATAGCTGCTGGTAGGATTATTTTATTTTTCGTTTGTGGTTTTGGAAGAATTCAGACTTCATAGCAACTTGGAAACCAAAGGAAGACCAGCAGCTTAAGTTTGGAAAGCAATGGTTTAAAGGTAGATAAAGGAAAACATGTTGGTTTCTTTTATTCCTCTGTAACTTAGAATGGTACTGAGCTGAAGCCAGGGAAGAACCTCAGGATTTACTCAATGGGACGAAAGCGGTTCTGCCAGATACTTCAGTGTTCCATTGCTGACTCTGGTTCCTACACATGTGACACAGGCGATATAAGCACCGTGTGCTCACTAGAGGTTTACGGTAACTGTCCAACCACACTTTCATACCCTATGTAATCATTTCAATCTTTTTCTTGGACATATTCTTCAATTAAGCGTCTTGATTTTCAGCATTAAATGTCTCCATCTAGTGGTCATTATTTTCATTTCATCACAACCTTTAGAGCATGAGCTGGAGATACTACAGGATCTTGAGGACCTCTACATCCAGGAAGACCAGAATGCTGTGTTCATGTGTGAGGTCTCTCTGGAGGACGTGACCGGGGAGTGGTTCAGAGATGGTCACAAGATCAGACCCAGCAGCACCATAAAGATCCGCAACGAAGGTCAGAAATGGACCAAGTTATATTTTGACAAATTTATTTTTTTTTATCCTTAAAATCTCACCAGCTGATTTAAAAAAAAAAAAATGTATCAACTTCCAGGGACCAAACACTTCCTGCTGATGTGTAACGTTAAAGTTGAAGATGCAGGAGAAATCCGTTTTGTCGCAAGAGATGTGGAATCAACAGCTTACCTTGAGGTAGAAGGTGAGGTTTTTTTTGTTTGTTTTTTATTCTTCCTATGTGTTACTAACTTTATTTACTTTACTATACTTTACTATGCAAGGAATCTTTTTTCATTGATTTTACTGAGAAAACAGTGTTTGTAAATGGAAAATTTTAATTCAAAAGCAATCCAGAACTGAAATGCTGAAAACATATCAATCTAAACTTAGTCTAACTTTCTCAGATTATATTTTACGTTTTTTTTTAATTCTTTTTACATTTTACTTTTTTCAAATGCCTTTTTTTTTTTTTACAGAGTATATATTTTCTAATTTTATTTAATACATATACATTATGAAGTACTCTTCTAGTTGCAAAATTAGCCTAATTTATTAATAAATTGACAGAATTATCTGTGAGAAACTTTATTAAACATTTATTTTATATGTGTTTTATTATGTATATTCCATATATAAGTTGCGTAAAGGATAAAAATAACATAAAATAATAAACATATTTTTCTTTAAATGAAGTCTGAACAAAGTTACACTCAAAACACACCTGAATTGCATTCTTTTCAAATTTCCATTTACAAAATGCGTTCTTAACAAGAATAATGGAACTAAATTAACTCCATATTTCCATCCCTTCAAACCTTCCTAATTTTTAAAAACCTTCTAATTTCCAGAACTCCCAGTTTCTATAGTGAAACCACTACGAGACAGAACGGCCCTGGAGAAACATCGCGTTATCCTGGAATGCACCGTCTCCTCCCCGCGCTGCGATGCAACCTGGTACAAAGGCAAACAGGAACTGGAACCTTCAGAACGGATGGAGATCATAGCAGAAGGCTGTTCCCATAAGCTGGTGATCAACCAGGTTGTTGTAGAGGATGAGGGCACTTACAGTATTCAGGTTGGGGAGCATACATCCAAAGCCAAACTTCTGGTTGAAGGTAAGCTGAATGGAAAAGTAAAGTAAAGTAGAAGTAAAACCTCATGCCAACCAATCCTTTCTGTCTTTCTAAAACCCTGATGATGCTTCACGGCGCCGCAGCCCAGGCCCTGGTGATGCTGAAAGAACTTGAGGACGTGGAGGTGATGGAGCCAGAGGCGGCCACTTTCCAGTGCGAAGTCTCCGTCGCCATCAACAAGCCTCCTGTTTGGACTTTAAACGGAGAGACCCTGCAGTCGGGCCCTTCAGTCCGTCTGGAAGACCAGGGGACGGTCCACAAGCTCACTCTGAGGGACACTTGTGTGGACATGAGTGGGACAGTCAGGTTCACCCTGGGCAAGGCCAAGAGCAGCGCCACGTTTACAGTTATGGGAAAGTAGAATCAGGAAAGAGGCAGAAAGCTCTAAAATCTATACTCCTTTATTTATTCCCTCCATGTTTTGGTCTGAAGATGTTAGGCTAGACGGAACGGACAGTTTAGTTGGTGGAGATATAATTTGACTGTGTAGATATGATTACATTTTTATGATCAGTATTTTCACACATTTACAATGAATTATTGCATTTAGATAAAAATGTAATAAATAAAACTAATTGGATGGTGAAACTCAACATAACATGGCTTTCATTTTGTACCAGCTGCTGTGAACGACCCAGAGATGGATTTAAGAAATCTGGGGCCCAAGGTGGAGGCAGGCATGGGCGACGAATTAACAAAAACATCTCTTTCTTGTTGTTTTTGTATTTCTCTCCCATTTGCCCTTGCATTTATTTCTCTTCATATCCATTTTCTTGTCTTCATTTTTTATTTGCCTTTTGTCCCTGAAACTTTATTTGGCAAGTCTTGAGAAGAACCATATCCACATATCCTGTTAACCGGTTACCTCTTTTCGTTGTGCAGCATTTTCTGCCACACTTTTTCTTTCCCACTGAGGTGCCTTGATGCAGCACTCTGGAAACAGCCTATTGGTTCAGAAATATCTTTCTGTGTCATACCCTCTTGCTTTAGGGTGTCAATGATGGCCTTCTGGACAGCAGTCAGGTCGGCAGTCTTACCCAGGATTGGGGTTTTGAATGATGAACCAGGGTGGGAATTATATAGGCCTCAGGAATGTTTTGCAGGTGTTTAGAGTTAATTTTTTTTGATTCAGATGATTAGGTGCATAGCTTTTTAGAACCTTTTTCACAATATTCTACTTTTGTGAGATAGGAATTTTGGGTTTTCATGAACTGTATGCCAAAATAATCCGTAATAGACAATAAAAGACCTGAAATATTTCAGTTAGTGTGTAATGGATCTAAAATACACTGCTCAAAAATATTAAAGGAACACTTTGAAAACGGAACAGATCTCAATGGGGGAAAAAAACATGCTGTTTATTTATACTGATATGGACTGGGTGATGTGTTAGGAAGAAAAAAGGATGCCACATCATTTGTGTGGCACCCAGGGAGCAGGGTGGGGTTAAGGTTCCTGCTCAGGAACCCAAAGTGCAGGCTGTGGGGATCGAACCCGGTACTTGCAACCTTTTCAGAGCACAAGCTCACTGCTCTAACCATTAGGCCAACACTCCCAAAATGACTGTTTAACAGACAGGCATACCAGGACTCTTAAAGATTTATAAAAGAGGCTCAACAATCAGTATTGCATGGGGAAAATGAAAATGTTTTTCTTTTGTTGTTTTGTCCTAACTTATTATAATGCCTACTGGTGGGCAAATAGGCCAAAAAACATTGGAAAGGGAGAAAATGCCCCTAAAAAGTAAATTTGGAAATTTAAATCAATTAAGAATTGAAAAAAAAAAAAGAATAAAACGACAAGTAAAAAAAATGTACTCAACCAATAATTATCACCTGATGTTAAATCTAACTAAAATTTATTCAGATAGTCCAACTTGTCAGGCTGGAAAAAGCAAAAGGTTTAGTTTAAGAAAGCAAAATTAAGTGACAAAATTATAGTAATTTAACACTTATCTCTTTTTTCACCTACCGCAACAATGCATTTATTCAGCATTTTGTTCACAACACAGATCTGTAATGTTTGTGTTCTGCAGCATCCAGACAATAAAAAGCCCAACAACTGTACATTTATGTGTAACTTTCTGTTTATATTTGCATTAAAAGACCAAAAGGAGCCCAAAAATCTGACTGACAGTATCTACAGTTTGTCATAATTTCATTTTCTTAATGTTTGTCTTACCTACTGGGTTAGATAACTGTCAATAAAACCGTATTCAGAGATGAAAGTCAGCAATATAAATAGATCGATTTGTGTTTGATCCACAACTTAAAAGATACATGTGACATCATATCATCTGTGAAAATTAAAGTTTGAAGGTTATAAATAAGAATTAGAGTTACAACTTTGCAGCGATACAAGTAAAAATAACACATTTTTGAGTATAAATCCCAAATTTATACGTGTGAGTGAAGATTTTTTTGTATAGGAATCAGAAATTCATGAGAAATTATCAAAAACGTTTGAGAATGAATAAAATTTACAAGCACAANCTTTTGTCCCTGAAACTTTATTTTGCAAGTCTTGAGAAGAACCATATCCACATAACCTGTTAACTGGCTTCACAAAAACTCCCCAAAATAGCTTAAGAAACCGAAATTAAAAGGTTTTAACCGTTTGGAAGGTCCAACCTGCCATAAAACTTTTAAAAAAGGGGGAAAAAGGCCTTGTTGTGGCAGATTTGGAGGCCCCACATACTCTCCATGGACAGGATGTGGCCGGTAACTGATTTAAAAACCCCACATTTATAGTTTTCCTGGTAATTTAACATGGAACCAACAAAAGTATCAAAACAGGCGTTAATGTCCTCTTTTGCTGCAAACAAGAAGCTTTCTGCTTCCTTCTTTTCTCTTTTTTAGCACTGCTGCTGCAGCTTATTTTAATCTTTAAATGATAAATGGGCTGCCGATGAACACCCTTAACCAATGATTGGCCACCCCTACCAGCGGATCCAATGTGAACATAATTCCCAAGTACCGGTAGTTTCTGTCTAAAACAGGTTGGCAGCAATGATGCTCTCTAATGGAAAGTTATAACTAATTTTACATTTTAGTTATTTTTATTTTAACAATAAACTGACCACAAAATACTAGCATATTGTGATAAAGTTCATTATTTTCCATAATGTAATGATAAAATTTGAACATTCATATATTCTAGATTCATTGCACACTAACTGAAATATTTCAGGTCTTTTATTGTCTTAATACGGATGATTTTGGCATAAAGCTAATGAAAACCCAAAATTCCTATCTCATAAAATTTGCATATTTCATCCGACCAATAAAAGAAAAGTGTTCTTAATACAAAAAAAGTCAACCTTCAAATAATTATGTACAGTTATTCACTCAATACTTGGTCAGGAATCCTTTTGCAGAATTAACTGCTTCAATGCGGCATGGAGGCAATCAGCCTGTGGCACTCCTGAGGTGTTATGGAGGCCTGGGATGCTTCAATAGCGGCCTTTAGCTGACATTCACAGTGTTGGGTCTTGTGTCTCTCAACTTTCTCTACACAATATCCCACAGATTCTCTCTGGGGTTCAGGTCAGGAGAGTTGGCAGGCCAATTGAGCTCAGTGATACCATGGTCAGTAAACCATTCATCAGTGGTTTTGGCACTGTGAGCAGGTGCCAGGTCGTGCTGAAAAATGAAATCTTCAACTCCATAAAGATTTTCAGCAAATGGAAGCATGAAGTGCTCCAAAATCTCCTGATAGCTGCATTGACCCTGCCCTTGATAAAACACAGTGGACCAACACCAGCAGCTGACATGGCACCCCATGCCATCACTGACTGTGGGTACTTGACACTGGACTTCTGGCTTTTTGGCATTTCCTTCTCCCCAGTCTTCCTCCAGACTCTGGTACCTTGATTTCCAAATGACATGGAAAACCGAGCAACAGTCCAGTGCTGCTTCTCTGTAGCCCAGGTCAGGCGCCTCTGTCACAGTTTCTGGTTCAAAAGTGGCTTGACCTGGGGAATGCGGCACCTGTAGCCCATTTCCTGCACACGCCTGTAGACGGTGGCTCTGGACGGTTCTACTCCAGACTCAGTCCACTGCTTCCGCAGGTCCCCCAAGGTCTGGAATCGGCCCTTCTCCACAATCTTCCTCAGGGTCCGGTCACCTCCTCTGGTTGTGCAGCGTTTTCTGACACACTTTTTCTTTCCCACTGAGGTGCCTTGATGCAGCACTCTGGAAACAGCCTATTGGTTCAGAAATATCTTTCTGTGTCATACCCTCTTGCTTTAGGGTGTCAATGATGGCCTTCTGGACAGCGTTCACGCCGGCAGTCCCACCCCAGGATTGGGGTTTTGAATGATGAACCAGGGTGGGAATTATATAGGCCTCAGGAATGTTCTGCAGGTTTTTAGAGTAAATTTTTTTGA
>NW_015150548.1:249151-257273 GCF_000732505.1 Cyprinodon variegatus
TAATATTCATAACTATTAGACTTTTATCCTCACAGATGAAGAGCTAATGCCACACGTATGCATGAATTAAACAAGGAACAACAAAATCCTACATCTATTGACATAATACATAAATTTAGAAATTCAGACATTTATGTCGAAGTTTTAATTGACAGTTCTCTTACCCAATAATTATCTCCTTGAACAGAAAAAGCCTCACAAAGCAAAGATGGGAGCATCTTTCACTGAGCATTTATGGAAGGAAAAGAAAACGGCAGCTTAACATACAGTCAGACATTATTTGGTGCGAAAAAAACAACAAAAGTTAGGTTACATCTATCGAATCATGAGTACAGTCAAATGAATATTCCATATATATTAATGAAATTTGTTTGCTTTTATTACTGTGCAAAATAACATATACAAACCTATTAATGTGTAAGAAGTACAGTATCAGCAAATGGGCCCCTATAGAAGACAAAATGACTTAATGTTCCTATAAATACTTTGCCAATGAACTCAAATCAGCGTCGTTTCTTAATCTAACACATGGAAAACACATTTTCAAACAGTTATCCTGTTATTATGTGCCTAAAACAAAAAACAGTAAGATACTAGATTCTTAGTCGCTGGTGGTTCTGATCCATATACAGCCTAGCAAAACATGAGGTATCCAACCATGTCACGCTTTCAAAGAAAAAAAGAGCAAGAAAAAGTCTAATTGGAAAACATACTATAAATATTTCATCAGATGACCACTGCTGAGTGAAATAAGAAAGAAAATTGGTAAGTATTGAAAACCTAAACTTGATTGAAAAGAGTTTTTTACATATAAAAATAATTCAATAGCTCTTTATTCTCCCAGCCCCATCAGGAGCCTGAAGACCCAGGCTCGTAGTCCAAGCCGCCGGTTTCATTCATCGATGTCTTAACGGGCCATTGTCATCGCAAAAACGTTGAACAGCGGACTGTTGGGAGACGCGCCGCTCTTCATCTCAACAGACAATATAAAAATTATCAAAAAGGAGGTGAAGATCAGAAACTCCAGCCTTAAATCAGCTAAGCCTCATCAGCAACTGTATGTAGGGATTTCCTACACTTCCCACAATGCATTTGGCAACACTAAAAAAAAAAAAAAAACTTTGAGTGGATGTTTTTTAGGAATATAAATGTCTATATGACTATAAAATGTTACCATGGCTGCACTATGAGTTCATTACATCCATTCATATCCAAAAGTAACAAACCAATAGTGTTGAAGAGCTAAAAGGAGGATTAACCCCTAAAATCTGGACTGATTAGAACCATTATTAGCTACTGATGGCTTTGCTCTCCCCAAAGGTGCATTTTTCTTACAAAGTCCCAAAACCGTGCATCCTGACTACAATATATGGAGTAGATTTTGTTCCATTATTTTTGCAAGCAAAGAACAAGATCTGAAAGTTTAAAATCTAAAAAAAAAAACTGGAATCCAGAAATTAAAATGTGGAGATCTTCGTAATCTTAATTTAAGATTAAGTTTTATTAAATCTTTACAGTATATCTAATACAAACCTTCGCTTTTAACCAATAAAAACGTTGTTGCTAATGTCCATTTAATGATTAAAATACGTCTCCTCTCCTCCTCACTCCAGAGGAAATCTCACCCCAAGAAGGGAAAAGAAAATGATTTATAAAACTTGAAAATTCATAGAACTCAACCTTAAAAGCCATAGGTGGTTCTATAGAGGGGCTAAAAGGGGCCAGTGCCCCAGTAGAACTGATCTTGGCCCCCGTTATGGCCCCTATACAATAAGAAATGATACAAAATCAGTTTTGTATGATGATATGAGGTGGAACTGGTTGGTAAATTTTTTTTATTTTTATTTACGGGTTTACTTTGATTTAAATAAATCTGTAAATGATTACAATGTAGTTTTTTTGGATTTCTTTACTAATTTCTTCGTTATTTAGTTTTCCTGTTTTATTCTGGCTTCAGCCTAGCTCCATGGTAAAAGTTGTCTAGATCAGCCAACGTAAAGATGAGAAATTTAAAAATAATATTTGAAAAAATATAAAAACTGTAAATAAAAAAAAAATATAAAAAAAATTTGCGGGAATAATGGAACATCATACACTCCATACAAGTACCGCTTGGTGAAGTTAACATTAGCAACCAAAATGACAAGCCTACCGCTTTACTATAACTGAACTGTCTATTATCATTTAAATACAGTCTGTTAAAACGCAGTTAAAAACACACCAAAAATAATAAAATAAAGTAATAAAGTTCAGGTTCTATGTGCGGTTTAAAGCGAGGAACAAATCAGACACAGCTAACAGTGACTGCTTTTTCAGGTCGGAAGGTAGTCGTGGTCCTCTTAACTCATGACGGATAAATCATTAAACTTGACACCCCAAAAAAACCAATAAGAGCCGCTCTTCTTCCTGCATCAACGTTACGCTTTAATCAGACCAAATCTGTTGTTTTTTTAGGAAAATATCTCACGTGTATTTTTTTCCCCCGAAAATTGGTGCACCAATTGTGCAAAAACAATTGTTTAAACATTGCAGTGAATATTCCCACCATAGACTACACATCAAACATTAAAGTGCTGTCCAATCACTTATGTTTTAATATATTTTCAACTCTTACAGCTCAAGCTGTAATAAATCTGAATAAAATGTTTTTGTTTTTTTTAACACTGCCTTGATTACTTAAAACACACACACAAAAAAATAGAGAAATAAGGATGTGTGGTGCGTTATTAATGCTGTTTTAAAGTCATTACCAATGTGTGGGGGCATGTGTGTCATTTGCCCTTTCAGTGACCGATCCAGGCGTGTTTTCATGTAAACTCGTTCTGATTGGTCAGAAGGAGCATCCTGTGGAGGGATCTGCGTCCAGTACCCAGGTGGAGGCCAGAGGATTCATGGCTGCACGTCCTCCGACCCTGGAAAACTGGCATCAAACATTCAGCCATCACTTTTTTTACAAAGAGGTTCCGTGTTCGGCCACAAGGTGGCGGCGCAGGGTTGATTCTGGGAGAGTGGGAAGCAGCGTTGTGTCCGTGTGGGCAGGTTTGTGTGCATTTTCGTCTTTTTTTTTTCTATATATAGATTAATTGTTTGTTTGTTTCTATGCTGCTTCTTTTTTTTTTTTTTTCCTTTTCTTTTTGTTCGGAGCTGAAATGAAGGTTCGAACGCCGTTAGCTTGGAGTCCCTTGTTGTTTGAGGACCGTGTAGACGTTGTCCACTTTGCTCAGCCTCTCGAAGAACGGGATGAGGTCTAGAAGCTCGGTGTCAGACATGTCGTCGAACCAAGAAGCCACGGGAACCTTTGCGACAGAAAGAAAAAACACAAATACAAGAAACATAAGAGTATGGAGTTAATTTCATTCCATTATTAGCACAAGCACAGAACACATTTTGTTCCGTTTTCAAAATGGAAATTTGAAAAAAAGGAATCCATAAATTAAACTTTGGAAAACGTATTAATAATAAAAGGGTTTTAAGGGTAACAGCTGTTTTATCAGAATTGATTCTTTTCAAATACTGTTATTTTTTATTTTATTCATTTTTTATTTACCGTTATATATTTTATATAAATATCTTTTAACAATTTTTTTATTCTGTTTTTCAAATTTATTATTTCTAATTTTTTCATATCTTATTTTTTCAATTTAGTATTTATATATTTTTTATTAAAAAAAAACCCCGTAAAACTATAAAATCTGTAAGACCTAATAAAAAAACTCAATCTAAGAAAATATAAAAGTTAATCTGAAAATCGTTCCCCCCCAATTAAAATGTTTTTAGTTTAATTTAGTCTTCTTTACCTGTAACAATAATGGAACAAAATTCACCCCATAAAAGACAAGATATTAACATTTTCTCTCACTGGTAATCGTTTTCCTCCTGAATAATTAAAAAAATCTCATGAAAAATCATACATTTCCTAAATCAAACCCAACCCAACTTCTTTATCATCACTGAATTCATCTCCATCATGGCTTCACTCACTGCGTTGTCAGGATGGAAGATGTAGGAGGCGGGGGAGTTGTCCACAATGATGACTTTGTTAAGATCGCGACCCAGGCGGCTCAGGTCCTTGACATAATTGCCTCTGTGGAAAACACACGACTCCCTGAAGAGGCGGCAGCGGAACGCACCCCACTTGTCCAGGAGGTCAGAGACTGGGTCTGCATACTGATGGAAAGACAAGTTCAGCGTTACAAGAGGCTCACTGTGGCGTTACCTCAGAGAAACGTTCACAGAACGTTTGCCGCTCTGAGTCAAGGTTGAAAAGCAATAATCTAAAAACAGGGTTCCTACAGCATACGGCGAGTTAAATTCAAGACTTTATAAGACTTTTTAATGCCACTTCAAATAAACATTTAAGACCAAATTCACAAGAAACAGAAGAAAAATCAGCTTTCGCTAACTTAACCCAAAGGTTTACTATAACATAAACCACTGCACTAATGTTTCAAATTTTGAAAAGCTTCCCATACAGGAAGAAAGCTAAAAACACACAAATGACAGATATATTTTAACAATTATTTTTAAATAATCGGTAACTCGATTTTGATGCTTTGTGTTTCGCGCTTCGCAAATGACTCCACTGCCTTAATTCCCATCAACAAAACAATCAGTTTTAAAGCCACCACATAACCAGTGCTAAGTCTTTTTTGCAGCAATTTTTCTTTGTAGCGTTTTCTTAGTATGTTTGATTTGGTGATAAGTGGAGTTGTTGCAGAGACAAGGGTGGAACAAAACTGAGAAATACTGGCTGTTTCTCGGTAACTCGATTTTGACGCTTTGTGTTTCGCGCTTCGGGGTCAGCTTAGACTGTTGCCTCCGCGAACCGGCCCCGGACAAAGCGGAAGAAAACGGATGGATGGACATTTAACAAATGAAAACAAACATATACCGCAAGAGTATAGACCAAGTAGCAAGAGGTTAAGGTATCTCTGCAAACCTCTAAAAATAAAACCAATATATTGAAGAAGAAAATCAGAATAGATTTACACCTTCAGCTGATAATAGATGCCAAATTACCAACATTTCTATGTACAAAGTGAATAAAAATAGACTCAAAACACAAAAAATTGTTCTTGTCCTGTTGACTTTATAGTTCCACAGAGTTGTGGCCTCAAGCCAATAATGTTTCTTTTCTACCTGCTCACACTTGGTCCAGTATTATCAGGTTTTAAGGATATTTCCTATCATTGTTATGCTGATGACATCCAGTTGTACATTTCACTTCCAAAACGAATGTTTTCTGTAAGTTTTCTCCAGCTAAATAAAAATGAAACCAAGGTCATCATCTCTGCACCAGAAAAAAATAACAAAGCAGATTTTTCCCCCTGAAAAAAATAATTATGTTAAAGATCTTTTTCATTCCCGTTTTTGTCGTCTGTACAGTATTCCCAAAATTAGAATGGAAATCTAAATCCCTGCTATTATTTCGCTTAAATATTGTTTTGTTGTATTTAATATTGTTTTTGAAGCACTTTATGACCATCTGGAAATGTCTTTTTAATTATTTATTTATCACGCCTGAAAGGAAAGAGAATATTTGCTTTTATACCGATTGCATCATCATCACTGTGTTCCTGCTTGACGGCATTATTTCATCATTCCGTCCTCTGTTGTTCTTTCATTTACTCAGAGCAGGTCAGACTTTCCGCACATACGTACTACACTTCTTCCATCTTTGTCCGTTTCCAGCCCTTTTAAACCAGTTAAATGCTCTGAGGTGGATCACAATCACCTTTGCTAAACTGGCAGTGAACAGGACACACTCGAAGAGTTCTCCCATCCTCTTCAGGAACTCGTCGACATGTGGTCGCTTCAGGACATACACCTGGAAAACAGGAAGACGCTCGTTTATTGAAAGGCAGAATGAAGGTGAATGAGGACAGGCTGGGGAACGTTCTAACAGACGGTGAAAATTATTTATGAACCAAACACTGCGGGCAGCATCAGACTTGCTGGAAGCGTGCAGATCGCTGCCAGAACAGCAGTCGACTTCTTGAGGCTCTACTGGTGTCTGAGGCCGGCGTTCCTGAACCAAGTCATCCGGAACAGGCTTTGCTTGTCTGAACAAACCTATCCTGGATTACTTGAATCAGGCCCAGAGCCATGAGGTATGTCATCCCACAACGAGCAGCCGTCACTTAAAATCCCTTAAACACAGAGGACATCTCCGACACTCGGTAATTTGGAGGTAACAACCACGGTACAATGACGTAGGAGGAGGCGGCATGACCGAGTTACCTGGTGGACTGTTCCGTCTATTTCCACGGGAATGATGAAATCTGCATTGTTCACAGGCTGAAGAAGAAGACAAGAGTGCATTTTAAAATCAAGAAAATGATCATTAAAAATCTAGCTTCTTCATGAAGACATTTAATCCTTGTTCCTTATGTTTCTCAGAGCACTTTGCTCTCAATCTGCAGGGATTTCTAAAAGTAGAATGGGAGGCAGATCTTTTAGTTATCTGGTAGTTTTCCTACTATAAGCTTAAGCTGCTGGAGGACTTTTTAATTGAAAAAGCTTCTTGGATGGGAAGCGAAACGTCTTCAAATTTGGAAACAAAGTCCAGTGGATTGTTTTTGAATTTTCTTTGCTGGAGGACCACTTCTCCTTGCTCTGTTTCACTATAGTTGTGTTCCACAATTCTTCAGAATTTGCTAGTTTAACCAACGCTCTGTTCTCTGCTTTTTTTCTTGCCATAATAGAGTCATCTGTTTGGCACTGACACCATTCTGGAGACAAATCTCAGCTGGGCTACTGCCATCGACAACTAGATTGTACTATAGATATTAGAGTTGTGCCTGTTTCTCAGGGTTTAGTCCCGTTTCTCTCTTAAACGCACTTATGTACTAAAATTTTACTCTAACTGTATTTGCTCTCAATCATAATTTGAGGTGAAAACTGGCTCCACTGTTTCTTTAAAAGGAAAAACCACATGCGGAGGTAGTTTAGCATTGACTTTACTAACATAAAAGGTAATCATGGCTTAGTTCTTTTTTTTTTTTCCAACCGGGCCGGGGGTTTCCCAATGAAAAAACAAGCCAAACCAACGACCCTGCAAGCAAGCCTAATGGGAAGGAATGCCGGCCAAGCAACAAAAAAAAACAAACAAAAAATGGAAGGTGCCAAAAGGTCAACCAAGAAAAGCAATCCCTACAGTCAATGACTGAATTCAATCAGCTGGTTTTCCTTAGATAGAAAACTTTGAACCAATCTGACTGAATCATACGGTTGAATTGTCTTTGTAAAAAGCCTTGAGATGAGATGTGTTGTGAACTTGTGCTAGATGAATAAAGTGAACTTAATTTATTTTGACAAAATAAAAATTAAAACTTTATCACAAATATTGTTTTTGATGGAAATTAGTTTATCTGATTTGGTGTCAATTTTAATTTAGAGTCTTTCAGGACATGATGCTGCTTGACTGTTTCTTGCTTCTCTCAGGAACTTAATCACATCTAAACAAGTTTTTGACTCTAGTTAACTGAGAGAGAGAGAGAGAGAAACAAACAAACAAGGAAACAAAGAAAGAAAGAAAGAAAAAACAAACAAAGAAAGAAACAAAGAAAGAAAAAACAAAGAAACAAAGAAAGAAACAAACAAAGAAACAAAGAAACAAAGAAAGAAAGAAAAAAGAAAGAAAGAAAGAAAAAAACAAACAAAAAACAAAGAAAGAAACAAAGAAAGAAAGAAAGAAAAAACAAAGAAAGAAAGAAAGAAAAAACCAAAAAATAAAGAAAGAAACAAACAAAGAAAGAAAGAAAAAACAAAGAAACAAAGAAAGAAAAAAACAAAGAAACAAAGAAAGAAAAAAACAAACAAAAAACAAAGAAAGAAACAAACAAAGAAACAAAGAAAGAAAGAAAAAACAAAGAAACAAAGAAAGAAAAAAACAAAGAAACAAAGAAAGAAACAAACAAACAAAAAACAAAGAAAGAAACAAACAAAGAAACAAAGAAAGAAAGAAAAAACAAAGAAACAAAGAAAGAAAAAAACAAAGAAACAAAGAAAGAAAAAAACAAACAAAAAACAAAGAAAGAAACAAACAAAGAAACAAAGAAAGAAAGAAAAAACAAAGAAACAAAGAAAGAAAAAAACAAAGAAACAAAGAAAGAAAAAAACA
>NW_015150548.1:257351-264301 GCF_000732505.1 Cyprinodon variegatus
ATATATATATATATATATATATATATATATATATATATATATATATATATATATATATATATATATATATATAAAAAGGAAAACATAATGACAAATTGGAGGGAGGATTTAGGGGAAGAAAGGAAGGAGAGAAGGGAGGTACAAGGGGTCGGGAATAAAGAACGAATAGAAAGATAGAAAGATGGAGTCATTTTTCCTCATTGATCCTGAAAACATATTGACATCAGACTTCTCCAGACGTTGCAGGAAGCCTCCCTAGGTTAGATTTATTTCTGCTAAAGTGCCATCTTTGATTTATCCCAACAGCAGCACTGTGGTCCATCTGCAGCTGTTCCACTCATTTCTAATCAGGACTTTAATCCTGAACATAGTCTCAGATGGAGGGCCTCAGTGTTCCCTGATCACAGAGCAGATGAATCCATTTGCTGGGAGCTCCACACCAGGGAAGCAAACTAGGAATAACTGGGCCTTATAGGGCATCACAGATTTATTAGCAGCAGGAATTAATCCTGCAAAGTGCTTTAGTCTTTCCTCCCTGGTAGGAAAGGCTCCATAGAAGTGTTCCTGCTCACTGATGATTGATGGTGTAGCTACATTCTGCTTACCTTAAAAGAGCTGTGAACTAACGTCTCATCCAGGTCTATAACCACACAGATCTTCCCAGAGTCTTTTGACTTTACTGGAGGCAGCAGTGGCTTCACCTGGACCCAAAACCACAGGATAGAACATTATATTGGAGAGACTATTAAAATCCCTGACCAATCAAAATCCATCTGAGGAAGACGTCAACACACCTTCGACACAGTCCCGTTCTCCTCCACCAACAGAGGGGCGTTGTTGTTGACAGGTGGAGGTTCTTGATGGTCCCGACACAGGCAGCAGAACAGGCCAGAGAACAGCCCTCTGCTTCTGGGCTTCTTGGACGACAGGGAGGGAGAAGAACCTGAGGGAAAAACAACAGAAAGTCCTTCAGTCAGATTTATAGGGGTGTGCGGCGGCAGTTTGACCATTTTCTGCTGTGGGAAATCCCAGATTCCCATCAAGAAACAGTCAAGCCGCATCATTTCCTGAAAGTTTGAAGATTAAAAGTGACACCAAAGCAGATAAACTCATTTCCATCTGACAAGGAAATCCACAGACACACCCAAGATAAAGTCAAAAATAAAACTTCCCCTGTAGTAACCTCCGTCCAGCTGGAAGCATCAACAGAAACAGACCGCCTTTTTTCGGGTCATGTGACGCTCAGGGCGGACCTCTTTGTTTGACACAGCTTATTTTTGGCTGATGAGCATTTAAATGTGAGGATGCCGGTTGTTAGATTGGACTTCCCTTTTTAGTTTTATCGTTGTAGTAAACAAATAAAGCCCTGCCTTTCTTTAGACCACATGGGCGCTTTAGTTAAGTGGAAACGAGAGGATCATTGTATTTTATAAAGACAAATCCTTTTAAAACATCTCTGCATATCTTATATGACTGAAATAACTATCTGTTCCATAACAAACTACTTAAAGTTTTGCTATTACATGTTATTACACCGTGAAATTATTGTCTGGCATGATGGTGAAGCATCTAAAACTCCCTTGTTTTCGTTATTTTACTTTTAATACTTTTGAACTTACATTGATAGTCTTTTTTTTAAGTAGTTTTTAATTTAAATAAATTCCCATTTAGTCATTTACCTTCCTTACAAAATGTGGATTTTTATGGGAGAAAAGATTCAATGCTAATTGAAGGTATTTTTATTTTATTTATGGCTCCATTTTAGATTTGTTATTTTTCGTTATTTACACTTTAGGCTTAGACTGCCGGAGGACATAGAGCCCACTTTTCCTCTCTCTGCTTCATTCTATCTATACTCTGCAATTCTCCTGTATTTATTATTTCATCCCGAAACTGGATGTGCTCTCTTTTATCCCTTTAGACATGAAATCTGTCTCAGAGGTTAACTGTTTATCCATTTTTTATCCCTAGACAGACCCACCTGTGGAGTTAATTTACTATTACCTTTTTTCTAACATAGAAAGTATATTTATCGATCAATGTTTCTCTTTATATGTCCGCTTCTGTCTCCATGAACTCCAGTCAGCCTCCGCAGAAGGCTGGTTCTGCTGGAGGTTTTTCTCAGGTTAAAAAGGGAGATTTTGCTCCTCACTGTCGCCGTATGCATGCTTGGTGAGAGGGATTGCGGTTGAGTCAAAGGCGACGTTCACATTGCAGCCTGAAGTGACCCAAATCTGATTTTTTTTCCCATATGCGACCTGGATCGGATCTTTTCATGGCAGTCTGAACAACACTGATCCGATTTTTTCCAATCCGACCCAGGCCACCTGGCTATGTGGTCTTGAATCCGAAACGAATCTGATCTTTTCAAATGCGACCTGTGTTTGAACGGCCAGGTCGGATTCATCCGACCTGAACGTCATTAATACCCGACAAGCAGTCTCTATTCTGGGTCTTGCTACGCAGTAGCGACAAGAAAAGCAACAACCATGGCAGATGATGATGTGGAGAGCAGTATTTATATTTATCCATATTGAAAAGATTGAGTTTTTATGGTTGGAAAAGATCGCTAGATACCCGCCGGCGCTGCCAGCCATGTTTACATCCGGAAAAAAAGAGCACGCTGGCCTGTGACATCATTGCGTCCTCTACTGCGCAAACGGGACACTTGCGTTGTATGACTGCAGTTCTCACAGGAGATCACATGCAAGTCACATATATTTAGAAATATGAACGGCAACGTAAAAAAATCGGATTTTGCAAAAAGAAAAATCGGAATTGAGCATCAAGGCCTGCAGTGTGAACGTAGCCAAGAACTAGGGTTGTCACGATACTAAACTTTTCAACTCGATATCGATACTAAGGAAAATATTCGATACTCGATACCATTTTCGATACCACAAAGATAAAAACTCAGAAATATTTTGATTAATAATAAAAATACAATAAATAAATATATACAATAAACAATAAGAACAACATATTGGGGTTGTTTGCTGTGCACAGTATTAAGCAAGCTTGATAAAAAACTTACTAAATTAAAATTAAGTTTTCCTTACTTGGCTATGCTTTGCACACATAACAATGACGCTAGCCAAACCAGTTAAGAAACAAAAATAATTCTCAGCAGCTGCACCTGTTACAAAAAAAGTCTGAAACTGAAAAGTGCACAGAATTATTCAATCACGCAGTGTTCTGAAAGTGCATTAAAGTTCTGTTAAGGTGCCACTGGTGGTGGCACTGTATCGATACTTTTGAAAATGAGTATTGTATCCGGATACAACTTTTCAGTATCGATACTTTTTTTAATATCGATACTTTCGACGACCCTACCAAGAACACAATGCAAACAAATATCTCCTGTTGCAACATGCTTATCCAGGAGTAGCAAATACTAGAAAGTCAATGACTGGATGCAAACTGCTGCTTTTTCCTCAGAACACTTTTAACCGATCTGCATGATCTGACTGAATTATCTACATAAATAAACTGCATTGAACTGAACCTTAGGAGTGAATAAATTCTTTGGAAAAAGGGTACATTTTATGTGAAAATGTGTTGGTCTGCTATTTAATACTTTCAACAGGATGAAGGTCTAATAACAGAGTCCAAATATAGGATATGTGTCATCAGACAGAGGTCAACCTCGATTCTCCAACAGAATATCTACAGAAGACTCAAAACAGTCTGGAGATTTAAAAAAAAAAAAAAATTCCCTCCTTCTTCATGTGATGTTAAAAGCAAAAATCTGTGAACTTAAAGGTTACTTCCATCTATTTTAGGGCATTTAAAGAAACAAGCACTTCCAGAATAAAGTTGGGAAGCTTTTAATTACATTTATAGCTAATTACAGCTAGAGCGTTGTTAGTTTGAAGCCATGCCTGCTCCTCTCAGTTACAAAGTTCCCTCCTCCTGCTGCCATCCCTGTAATCAAACACTTCTCACTCTTTTCTTCCCAACGTCAGACTTTGTTTCCGTCTCTGTTCTCTGGTTCCGTCCGGACGTGACCGCGTTACTAACACACCAAACCTCTGTTGTGAAGCTCTCACGCCTCTTTCATTCCCTCCTCCGTTTGCGGATTCAAACCCCCGGCGTGACCCTCCGCCGGCCCCTTCCGCGCACGGGGGCCAAAACAGGAAAAGGAAACAGACGGGTATCGCAGCGAGGAAGCTCCTCTGCCAGGAGAGACGCCGCTGCTGTCCATCCGTTTAGAGTTTAGTTTCATCATGTCCATTAAAAAAAAAAAAAAAAGAAAGAAAAAAAACTCTCTTTTATTCACCGATCACATGCCTCTCTGAAAGAAAAATATCCCAGTGGACCCTGAATGCAAAACAGAGCATGAATGAACTTTACGGAAAAACAGAAAAGCGGGTTTTATGAAGATGACAAGCAGGGAGCTAATATGGGGCGAAGCGGAACGTTCCGCAGGGAAACAAACGACACAAAGACAAGTAAACCCAAGGAAATCAGAAAACTTTCAGCTCTATCAGCTGAAAACTCTATCAGCTCCACTCAGCCTTCCAACACTTCAAAAATAAAAAAATAAATAAAAAGAAAAGACAAAGAAGCACTTTCCATTAAACCTTTCAGATGGCTTTATTCTGAAAAATCTACTTTCTCTTCACCGGTGCTCATGGCCGCTACTTCCTGCTTGGTGCGTCTGCTCTCTGCAATTTGAGATGGCTTCTGACAGAAATAAACTGCGGGCATATTTTCATGCCGTAGTGAGGACGCTTGTGAAACGAGCTGTAGCTTTGGTGCAACCTCTAAAAAAAAAAAAGGAATGCGACACGGCCGGATGGAATTCAGGTTTCCTTCTTCACGTTTCTGACTGGCTAAAAAAAATCACAACTTTATTTAGAAAATGACTTCTATCCAACATATGCTCCCATATAACTGCTTTCCATTCCAAAATAAATAAACTTAATAACTAACTAACCTCTCTTAGTAAAGTTCTACATAAAAGGATCTACCCAGTGTAAATAAAGCATGTAGTTGCTGAATGTTATGTAAAATGAGTTATTTTATTGTATTTTATTATATAAAAAAAACAAAACTGAAATGTAAATATACAGTCATATGTTTTTATTACTGTTTTTATGTATTTTTACGGTTTTTAAAGGCTGCACTTTAAAAAAAAAAACAACTGAAATTGTCTAGAGAGCTTTTCTTAACTAAATTTCTTTTTGTTTACACTTCTTTTGTCACAAAATGACAAAAATAAATCTAAGTTGCGTCTCAGTTTAACATGTACTGCATGAACTGCATTTTGCACCATTATCATTTTGCACTGCACTGAACCTTTCTTTATGAATGCCCTTTTGCAGCATTATTTTTCTTTTTTTCTGTGTACCATTTATATGATGATGACTTCTGCAATTTATACTGGTAATGTTCATTTCACTTTTTTAAGCAGCAACCTAATTTGGTTTTGTATGCACTTTATGTATAGAAAATGACACTAAAGTTTGTCTAACTCCAAGTCTAGTTAAGGTTCCTTTTAACTACATGCCAAACAGATGCATAAAACTCTTTCTGCACCAGCGTTCAGCCCTTTAATGAGATCAAAGCTTAACCGCAAACTGAACTCTTTGAAAAGTCTTTATTTGCATAGAAATTGCTCAAGTTCTTCTAGTAAAAGTTTTAAGTCATTTATTCATTTCTAGCAGCATTTTATGATCTTAATAAAAAGACTCATGGCTTTAAAAGAAGATCAGAGGAACAAGTTAATAAATTGCTCTTAGTTATTGGAACAGCTGTTTTTTGGACTGAACTGGATCCTTTATAAGAGCAATGCACTGAAATGAAGGTCTGAGTCGATTCTAATATTTGATAACATTACACAGATTTCCCTAACCCCTCTAAAACAAACAAAAAGAGAAATAAATATTAATTAGGGCACTGTTAAAAAGAAAAGATATCCTAAATAAAACATTTTCAGCAGTCCTAACAGCTGGCATTAACATGGTTCATTTCGTTCTGAATGTTAAAGGTATAGTTTTTGAAAAGACCCGCCCTCTCCACTTTAAAATAAAATGCACATGTACCACCCCGTACCCGCTCCCGAGAGCATGCACGAGCCCTCCTCGTTTTACTAGCAAAGATATGAAATGGATTTCTCCACATAGCATGCCAAACTTCACCCGTCGAGTAGAAACTTCAGAAACGACGTGTCGTCATCGCGTGTAAGAATCTCCCAAAAAACACTCTCGTCCTGTTTTTCTCTTCTGAGGCCTTTCTTTTCTTCTCGTACACTTCGCAGAAACTTTTTCTCTTACGACTGTCGCACATTTTTCGACAGAGAGGCGAGCTTCAATGAAACCGTAGCTAACCACACTAATACGTAGAAAAACGTAGCTACCTATGGGGACGAGCCTTATGTAAACATATCAGCAGAATGATTGACAGTTAGGGGAACCATTTATTTAAATGATCCACCAGGAAACAGAAAATCCTCCACTATACCTTTGATATTATAGTGGAAACAAAATGTTGCATAACTACACAGCAACTACACAGATATAGGTAACTGCTAAAAAAATTTTTCTAAATTGATCCATGAATAATAGCACCAATTTATCAGTCAGTTGGTTGATCGATTGTGGCCTTGATCGGCTGATATTTAGATGTGAAACTGATCTCTTCCACCAATCTGTTCTACCTCTGTAAAGGTCTGAAACCAACCACTGACAAAACCTAAATTTAATTTAGTTTTGACAGCAGTTACTCTATTTGTTTTTTAACCTTTATTTAACCAGGAAGTCCCATTGAGATTCAGAATCTCTTTTTCAAGAGAGACCCTATATATTTATAATTATATAATTCACAATGATTCATTTTCATCAAAATAAGATTAAAATATGTTGCGTATTGTCGTATAAAACCTTATAAGTTATAAATAGAAATCTGTATCCTCATAGTAAGAATCGGCATGTTAGGCTTTTTAAAGA
>NW_015150548.1:265476-267719 GCF_000732505.1 Cyprinodon variegatus
GTTTTATGTATGTATTTTTGCGCTTCCAATCAATGGAATGTTGACAAAACTTGCAAAACAATAGTTCACCTGACACGTAAAAGTCAGGAGGGAACTGCCCGGCTCTGTACTCAGGGCTTAGCGTCGTGTTTCTCAACCTTTTCGCCGAAAGCGGAGCTGTGGAGAGCCGCTTCGCCATTTTTTTCAATGTTTTGATGGGGGAGGGTGAGCAGAAATGACGGAGCGAGAGGGGTTGTGTCGCCCAGATTTGCGTCCCCCCGTGTGCAAAAATTGCGTTAATTTGCCAATTCCACGATTCCGTCCGCAATCGCGGAAATTATAGGGCCCTACACGAGCACATGAGAACGCACAAGTACACATATTGAGAAACGGCCTGTGTCTTTAAACACGTTCACCTCCTTATTGCACATAAACGATTGACAACAGTCTGTTCGAGTACCTTGAGTCAGTATTTCACCAATCCAGATTCCCCCTGAATGCGCCTACCTTTAAAGGCAAAGGAGGAGTGTCAACGTTTAAAGGATTCCCAAACGTACGTATAAAATGTAGAAAATCTCCCTTCCCCGCAATATGGAGAAAAGGATGAAAGAGATAGTAGAGAGGCAAAACGGAAAGCAGATATGGCTGCATACAGATGTGTTATAAATGGAATATAATGGGACGATACCAATTAGGGCTGCAATTATTGATTAATTTGAAGACAATTAAAGACAAAAATAGTTTTTCCATCTTCAATGCAAAATATTTCTATTATTTTGTTTTACACATTTTCCGTATAATTACTGCTCTTTATGCTGAATAGAGTCTGTATAACCATCAATTGATTACTGAATTCATCATTTCAATAATCAATTAACAGGGATTAATAACATTCAATCTTATCACTAGTACAATGCATCATGAATCGTTTTTAATGCATTAAAAATGTATCATATCTGCATAGAATTGATTATATTCACTATAAGGGTGCACCCATTTGATTGGCTGGCTAATCAATCTGCCTCCATACAGTATCTTACATTTTTAAACATGGGTGACTGGCAAATACTAACTAACTAATTTTATTTGCCGATTCTTTTCTTACCTCAGTAAAGGTTTGAAAATCACATTTATTACTCTAAACTTTGCACTTACATTTCAGAGCAGGGGAGGTTTTTATTGTTTTACAGGTCTTGTTAAATGTTTTTAGTTAGATATGATTGAAAAACTGAAGGTTTCTTGTGACGTTAAAGCAACTGACAATCGAATAACAACTGAAAATTGGTTTTGCCTTAATTAAAACGCCTCTTTAGATCCCCAAAATGTCTTGGTTCTTGGCCTGATGCGTCGCATTGATTATCTTATTCAGATTATCCGTTCTGTTTCGCTGCTGTGCTTGCAGCTTCCGCTCTCATATCTTCTTTGAGAAGACTTTAATATTGGATAGGATAAAGCAGTCCTACTGAAAGAAACTAAACAATAACATCATCACACCTCCACTACCTTACTTTACAGCATTATGTTGAAGCCACATCCTTCCAATACAGTAAGTCGTGTTTCACGTGAGACTGCAGAGCTACAAGCTGCTTTCTGAGGTCATAAATCATGTGCTGGTTCTTCAAAGGGCTTCGTTGAATTAGATCATTTCCTCAGCCCGGCATGCAATTGTAAAGGTGTCACCGTTTTCCTGTGATAAACATCTCCCCTTCATTTATTTTTATCTTTAAACAATCTCTGCCTCATCTTGCAGCTGAAAGTCAATCAGACATCGAACACTTGGGCTGCGTTTTGTGGCGGCTCATATCTCGAGTGTTCATCTGTTCCCTACTACAGTTTGACTTATGTCTTTAAAACAGCTAAAACCCTTTGGGCCCTCTTTCACAAATGCAAAAAAATACAAAGAGAATTAACTATGAGGCAAATAAAAATACAAATTACAAGACTGGATCCTAGACGGTTTGCTTTTCTTCCACTTCTCAGACCCATTAGAGGCTTTGTGAGCTGATTGAGAAATGAAGGCAGAGGATATTACCCTCAGGTTGAGAAACAGTCGCAACAGAACAGGGATTTCTGAACAAGTGGAATAAATTTACCAACATTTCTAAAGCAGAAATACAGACATTCAAACCCCTAAACAACAAAAGGTCAAAGAGTCACAATTTTCAATAAAGAAAAAAAAAATAATTAAAAAAAATGCATAATCCTTCCAGTAGATACATGTACAACGTTAGCACTTGGAAACTTATTCCAGGCTACCTTTAGCC
>NW_015150548.1:269784-272638 GCF_000732505.1 Cyprinodon variegatus
CAAGTTTGATTAAGAAAAGTTTCATTTCTGCATTTTTTTTCAAATTTCCATTATTAAAATGTGTTCCGCGCAACAATA
Organism: Cyprinodon variegatus; assembly: GCF_000732505.1. Lineage (NCBI taxonomy): Eukaryota > Metazoa > Chordata > Actinopteri > Cyprinodontiformes > Cyprinodontidae > Cyprinodon > Cyprinodon variegatus. Next base: position 269,863 of record NW_015150548.1, read on the forward strand.
ATGGAACAAAGTTCACCCCATAGACCTGGATGTTTATTGAAATATGTTTACTTGGTGAGCAATAATTTACTGAATGTAGAAAATGGCTCTAAAGCCATGATCAACAGGTTCATGTTCTCTAAAGAAAAGGGCAAGTTTCTACATCTTAATTAGAATAAATATAAAAACCAACACATTTTTATATTCATTTTAAACAACTTGTACCTTTAAAGGCCACCAAGCTTTGGATCAGTACCAGCCTTTGCAGTAAATATTAAATTAGTGGGAAAATATACTTGGCTTTGACCAGAATAATCCATGTGCTAGCCAATAGGGGGGTTTCTGGGGGGCTTAATTAAAGTTGAGGGAAAATAAGAAAAAAAGAAATCATAATATACTGCATACTGAGTATTTACAAACATATTTGAATTATAATCATAGCTTAAAAAATATCTAAATATTATTCATTGAATATTCAGATCCCTCTACCAAGTTTAAAAATCAATTAGAGACAAATGTAATAAATTTTCTCTCCATTTTTGCTAAGTTTATCGATTTTATCGACTAATTTTTTACCGTTACAATTTGACGACAGCAGTGAGAGCCAACAGGAGCCTCTCCCTAATTCCCTAAGCACCTTTTCAGAGGCAGATGTCCTGAAAGCCCTGCAGGCATTCAGAGTAGAGGGAACATAATGCATTCAAAAAAGCTGCCCTTACTGCACCCTGGACTACAAACAGGATAGAAATATAATATAGCATAAAGAGTTTTTACTCCAGTCTCTTTATTTTTTTCCTTGAAACTGTTGCACTAAAATATTGATCTGATTAGCACAGATCTTGAATCCCTTATTCACTTCATAATGCCTCTGATCAACATCTGTTTGGTCAAATAAGATGCATGCAATGTGGGTTTAGGCAATGCATTAAAAAAAATCATACCATATTTCATAAACAGAGGTCACCATATGTTACATTTCAACATTTTAAAAAACAATAACGTAGTTATTTAACATTGATTTGTTTCGGATATACATGACACCAACGCCGCTGTTAAAAAACTAAAAATCCTAGAGGAAACCCTGGATGTAACTAATCTTATTTTCAGAATCATAATCTATAATCTTATTATTTTAAATCTCTCTTAGAAAGTTTGACTTTTTAATAATATATCAAACTGAGATAAAACAAAATCCAAGTGGAGCAAAAGGCTGAACTCATAGTTAAAAACAAAACAAAATGCCTGTCTACTATGATAAGTTAAATGTACATAAATTAAAAATAGAAAATTAATATAAATGCACCAAGAAATAAATACTTGTAATGTTAAAAATGTTCAACTAACTCATTAATTAATGTACCTTTAAATTAACAAATGTACTATTAAATAATAAAATGTGCTATAAATAAAATAATAGAAAAATACATTTGTTTAAAATTTGCTTTTATTTCATGGTGTTCATAGTGCTCTATTTGTTTCAACTGTGAACGTCCTTCCTCCTGCTCAGTGGGCAGGATTAGAGATCCTGATGTCTGATTGGCTGCTGCACAATAAGCAAAACAAGAGATGAGTTCTTCCTACTTTGCCATGACTGTTTAATATTTTTACCAGAAAGTGTAGACAGCACTTTAATAACTCCTGCCTCTATGTCCCTAATTTGGTCTGAAATATTATATGTAATCATATCATATTCAATTCAATTCAGTTTATTTATATAGCAGCAATTTACAACACACTTCATCTCAAGGCACTTTACAGTTCACCAGATCATCCAGTGAAATTGATTCAAAGTTTTCTATCTAAGGAAAACTTTGAAGGAAAATTTTCTAAGGACTTGTATTGACTCATTGACTCGGATGCAATCGCTCACACTAAGCATGCTTTTAGCGACAGTGGAGAGGAAAAACTCCCCTTTAACAGGAAGAAACCTCCAGCAGAACCAGGCTCATTGTGAGCCGCCATCTGCCGAGGCCGACTGAAATGAAATATATATGAACATATGAAGTATTTTTGCATACTCTCAGAATACTTGTGTGTAAAATGAACGTAATAATCACCCATTAGTTAAAAAAGTACAAAATAAGAAAAACATGTTTCGTTGTCTTTACACATTTTGTCCGTTACTCTTTAGCAGAGGTCTGCAGCCACTGTGACGGGTGAGTCGATGACAGAGTCTAAGGCTACGTTCAAACTAAAGGCCTTGATGCTCAATTCCGATTTTTTTGTGAAAGCCGATTTTTTTGCGTTGGCGTTCACATTTCCAAATATATGCGACTTGTATGTGATCTTCTGTGTAAGCTGTAGTCATACGGCTTATGTGTCCCGCATTCGCAGTAGAGGACTCAATGACGTCACAAGCAAGCGTGCTTCGTGTTTACGGAAGTAAACATGGATGTAGCGCCGGAGCGCATCTGGTGATCTTTCAAAACCTTGAAACCTCAATCTTTTCAAGATGGTTAAACATAAATAATACTCTCCGCATCATCGTACACCATGGTTGTTTTTTTTTTTCTTGCCGCTACTGTGTAGCAAGATGCAGAATAGTGACCTTTGTCGGTTACTAATGGCGTTCAGGTCGGATGAATGCGACCTGGCCGTTCAGACAGAGGTCGCATTTGAAAAGATCAGATTCGTATCGGATTCAGGACCACATAGCCAAGTGGCCTGGGTCGCATTGGAAAAAATCAGATCTGTGTTGTTCAGACTGACATGAAAAGATCAGATCCAGGTCGGACATGGGCCAAAAAAATCGGATTTGGGTCACTTCAGGCTGCTGTGTGAATGTAGCCTTTGAGTA
>NW_015150548.1:272648-276939 GCF_000732505.1 Cyprinodon variegatus
TTTAAAATATCGGCATATCGGATATCGCCCAAAATCCCAATATCGTGCATCCCTACATGTTTCGTTTTCTTTACACATTTTGCCCATTACTTTTTAGCAGAGGTCTGCAGCCATTGTGAGGGGTGAGTCGATGACAGAATCTAAGGCTACGTTCAAACTAAAGGCCTTGATGCGCAATTCCGATTTTTTTGTGAAATCCGATTTTTTTGCGTTGCCGTTCACATTTTCAAATATATGCGACTTGTATGTGATCTTCTGTGTAAACTGCATTCATACGGCTTATGTGTCTCGCATTCGCAGTAGAGGATGCAATGACCTCATAAGCCAACGTGCTTAGTGTTTACAGAAGTAAACATGGATGTAGCGACGGAGCGCATCTAGCGATCTTTCAAAACCTTAAAACCTCAATCTTTTCAAGATGATTAAACATAAATACTGCTCTCCGCATCATCATCCACCATGGTTGTTTTTTTTCTTGCCGCTACTGTGTAGCAAGATGCAGAATAGTGACCTATGTCAGTTACTAATGGCGTTCAGGTCGGATAAATGCGACCTGGCCGTTCAGACAGAGGTCACATTTGAAAAGATCAGATTCGTATCGGATTCAGGACCACATAGCCAAGTGGCCTGGGTCGGAATGGAAAAAAATCGGATCTATGTTGTTCAGACAGACATGAAAAGATCAGATCCAGGTCGCGTATGGGCAAAAAAATCGGATTTGGGTCACTTCAGGCTGCAGTGTGAACGTTGCCTAAGAGAAGCAAGGTTCACGTTTTCACTGCACTTTTCTTACATATATGTGCAAATAACGAGGTACCATAATTTTCGGACTATAAGCCACAACTTTTTCCTAATTTTTCGACCTTGCGGCTAATATAGCAATCTGTGGACTTTTACAGCTAACGGCCACTAGGGTAATACCTAAATCTATGGATTTTACCATCCACCATGTTGACGTCACATTTGCTTCAACACACAAGTACGCTAGCCGCGCGCGCAGGAATGCGGAGGTCCTCCAGAAGCAGACTTCTACCGCGAATGATACGAGACAGAACGACAGCGAGAAAGGCGGACATTGCGAGCGCAAGACAGTTTGTGTGACACCGTCATTATGGAAAACAAACGTACCGGTTAATAAATGGGAGCTTCGATTGCACTAAATTGCAACAGCTAACGTATGCAAATATGCTAATTGTGTTGAAATGTTAATAAATAGGAGCTTCCCCAAACAGTTGCCTCTTTCCCGACAATCCTCTCTGTGCACGAACCATATGGTAATTAAACATAAAAAACCTGCCGCTTATATTGTATATGTACAAATCATGCTATTTAGCTTCTGCGGCTTATATTCCGGTGCAGCTTATAGTCCGAAAATTACGGTAAATGTGTTTAAAAAACAGTTTTGGTTGCAGTTACTGTATACACATTTAAAGACAGTATATTGGACTAACCAACATTTGAGCTGAAATGGTGGGAGGAGCCCAGATGTCAGTCAAAATGCAGATATGCTCTTTAAAAAAAATTGGCGTAGCTGCCTGAATTTAAACTTAGGAAGATTTTTGTAAAAAATACACTTGCCAGAGCCCTTCTTGACTACGTCAGAAATCCTGTCCGTAAAGGTTATGAATAAGATTGAAAGTAAAACTCAGATTTGTAGAGATCTATTAAAGAAAGAGTAAAAATATGCAACCATTTACTTCTTCTAACTGTTATGAATGCAGTTTACAGACAGTTGGAAAAAAAACCCCAAACAAATCCCCAAATTTGAATATTGTGTTACAGTTATGGCATATTTATAGAAAGTTGAGTGGAAGGAAGACGTGTAATCAGATAAACTATGAATGTTGAATTGCTCGTATGAAGCAGTTCCTGAACCGGAGATAATATCAGATTAGGAAAAGAGAAGAACTCAACAGTTTATCAGTTGTTTTAAGAGCTCTTTGCAGATAAAAATTAAGGTCTTGAACTCAAGAAGCAAAACAGAGTCAAAGAATCCATCCTGCTTGAGATATTTTGACTGTCAGTGATGGTTGGGTGCCCTGTCATCTGCTTTTGTTGGTTCATTTAAAATCAGCCAGGAAATTCTAGAGCACTTCATGATTTTATGTCAAGAGACCTAACAAACATGCTGATCTTATTTTCCAGTGCGGCCTGAAACATTGAACAGGCCCGACCCCAAATCTGATTAAAAAGTGTTCCACCCCAAATATTTACAAGAGAAACCTGGAAATCAATTCAAAAGGAAATAAAGTCTATCAGTGAGCTGTTGTCATCTTAAGGTTATCGGGCGTTGATCTTTTTTTATCCGATCAGTTATTACACTGTAACTGACTCATCTTTAGATATTAGTTGAAGCGTTTTAATGTAAGAAGATAAAGAAAAGTTTAAGAAAATTGGATTATTTTACTCATCCTGTTTAAAAATACAACTAGAACTGAGTTTTAGTAAAGACTTGCTTAACAGGAACAACTGTGTTGTTGCTTTAGCTCAACATAAACAATGACACAGCATCAAAAAAAAAGCTTTTTTTACTGTATGAATGATATGAATGTTTGAGTCAGAAGAACTATTTAAACTATTCCTTGAGTTTTCTACAGACAGTAAAGATGAAAACAGCTTTGATTTTAGAGCAAAGTACAAAACTATTTTTTTTTTAAGTATCTTGGATGTTTAAAGTTTTGCTACCAGTGATTGCCACAAAAAATTTCCATTGGTAATTTTTTTTTAAATAAAAGAAAGATTTAATCAGACTGACGAGCCAAAAAGAGAACTTATAATGTGTGAAATTTAGGTATGTAAAATTTGTTTAATGTTTGCCCTTGATTTAAGTAGGTAGGTAGGGTGGAAAAAATTAATCAGATTAATCGATTATTGAAATAATCATCAACTATTTTAATAATCTATTGTTATACAGACTGTAAAACATGACTTTAGCCCAGAGAGAAACCAAACTTTTCCACTAATCAAGTGGAAAAGTTTGGTTTCACTTGGTTTAAATCTGTTAAAGAAAAAATTCTTTAAGGAACCTTTTATTATCCGATTATTAAAAACGACAGCGTAATCAATTAGCAAAATAATCATAAGTGGCAGCATAAGTGGTCGGTATCGTCATCTGACAATGAGATATAAGTTTTAGCATTTAAATTTAAGGCTATGCCAATATTTCCCAAAATATTAGTGGTTTCAGAAACAGCAATATCGGCTTAAAAACATCAGAGAGAATAAGTAGAAAACGGCAGCACACATCGGGGATCAGTCTTACATCAAAGTAATCGGTATGAGACCTAATAAACTATTGGTCAATACCATCTTATAATAACAATAATAATGAAAAGAAAGAAAATCTCCATGATATTTTAAGTGAAGTATATTGAATAACTTTATTTTAGGCCAAAATTCTCATTCATTTGGCAGATTCTTGTACATACCTGCTCATATCAACACAAATACACTTTAAAACCTAACGGAACGATATGTTTGGCTCATATTAGTGTGTGTTTTTTTTTTTTTCATCAACATTACTTTATGACATCAAATGGCTCGTAAATATATTAGCATGTGTTCACCTATTGCATTATTCCCTCCCTCCACTATCTATTTTTAATGTTTTATTTAGTGAAAAATCTGCTGTGTCGGTTACCATGTAAACAGAGGAAGTAGAACAAGAAATATCAGCCTTAAAAAGGATTCAAAGACTGATGTTAAAATGATCGGTATTGACGTTGGCCTTACAAACCTGATTCTGTCAATCACTAAAACACTTTTAGAAATGTTGACTTATTTTTAGACCAATTGAAAACATCTACATTTTTTTTGAAAAAAAAAAAAGAAAAATTAAAGAGATATTTTCTGAACAAAGTAAATAATTTTAGTCGTATTTGTGTTAGAGTGGCTCAGGTTGTCATGAGCTAGCTCTATAATTATGCTGCTATAGGCTTAGACTGCTGGAGGACATAGGGAAAATTTTTCATCATTCTATCTCTATTCTCCCACTCTGCAGAATCTGTTAGTTGAATTTATAAACGTTACTGTTTGGCTGTGACACCATCCTGGAGAGAAATATCAGCTGTACTGCTTCCATCAACACCTTTGTTTATGTTGGAGATCGGCCTGTTTTTCCAGTGTAGTCCTGTTTCTCTGACTGTGACTGGCTGGATGTGCTCTCTTCATCCTCTGACATGAGAGTTGGCTCGGAGCTCGTCTGCCTGGCTGTGTGTTTCCTGGACGGGCCGCCTTTAACAGCTGCTTTCTGTTTCTGTATCTCTGCTTCTGTCTCCTTGAACCCCAGTCG
>NW_015150548.1:277264-301767 GCF_000732505.1 Cyprinodon variegatus
ATATATATATATATATATATATATATATATATATATATATATATATATATATATATATATATATATATATAATTTTTACTATTATTATTTGATAGTTTTTTTCTCAATTTTACAGTGAGTGTTTAATTTCTCAATTTAAAAAAAGTGACACGTTGGGTTGATGAGTGTAATCGGGCGGTGTGACGTCACTTCCGCCACTTCTATCGCAGGCCAAAAGGGCCGCAACAATTATCTCTGTACACACAAGCAGAAATATTCACACTTCCACTGCAGTCATTTGTTTACGGATTACTTTCATGGGGAAATTAGCCGCCTATAATGTGCTGTAAGCAGATTAGCGCGTCGGCGCGCAGAGTTTTGGACGTTGAACTCTGAGCAGCTGCAGCAGAGAAAAAAAAAAAAAAAAAGAGAGAAAACTTTTCCTGACATGACAGCAGAGGACAAAAATGAAGACACTCACCCCTCTCCGATGCAGTTTTACTTCCCTCCTCATCCCGGCTCACTTGGGTGATTATTGAGGACGGATTGTCCATCACGTCCAGGTCCGGACCTCACGCGCTAAACTTAGGGATTGTTCCGCTGCTGCTGCTGCATGAAGCGAACATGTACGAGAAGAAAACTGAAAGGCGCCGGAAAAGTGGCAAAGCAGTCTCCTAAAGCGCCTCCATGAACTCCGCTCGCTAATCCGCTGACATAAGAAGTTACAAAGTTACCAAACATTTGTTTAAAAGAGTTGGCAACTTTGATTCAACATGGAGCTCAACTCCGTTCGCAATTTCAAGATACAAACATGGAGGTTTCAAGGCGCCCCCCTTTCACTTAAAGTGGCGCAGGAAGAGGGAACGGCTGTCACTGACACTCCGCCTAGCCGCGGCGACACATTTAGCGACGGTCCCTTAAAGTGAACGGCTCAAAGTTGGTCCAAAAGTTACACGGTGTTCTTTTTTTTAGTGCGACATACTGCTTTTAACTCCATAAACAGGAAAATTTTGAGCATTTATTGGAGAGTGCAGAGCAATCGGCTGCCATCTAAATGTGACGTCAAAAACTGAGCGATAGTATAAAAGTTACGCTAAGAAAGTGAACTTATTTACTGTCCCTGAAGCCTGGGCTCGTCGTATGCTCCAAATGCAACCATCGGCTGGGAGAAACAGCATTAAAAGTGTTACTTCAAACTTTTTTTGTCTCTTTGAAGTGGCAGCAGCAAAGAAACGCCCAGTTTGGGCTTCCTTGAAACTGCCTACATAAGGGAGCGTCATGAAAAAGTTGTACAGTTATGCTTTTTTTTTATTATTAAAGACATAACAGTTCATAACAAAATAAATATGAATATCTTTTCAATGTTTAATCACAAAAAGTTTGAACAATTATTGTAAAGTAAATGTTTTTATGTTTCTTTATAAATAATTAAGATGTATTATATAGTATAGTGGTTTTATTCACCCTTCATTTATTAATATTGTCCTTCATTGAAATGTTTTTTGTGTGTTAGACATTATAATTATTAAATTATATATATATTTATGTATTTATTAATTTATATAAAACTATTCCTAGATGTCAAAGTCAAATCTCTATCTCAGGAAAAGTGATGGAAAATAAGGTCTTATCTTATTTCTCTCAGTTATTTCCCACAATTACAAACTAGGGTCATTTTATTCAATAATTTAAACATTTTATATTTTAATTGTAAAGTAACTATTATTTGAATCACTACATATAAGAATTAATTAAAATGTCAAACCTACGTATTTCACATTTATATTTTTAAGATATATTTTTGGCTCTTCATATACCACCGGGTATCACATTGTGACATCACATTACAATAAATGTGAAAGTCATCTACTGACCACCACTTTGGGAACCCATGACCCATAAAATGGCTACTTTATTAGGTACACAAAGATTATTTCAGTGTTTTTCCCTCCTTTATTTAATGAAGTTTCCTATTCTGTATCCAGAAAGGTAACAATTCCATTTCTTTAAAATGTTGGTCAATATTACAATCTACCATTACACAGTTTGTTGGATTAACTAGCTCATTCAAAACAATTTTTTTAATCATGCATAATAAATCAGTTTCAAATAAGCTTAATGGTATGGAGAACTAAAATGAAAGAATTGTTTAGCTTGGCTGTTGCCACAAGACAGGAACAATATACTACTACTTCTTTTTTGGTAATTTTGTCTACATCAAACCCTACCTACATGTTCAGATTGGAGTGGTTTTTCATATATGGATCACTAACTGGACAGAGTGGTTGCCAAGTTTGTTGAGCTGATTAACTATTTGTGTTAGCTAAATGGATTGTGAGTGTACTTTGAAAAATAAAATCAGACCACTGTGTTAAAAGATGAATATATTTTAAGTATACTTTTTAATGGTGCACCCATTGCAGGTTTCAGGCTGACCGATTACGATAATTTTTGATTATTTACCGATTCTGATCGTGACTGATTCTGAATAAAAAAATAAAAAAACATCTTAAAAACCATTTTTTAGCTCCTTCAAAACAATAAAAACTTCTAAAATTACAAAGTATAGAGCATTGACTGTGGGGCCTTATTTATCAATGCTAAACCAACCATTTTATACCCAATGGTTTATTTAGTTTCCACATGGGTCAAGAGACACCAAATTGGAGGTCATGAGTTGATTTTTAGAATCACACGGACGAGACCCCAAAGGAATGTGAAATCCCAAACCGTACTAGATAAATATAAAAATTATCAAGAAAATATCCTCTTAAATAATTAAACAAGTCCTGTTGGACAGGATTTAATGGATTAGATAATCAAATATACAATTAAATCATGAAATGCTGAACTTCATTATCCCAATATTTAATATGTAATATTTAATAAGACACATTCCCTTGAAAATGCATAATAGTTATTTCAATTTATATTCAAAACTAGACAAATACATGCATCCTAGAATTTCTAAAAGTAAAATGTGAGGTAGATCTAAAAAAAAAGTGGACACCCTGTCTACTTTTAAGACGAGGCTTAAAACTTTCCTGTTTGATAAAACTTATAGAGTAGTTATAGTAGTGAGCTATCTCTATAGTTATGCTGCTATAGGCTTAGACTGCTGGAGGACATAGGGACCCTTTTTCATCACTCTGCTTCCTTATATCTCTGCCCTCCCACTCTTCAGAATTTCTTAGTTACCGGTAGTTCCTTTTTCATGAAAATCTCAGAGCTAATCTGCTTAACTGTGTCTGTCCTAAAGAGAGCCACCCATGGAGCTAATTTTGAATGTATTTTTTAATTATTTTATTGATCTCATTTGTTTTTTTTTTTAACTATCAAAAGGGACATTTAAATATATTAATCTAATTTAAATTTTTGATACTTTCAGGTGTTAAATTCACTTTCCATTTATTTTTAGTTGTTTAATAGATAGTAATATGACATTTAAATTTTAAATTTGAATGAACTTTTAATAATTTAATAGGACATTTCCCTATTTAATTTAGTTTCAGTTATTTCATTCAGTTGGCTACACTACAGCAGCATATTTTGTTTTAAATAAACATTGTATTATGTTGCATCTATTCATTTTATGAAAAGCTTATTTATATTATGGTACATTTCCATTTTTAGATTTTATTATATATTTTGGCCCTCCGTATACTTGAGGGATCACATCATCATGATCCTGAAAAACATCTTAGGGACCCGCGATTTGGGGTCATAGTGTACCGTAGAGACTCTAGACTCTTACTTTATGGGGTTCCATCATCCCAACAACCAAAAATGTAAACTTAAACTTAAAAAAAAACAGTCAATATTTCCAAATGTATGAATATTTTACTACATACTAGCTCATAAAAACATGTCAATCTTTGTCCACATATAAACACCGCAAATGGGTACATTTACAAATCTGTAACCATCCAAAGTCATACAAAAAGACTTATAGAGCGATTCACAAGACATTCAAATGTTACAAAGACTCCATGGATATTGGCCTAATTGTATGAATGAATGAGTTGTACTATCCAGATACTGTAACCAGCTGCAGAAGACATCACACATTTAAGATCAAACATTTCTGAAGTTTTATCCGAGGCACTGACTTGGACGACCGTGACTGAAGCGACCAGACAAACCGAACCGTAACAAAGACAATCCACGGCAATTAAGCGGAACATTGACACTTCACAGGAAAAACTCTACTTCACAGCCAGATCAGGGTTAAGAGGCGATAAAACCCCCTAAAACTATTGCCCTTTACACTCGACATTAACCAAGAACATCTTTTTCACTTCAATTTATTTTCTTTTTTTGCCTTACTGATCATTTAAAAGGTGACTCAAAAAACTAAACAAAACAAAAAAATCACTCACATGCAAATAAATTAACATTAAAAAAGTAAACATTTAAGAAAAGGGGGAAAATGTATATTTTTGGTGTTTTAAAATGAGACTAAATGCAAAATAAGTTAGCAGCTTTAATCGTGGTACATTAACATGATGCTTTTTTATACTGAACTGCAGAGTAAAAACCACCAAAAAGAGCATCATCAGGTTGGAAAATCATACAGAATATATAAGGCAAAAAATAACACTGTGCAATGTCAGAATCACCAAGTCACTGAGAGGATATGCAAAAGTCCTGTCCTTTGAAATACAGTTTATGAGCAGTTTGTCAATTGAATCAACTCTGAGTGCTCTTCACTTGAGGATGAAACTGCAGCTGTATGGAGGGAATTTTGTTCCACTATTTTTGCTCAAAAAACATATTTTGTAAATTAAATTTTAAAAAAAAGGCAATCCAGAAAGGAAACTTAAAAATAATAATAATAATTATAATAAAGGTTTTAATAGTAAATTTGCTGCTTTCTCAGATTTAATTTAAAAAGTATATATTTTTCAAAAAATGTTTTTTCAGATTTTATATGTTATTAAATTTTATATTAAAAAAAATCTGTTTTTTATGGATATATTTTCACAGATATTAATTTTTTTCTGTTTATTTAGATTGAGTTTGACAAATGTTATTCTTTTTAAATACCATTTTTATGGATCACATTCTCTTCACTTCAAGCCTAATACAAAAGCTCGGTCTAGGTAGACCAACAGAAGGCATGCCCCCAGAGGTAGAGAATGTGATCTATAAAACAGAAATATGAAGAAAAAACAGACAAAAATATATAATCTGTCAAAAAAAAGTTAGTTTTTGGGAAAAATTAAATTATAAAATATAAAATCTGTGCAAACATGAAAAAAACCCATATATAAATAATAATAATAAAAAAAAGCCTGAAAAAACAGCAAATTTACTCTCAACCTTTTAATTTTTTCTGGGTTTTTTCCCTTCAAATATCCATGTGCAAAACGCTTTCTTTGCTTGCAACAATAATGGACAAAAATTCACTCCATACTTTGAGTCTTGAATTGTTCCAGAACACTTGGCCACCACCTGTCAACCCGTGCTGCTTTTCAGTGACAGTTTGTAAACATGGCAGGTTCTCTTTGGGGCAGATCCACCTCTAGAGCTTTCAGCTCCCGTTTACTGCGGGTTGGATGCGTGTGCTGTGGTGCCCGACTGAGGGCTGCGTGGAGAGCCCTGGTAGGTCCGCAGCAGCACTTTGTGCTTGGTGGCGTTCTCCGTGCGACGACTCTGCTGCTCCACCAGGAACTCCTTGAGTCGATTGGAGGTGAAAGTCAGCGTCTGCCTCCTGAGCTTCATCAGATAGGAGTCTTGCAGCCAGGCCTGTGTGAAGCAGTCACGTGTGGTTGGGCGAGCCCTACCAAAGCACAGCAAATAGGGAAGATTATACCATTTTGAGTCAAATATCTTATTTATATCACATTTTATTTGATAAAGAAGAGGTCACCATGGATAACTGCTCAACATCTTCTTGAGAAAAACTGAGGCACTTTGGGAAACATTTGGGTAGAGTTTAGTTGGGTCGAACTTGGCCAGTAGGATTTTAGACTCAACCTGTCGCGGGTCCTTATCTTCGAAGGGAAGTCGGCCGCTAAGCCTGAGGGGAAAGAGGAACAAACAAAGTTAGATCTAACAGCAGAGCATCTGTGGACTTTAAGTGGGAGAAGCTTGAAACACTTTACAACGGGGATGGACTTTCAAGCTCCAGGGGCGGAGCTAGAAGGGGGGGCAAGGGTGGCATCACATACGCTAAAAGAGATCAAGTTTACTTTAAATGTCTAAAAAAAGACAAAATTGGTTACCAAATTACTGTTGTATTAAAAAAAATAAATAACAAGCAGGATGGATGGTTGAGACTCTCAGGAAACAAGATGATTTTTTGGGAAATCAAACAAATTCCTTCATAAAAAATTCATAGACATTCTAAAAAAAAATATTTAAGATCAGAGGTGGGTAAACTACTTATAAATTGGACTCAGATAATCAAGGTGCAAAAAGAAAAAAAACCTGTAAGGAGATTAGCTCCAATCATTAGCATTTCCAGCTCCACAACACAGACAGGAGGCTAATCCCCCGTTTAAATGAACAGGATGAAGGAAACCAGGCAGGGTTTTCATTTTCTGGAAGTGGATAATGTAACACTTACACTTTTCTTATATAGTAAATTTAATCCAAGAAATGACTCAAGTAAAAATAAAGTATTTAGTACAAAGGCTATTCAAGTACTAATTTATTTATCAATCTCAAGTTTTATTCAATGTTTAGAAATTACGACTATGAGCCAGTTCTGGTATTTTAAAGACTAAAATACATTAAAATAAATGTCATGATTATAAAAGAAAAAACTTATTAAACCAATACTGAAGGTGAGAAATTTATATATGATAAAAGAAACTTCCATTGACTATATGTATTGTTTACAGTGTGTTCAAACTTTTCGAATTACCTCTAAAAGTTTTTTTTTTTTTACTTTCTACTTTTATCTGTTTTCAAATCTTAGGATCAAAAACATTCCTCTCGTCTTGTAATTTGTATCTGGAAACAGCTGGTAAACAGCTTTACTCTGTGAGGCAGCCTACACCTTTATAATAAAGCTTATTGTTAGAGTGGCTCAATTTAACCTGAGCTATCTCCATAGTTGAGCTGCTATAGGCTTAGACTGCTGGAGGACATAAGGAGCCCTTTTCCTCTCTTCTACATTGTTCTTCTATTTTTGCATAATTTCTTCTTTTTTCTTTAACTTTGTTTTCTCTGTTTTTTTGTCTTAAAAGTGGCTACTACTCCTACTACTACTGTTAACAATGTCATGTTAAAGATGTTCATCAGTGTTTAGTCCTGTTTCTCCTTAAATTATTGCCTCAGCCTTACTAATTAGCTCTCTTTCATACTCTAACCTGATTACCCGCCTCAGCTTAACTGTTTCTTTCCCAGACAGAGCAACCCCTGGAACTAGTTTTCTGTTAACTTTTCTAGAAACATAGAAAGTATTTACAGATCAGTGCTTCTATGTTCTTTTTTGTATGTCTGCTTCTGTCTCCTCGAATCTGCAGTCGGCCTCAGTAGAAGGCCGCTCACACTGAGCCTGGTTATCAGAAGGGAGTTTTTCCTCTCTGTCTGTGCATGCATGGTCAGTGTGAGGGATTGCTGTACAATACCAGTGAATGTCTACTGCTTATACATACATCAAACTATTTAATGCATGGATGCAATCAACTGATTCTCCAGTCTGACTGTATGATCTGGTTGAATTATCTTTTTTAAAATTCCTAAAGATGTCATTTGGTGTGAATTGATCACATTTCAATACATTGAATTAAATGTAAGGCTTTTACAGGTCAAGAATCTTGAGTGACTTTCTGTTTTAAAATTTTAACTGTGCTATTAGTAAACTAGCACGGAGCTTACATGATGTAGGTCACGACTCCGACAGTCCAAATATCAGCAGGAGGACCGACGACTTCCCCCTTTACCATCTCAGGAGCTTATTAGAAAAAGTAAAGAAATACATGTAAAAATTCCAATATTTTTTTCTGCTCTCTTTTGAAGAGAAATCATCGGAAACGTGTCCTCACCCATGTAGTCCAGCGTTCCTGCTGCTGTGATCTGGGGTTCTAGCTTGAGAGGGTTGAAACTCTGAGCACTTCCAAAGTCTACTATCTTAACGACGTTCAGGTTGGTCACTAAGATGTTCTCCGGCTTCAGGTCTAGATGGAGGACTCTGTGATTGTGGAGATACTCCACAGCCTGAAGAATCTGAACCAGGTAGCCAACCACATCGTCCTCGGAGTAACGAAACCTTTAGGATAAAGGAGCATTGGAAAAGACGCCTTAGAATCTATCCACACAGAGACAAGATTTAGTAGAAATTAGAAAAGAAATTTGAATATAGAATAAAAAAAAATGAATATGAAAACAAAAATAAAAGTTTTACTAAATGCATTGCATTTTTTTTCAAGTTTCAGGTAATGAAAAGTGTTTTGTTTAAACCAATAACGGAACAAAATTCTCTCCATACGTTTTTGGAAGCCCATTAACGTTCGCTTTGTGTTCGATTTCAGAGGCTGCATCTTCCAACATTGGAAAAAATCGAAATCTAGATAAGTAATTTTTTCTTTAAATAAGTGCATTTGTTCTTGAATTGAGGAGATAAAGAGACATTTTGCCAATGGAACAAGACAATTTAGATTTAAAATAAGAAAACACAATTGCATTGTCCTATTTCAAGTGCATATTATCTAACTGTCTTATTTTAAGAGTAAAAATACTCATTCCATTGGCAAACTATCTCATTTACCTACTTAAAGTAAGGATAAATGCACTCAATTTAAGAAATTCTTACTTATTTCTAGAGCGTTTTTTGCTGTGAAGGGCCCAGTCTACCTGGACCGGCTCTTTTGAGGTCCGGGAAAATAACGAGGCCGGAAGGGTTTAGCTATGGATTCAAACAGGCCCAGCCTTCTCCAGCTTTAACCGCCCGTATGCTCTGTTGTGTAGCAACAGTTACAGTTGACACAAAAAGCAGGCGAAGAATGGATACCGAACTTCTTTTACTGTTCTTGGTGCTAATAACATTTTGGAGGAGCAGCAGTACCATTGTGGCGAATATCATATTTATAGTCCCCACACTGCAGATATATTGGAATCTGTGCTTACATGGCAGCAAAATCCATTTGCAAAGGGAGAGATAAACTCTTTTAGTAAAACAAACATTATCTGCCACATATTTGACTCAATAACCATTAAAAACAACTATTTTCATTTATTTAAGATGGAACTATTCACATACAATAGTCACCACTGTTCGGCGCAATTAACCTTTTCCTCTGAGCACCTAGCAGCCGGCCTGCAATGAATCATGGGATACCCAAGGTTGCGTAGGACACACCGGACCCCTACTTCAAAACGGGCAAAAAGAAGGCTGCATTTGGTGACCGCATAATGAGAAGTCTTGCAATCCGAACAGACCTCGGCGCCACACTATGACGTAATCGGGCGACGAATCTGGCCTTCAGAGGACGTAGCCGCTGAATTGGAACTCAACAAGAGTCCCTTTACACCTTCCAAAACACCAGTTTCAGTGCATTTCTATGCAACAGTGCCACCAAAGGGCCTGCCATACATACTACATTGTCCTTACGAGATGGCTGTGGACTAGCTCTCTCCCTAAGCATGTCGTTTCCTTTCCTACCTGTCGGCGAGGCTGTTCAGCAGCTCTCTGCCCGTGCAGTACTCTGCCACCAGCACGAGGTAGCGCGGTGTGACGTAGGCCTCGTGGAGAGCCATGATCTTCTCGTTGTGAAGCGACTTGAGGATCTCGTATTCCTTCAGCACTGCCTGCTTGCTCTCCTTGCTGTAGGGGATGATTTTGGCCATGTAGATTTTCCCCGTGGCGTTCTCTCTACACTCCCGGATCACCCCAAAGCGACCTCTGAATAAAGGAAAAAATAATAAATAAGGCGTCTTAACTTTCTTTGCTTGACTTAAACAGAGTATCTCACCTGGCCTTCTCCTCCAGGAAGGTGTAGGGTTTCTGTGGAACTCCCTGTCGCAGGGCAGTAGACGGCGTGGCGCGTCCAGACGGTGCCCCGTCCGCTATGGGGCTCAGGCTAGAGGTTTGGAGAACTTGTGGGGAAAAGGACACGGGGGTGGGAGCCACGCGAGCAGTGGCGGCAGTGGCGGGGACGTATGTGGGCACCGACGACACTGAAGGCTTGGTAGCGGAGGGAGGTGGGGCTACAAGGGGGGGTGAGGACTGGGTCATAGGGGTCACCACATTTACTGGACTCTGAGGCTTTAGCGCCACAAAGGAGGGAGAAGGCTTGACCATAGGGGGCGGCAGAGAGCTGCTCTGTTTCTCCTCTGGAGCTGTGCTCATAGATGGAGGGTCAGAGGTCAGAGGAGTAGAGGCGGTTCTGAGATCTGGGTCGGGTTTGAGCAGAGGGCATTTTGGCTCTGGCTCAGGTGGAGTAGAGACGGTTTTTACTACAGCGACAGGCGGCGAAACTCCTCCACCTGCTTAACAGAAACAAAACATTCATCGTCAGCCTGGAAACGTTGACGGGATTTAATGATCAAAACATTCCTTCTGTAAAAAATTGAGGATGCTTGAACGCATTTTTCTTCTTCTTTGGTAGTTTCATTTTTTGCCACATATCTGCCCCCTGTTGGCAGATCATGGTAGTACGATTTAAATGGCTGCAGTCAGTTTTATTTTGTATATTATCGTCATTTGCCTGTTTCCACCTTTTTTATTTTCTATTTTAACCAACATCTCAAGTTTCCGAAGATAAAAATGTAGCATAAGAAGAATTTTTTGATGATAAAAATTAAAAAATTAAAAAATTAAGACAACAAATGAAATAAGGACACAATTTTGATCAAATGTCAGTTCAACCCAGCATGACTTTTTATTTATCTCTTTTTCTTCTTACATAAAAGCCTCTTCATTGGATTTCATAAACCATTTAATCACTTTGGTGTTAACAGCTAATTCAAAGCAGGCCATTCTATTTAAGGTAATTTTCTTGGATAAAATCTTTGCTTCTTTTTCATAAATAACAATAAAGGTTTTAGCTATATTTCCCTTTAAAGTTTTTTTATTTCTGTTTTCTCAAATCCTATTTTTTTCTTTACTGTAATTTACTGTAGTGAATTTGTTGCAAGCAAAGAACTTGTGTTGTAAAATGATTAAAAAAATCAGATGTAAACCGAAATGAAAAAAACGCGATCCTGAAATAAAACTTTGATGAATATGTTAATCAACAAAAGATTTTGAGAGTATCTATGCTGTTTTCTTAGATTTTCTTCCCCTGAATTTGTTGTTTTGTATTTTTCAAATGGTATTATTGAAAATTCTTTTTAATTTAAATTAAAATTTTTCATATAACATTTTTTATTTTCTGGCAGAGCTTTGCATTCTGGCTTTCCTCTGGCATTAAAAGTGAAGAAGCATTTCTATTGGTTGTTCATAAATTATTATTATTTTTCTTTTCAGGTCCAAGTGCCCATCAAGAGGGAGCATTTGTATTGGACTTTTAGAAAATCTGGTCTGTAAAAGGTTATTTAAAAGGATTCAAGGGAACTTGAAACGAAAATGGATAAAAAAAATCACATTTGTAAAACACATTGAAAAAAAAAGTGAAAATATAAAATATTAAAAAAACAAAGAAGAAATTTAAATAAATGCTAAAAAAATGACAACAAAAAATATTTCTTTGAATAAAATGTTTTTAAAAACTTTTTGTTTTTATATTTCCATTTCCAAAATATGTCCTTTGCAACAATAATAGTACAAAACTTATTCCATACTCCTCTCCCTGCAATTCCTTAGTCAACTTTTGATTTTCTTTCTGTTGGCTAAATTCTAAAAAGAAGTCCTCTCTCCTGATCCTATAGATTCACACTTTAACCCACCTAGTGAGTCCAGGCAGACTGGAGAGGAGCAGTTGCTGTGAGGTCCTTGTCCTGCCTTGTTGACACAGGAGACTCTGAACTTAATTGTGCCCCCTGGTGGCAGGTCGGTGGCATTGTAGTAACAATCTGCTATTCCAGTGGCCACAGTAACCCAGCTGGACTCGCCTAAAGGACAAGATCATAGAAGAAATGCAAACATTTTACAGCAGCAATCAAGTGTTAAAACTTACACAACAATTAAACTGAAAAACACAAGCAACAAAAAAAGAATAAAATGTCTTGTAGTTACTATCATGACCGCTAGGTGGGAGCATTGGCATGATATTCAAATCAATGCTGCCGGAGTCTGAATTCCTCAGCAGACCAAGTGAACAAATCAGTTTGAAATGAAAGCTGACTTTGTTACTTTATTTAAATGTTTTAAAAAAAATCAACATTACTTTTAAAAATTCACATTTTTAAGAGAATTCAGGTCTTTTACTCATTTCAAATACAAAATACAAAAGCTGCTAAAAAATTGTGAAGGAAGGAAGGAAACAAGGAATGAAGGAAGGATCCAAGGAACGAAGGAAGGAAGGAACAAAGGAAGGAAGGAAGGCCCCATGGAACAAAGGAAGGAAACAAGGAACGAAGGAAGGATCCAAGGAAGGCAGGAACAAAGGAAGGAAGCAAGGCCCCATGTAACAAAGGAAGGAAACAAGGCACGAATGAAACACAGAATGAAGGAAGGATCCAAGGAACAAAGAATGGAACCAAGAAATGAAGGAAGGATCCAAGGAATGAAGGAAGGATAGAACAAACATAGGAACGAAGGAAGGAATGAACAAAGGAAGGAAGGAAGACCCTATGGAACAAAGGAAGGAAACGAGGAACGAAGGAAACACTGAATGAAGGGAGGATCCAAGGAACAAAGGACAGATCCAAGGAACAAATAAAGGAACCAATGAACAAAGAAGGGAACCAAGGAATAAAGGAAGGCTGGATCCAAGGAAGGAAGTATGTAACAAACCAAGGAAGGAAGAAAGGTAACAACCAACGAAGGAAACACACGGGAAGAAGTGAACAAGGACACAAATAGGGAAGTAACAAAATCAAGTCGATACATTGTTAAGGAAAAACAAAACAAAATTCATAAGTATGAAATAAAGAAGGTAATGTCTGGAAGGATTATAATAAATAAAGTTAGAGCAACCAGGAAAAGGAAGGAGAAAATAGGGAGAATAAAGGGAAGATTCACAAAAAACGAAGAAGTTAAAAACAAAAGAGGAAAGATGAAGCACAGAATAAAGGAAGGAATAAAGGAAGAATGTTAACTTTAGAAAATGGGAATTTAATGAACACCTTAAACTAACTTCCAGACCTGTTTGTTCTACCTAGAAACCCTGCATGTCTGCGTCACCATCTTTGTATCCAGCACATGAGGAGCTGCTGATGATTCAGTGTAATGACAGAAAGCTCTGGCGAACCATTACCCACTTGAAAGCTGACTCACTGGATGTCATTAAGACTGTCTTTATGGAGTGGGAGGCTTTATCTCCCAACAGCATCCTTTAACTTCAGAGTCTGTCAACCACTAACCGGGTTTGGAAGGATCCATTGTTGTTTCCTCTGCCTGACAGTTACGCACGATGGGAGTTAATTAAAAAAACAGAGAGATGAGACACTCACCTTCGGTTTTCCTTTCCAGGGAGTAGGTGCACGGGGATTTGGTGTCTGATGGTTTCCACAGAACCAGAGCTGTGTTGTTGTAGGTCTGAGCTACTTCAGGTGTCCCAGGTCGTTTTGGAACAGCTGGAGTGAATGGGTCGGGGAATCGATGGAAAAGAAAAGACATATAAGGCTAGTATTTATCTGAAAAGTATGGAGTGAATTTTGTTCCATTATTGTAGCAAGTAAAGATCATAATTAATTTAACATTAAAATAAAAAAAAAACAAAAACAAATGTTTTTATTTTCTCAGATGTTTAAGAATTATTTTCTTCATTTGTTTTTTTCCCCCCTCAATTTTATATTTTCACTGTATTTCCCGTCTTCAGATGGAGTTTTACAAATAACATTCATTTCAAAATGTATTTTACAGAAAACCTTCTCTTCACTTCAAGGTGAAGGACTTCCCTGTGGAGTAAAGAGGGAATATGCATTTTCACTGGGCTGAATTCAACTTTTTTGAAATAATTACATTTGAAAAAAACAAAAACAAAATAATAATAATAATAATATATATATATATATATATATATATATATATATATATATATATATATACACACAAATAATTGAAAAAAAAAATGAAAATCATAGAAATCTATGGAGGGATTTAGGGGGGCTGTGTAATTTTTTTTTTATTCGAACACAAGAAAAACATTTTTTGAGAAAGAGTTCAGAAAAAAACGCATTTAGAATTCCTTTGCTGTTACTTTCTTGTATCAAACATTTATTTAATTCCCTAATGTGCTGTTTACATTTATCATTTCTGTTTAATATTGCTTGTAGGTCATAATCTGATGCTTCTTTGACACTTAACTTTACTCAAAAAAACAAACAAACCAAAATATCTAATAGTTCCTTTTGTTTGTTTTATTTCTTAGTGGTCCTTAATATATTATGCTGGTACTAGTGTACCCATCAAAGGCACTGCATTAATTATGTTTCAGGGATTTAACAGTTCTCTAACCTCGACTGATGCAGTAAGAAGCTCTGCATTCCTTTAGGCCAGAACGCAAGTTAAATCTTTTATATATTATGCAATGCAAATTAAAATAAACTACAGCAGATCAGAGAAATACATGCCTCCCCAAAAGGCAGCGAATGGTTGGAAGTATTAACGACTTTTACTGATGCAGGACATAATGAACCATGTAGACTCCAAGGTCTTTAGAGAACCACTGGTCCATGCTCATAAAAGGGATTTCACACTGCAACACGAATGGTGAGTGCGAGTGATCCCTGATGTAGAGGTTTGTTCAAGAGCAAAGCAGTGCAAAAGACCTGTTTTTATTGATGCAAACATGCAGGTAGAGCTCTTCCGAGCTCTGGTGCGTCTTTCTGTCTGGTCTCTGGGTCTGATCTGACTGCCTCATTATCTCACCTCTTTTATTCCAGGGATTCTATCCCAGAACAGGTCCAGGTCAGATGGAAGTACCATTGGAAGCGGCTGTGATCCAGCTCACTCACACTTTACAATGTTTTGCCCTTTTTTTGGCCGATTTTCTAGTCATTTGAGATTTTTTTATATCGGGCAGAGTTTCAGCCTCATTGTGCGTCCTGCGTCGTGTAGTATACAGGGTGTAACGAGGGGTGATCAGCCCTTTACAACCACCTCTCGATCAGGAATCGAGGTTGGGAGAAAATCTAACTTGACTGAAATTCAGTCAGCCCTCGTGAGGTGTTCGTGGGCAAATCCTGCTGTTGAAGCAGAGCCACGAGCGTCTATGAGCCGATTTACCACAACCTCACGATTTTCTTCGTACAGTTTTAGCTGTAGTGGCATGCAAATAACATCGTACAATGTGTGTTCAGCCTAAAGCAGTGGAGAAAAGCTTCACTTCTCCTATTTGATGACTCAATAAAGTGAGTGTAGCTTTGTCGCCCTTTGGCCCGGCAAATTGCTAGCGAAATGTCAGACAAAGCTCACTGACTACGGCTAGCTTCCTTACATGTCTCTCTCCATTGTTTACTTTGTAAGTTTGGGCTCCCAATAAAGGACATATTCTTCTTTAAAGGATCATTATCAGGTTGAAACGCCCATTACGACAATGTCTAAATGAACCAAACGGACATTTTCTGGACCAACTAACTATAGCATAAAGGTTTCAGACATTCAGCCTTCCTGACAAACACAAATGTAAGTACAGCATACTCTAATGCACAGACAGCTCAGTTCTCCTATGGCAAGTACACCTAAACATTAATGCAACTCCCAGAAAGAAAATAAAGGAAATATAGATGTGTTTTTAGGTCACAACCAGTCTGTTCAACAATAGATGCTGAAGGTAGTTAAACGGCAACACTGACTTGATCGAAATACAGCAAATCAGAGTTCCTATCTCTTATTCCTTCACCTTCCCCTTGATCAACAGTAAGAAGAATATCATGGCTGGAAAGGAAGTCCAGACTGCCAGTATCAGGACAGCCTTTAGCCTTGCCTACCATACATCACTACGTGATAAAATCGCACATAGATAATGGTAATCAAATGTCCCACAAATGTAGCAAATGTGTAAACTTCTCCATAATAAAAATCTAATGGCTTATACATTAAGGGCTAATATGTAATGTCACACACAGGAGTGTGGGATTCTTCATCGCTCTTTAGCACCAGATGGGTACATCGCATGCCCCATGCTAAACTAGAAATGCATTCAGACAGCGCAGATCTCTAGCTCATTGTGATATTGCTAATCCCTATATTCACAGAATCTTTAAAACATTTCTGGATCCAGATGGTGATTCAGATCACCACCAAATTTTAATAATTTGTTGCCAGTCTCAATACAAGCCCTCTCAGAAAATTTCGGCAAAATCCATCCATACCCTTTTTAAGTATTTTGAAACAGACAGACAAACCAACAGCAAAGAAAACATAACCTCCTTGCAGGAGGCAATGGACTCAATTTGATGTATTTAGGTTAAACCCCTGTATTTTGTTCAGTTAGGTATTTTCTAGCTACCACTATGCTATTTTTGTCTTTTCAGAGCAGTCCTCGAGAGCCACACTCATCATACCGGTTGCTGTTTGGGCATGAGCCCCTGCAGCTAATATCAATCATCATCAGTTCAGTGGGTGCTAAATATATTATTAGGTTAGCCTAGCATAAAGTCAATCTGCTTTCATTTATATTCCTTACAGCTGCAATAGCATTCGGACAAATCTCTCCGCAATTAAAATTCAATAATGTAAAATGTTTCATTAGGAAAATTACTGTATGGCTTTGAAGTGTAAATAAACATCTAAACATTGTAGGGGGGTAAGTTGCAAGTATTTAAGTAGCTTTGGGAAAACGGGAACCACTTACAAGCTACAGAAACTGTGCAAGAAGTTGTGATAGTAGCGATTGGGTTGGTCGCAACACATTCGTACACCCCAGCATCTTTGTGGCCACACTTCTGAATTGTAAGGAGTTGCCTGCCGTCAGGGTGGGAGATGCATTTGGTCCTGCTGTCAGTCACCTCCAATGGCTTCCGGTCTGGAACGCAGGGTAAAAACAGAAAAGAAATCAGCCTCAGTGTTTGATTAAATATTAGTTGTAAAAATTGGGTATTTGAAGTTACCCTTCATCCATGTGATTTCTGGGTGTGGACTGGCAGCTGGAAGGCAACTCAGAGTCACATCTTCCCCCTCCAATAGGACGTGGTCCTTTAGTTTAATGTGGAACACCGGAGCAAAATCAGAAGCAGAGCGGATGAACTGCTGGCTTTTTGTCAGACCTTCCTCTTTGGGTGCAGATGATGGTAAGTCAGTCTGGGAGGGAGTTTTCTCTCTCTTGCTTCTGGTCAAGCCCCACCTGTCCCACCGTGATCGTCTCTCATTTTCTGAGGCTTTATCTGACTGGATACTAGAGGTGGAGTCAATTGATTCCTTGGATGTAGCAGTGCCAGTTTGCTTTGCCAACTGATTTTCAGGGATGCCCATTCCTTTGAGTCCACGGCCTTCAGAGTGCGAATGACGATGTCGAGCAAGCAGGGGTGTGCTCCTACCCTCTCCGTCTACTTTTCTCTCTTCTGACTGACTACGGATTTTGGAGGATATTTCCGCCACTTTGTTCTCAAACTTGTGACGTATTGCTAGAACAGGAGATTCAGAGACCTTGTTGATACCCTTTTGAACAAGGTCCTTTTGACTCCCCTTTGCCTCTTTTGCTTTTCTCTCCTCTGACTGACTTCGAATTTTTGCAGAGATCCCTGCTACTTTGGACTCAAACTTTCGCCTCATGGCAGAAACCGATGACTCGTCAACTGTTCTGGGTTCTCTCTCCTGAGACGGTCTCCTCTCTCCAGCAGCGTTCAGATCCTTTGTATCTAGAGACTTACTGCGACCAATAGCCCATGAAACCCTCTTGTTTGCAGCACTTTCCTGTATATTTGGTCGCTTTTCCTCTTTTTTCTCAATAGAAGTAGACCTCCTTCCTCTTAATGAAAACCTCCCCATCAGACCAAAGCCTGTGTCCCTATCAGCCTCTCTTAAATCTTGGACAGACTTGGATTTCTCCTGAAGTCCCGAGGAAACTACTGCAAGAGGTGCACCTCTGGGTCCCGGCCTGTAAATATCCTCTCCCCCTTCAACTGTCTTGCGGCTCAACACTGGGGATTTCTCATCAGATCTGTTTCTGGTCAGTTTACGGAGTCCCCGGGTCAGGGATGACTCGCGTTTCTTGAACTTTGCCTCAAAGACCTCTTCTGAATCAATGTCTTTAATGTCCGTTCTTAGAACAGGTTGGCGAGGGATGATGGTAAGATCGGGGTTTGAAGATGAGGGAAGAGAACCAGGATGTCCATCCCCCTTTGCCACTTTGGCAAACACAGCTGGATGCTCAGGTAATGGAGATATATCTAAGGGGTTCAAGTCGTTTGGTTTGTGTGAAACAGTAAGGGATTTTGATTGGGCCAGTTGATATGGTACAGCAACTCTAGTCTCTACAGTCATGCTACCTTCTGTCCCTTCCACTTCCATAACATTTTTAGGGGATATAACAGAGGCAGATTGTGTTTCAGATTCTGCTTTGGTCCTCTCTTTTTCTACCTCTGCATCCAAATGTTCTTTCAAATTGTGATTATTTTGCAGTTGATCTATATTGTCTGCAGCTGGGAGATCAAAGCAGGCATTTTCTCCTGGCGAGGTTGATGTAGACTCCATTGTAGCTTGTTCAGTGAGTGCAGACATTGATATTGCTTCCTGAAGTTTCTTTCCTTCTGTGCTAGCAATGGAAGAAGAGGAAGTAGAAGGTATCTCCAAGGGGGCTCCAAACCTACGGTGCAAGGGCATAGGCTCTGAATCCCCCTGTGAAAAGGAGACACTTTTACGAAAAAACTTAGTCTTTGGCGTGTCTTCTCCGGAACTTTCACATGAGGCTGCTTTGGTAAGGGTTGATGGCCCTTCCCTGGATCTTCTTAAACTTCTCTCAAGAGACCCTGTCTGCCTTTCTTCATCAATGCCAAGAGTTTCGAACAATGGCCCTCGTAGGCCACTCATTTTTTTATCAACGCTTCCTCCCCTGAGCAGCCGTTGCCTCATTAGCTCTAGTTTTAAAGCATAATCTTCCTGACTTAATATTTTGGCCCCAGGGCTTGAGCTGCGATTGGGCAGTTCCATAGAAACAGCCTTTTTTAGGCCCTTCTTACCTCCCTCTGTGTTCTCATTTGCATTTTGTTCTTCTGGGTCAATGTGAAGAAGAAGAGCTGAATCTGCAGAGCTGCCTCTTCTCATGGTACCCCTCCTGGCTTTTGTCTGTATTTCATTCGACTCTGTACTTGATCCTTTCTTAAGGTCTTCTCCTTTAGCCTTTCCAACTCTCTTTTCAGTTTCAGCCTCATATAACATGGTTTTATTCCCCTCTGCTGTAGAGCTGTCTATACCCACAATTTCTTCTTTTCTTTTACTACTGACATCAGCTATTGGGAATCTGGCATCTTCATCTCCTGGGATCTCATTCAGAGAGACCCTGGACCCAGAGAAGACCATGGACAAGGGCATCGGAATAAATGGCAGCTCATCGACGTCTGCGTCCGAATCTGAAGAAGAAGAAGGAGGCGGGGAGCCTTCTTTCAAATGACGGGCAATGGCTATTGAAAGGTGGCTGGAGGAGTCATTCAGGAGCTCTGGGATTGACCTCATCACCATCTTTGATTTATAGTTGATAAGGGAACGCTGAAATAATAAACACAAAAGACCTGGGGTAATTTCTTATGATGTTTTACTATAAAAGGTTTGTTAATATCAGCTCCAACAGCAACGAGGGGTTGAAACAAATACAAAAATGAAAGTAAAAATATGAATAATATGAGGCCCCCAGTTTATCACATGCATGGTGCAATTTTTATGTTACATTTTTAACGTTGCATGAGCTAAACTAACGTTAGCTTCACAGACAAGTAGGAGAGAATCTATAGGAGTATTAGAAGCAAGAAATCACAGAGATAAGAGTCTCATTGTCACACAAAATGTTCAAAAAACGAATGTGGGGGTAGTTTGCATGTGTGTCTTAAATGAAACTGCTTGTTTGATTATTTGCTACACTTGTGCCTTTTTGGCAGAATTCTGAGTTGCTTTCTGGAATAGGGTTGCCAACCGTCCCTTTAAAAACGGAATCGTTCCGTATTTAGAAATAGAGGTACCCGTCACGTATTTAGTGGAAAAGGAACGCACTTTGTCCCGTATTACTGTGACAGTAAAAAATAGAAAATGAAGCACAATGGCGCTTTAGATACAAAACTTACGGTAAACTTGTTCCCGGACCCTGTCCTGCTTTATGACCAATGAGCTGACAACATATATGTAACGATCCAGAATACCCTCATCCCATTGGTCGAGCCAAGTGTTGCTCACGGAGAAGATAGCGGGAGACAACAGAACAGTATAGGGGACAAAGGGGGTAATTTAAATGCTGACGCTGCTTTACTCAGTATTACTCTGCAGCACTCAAAGAAAAAACAACTCCTCACTGCTGCAAGAGCTCAGAGTAAATACAATGGGAAAAAGTAGGCTATCCCCACATAATGTGGCATTGAGCTAATTATTTTTTTTTTTCTGTTTTACAACTATAGCCTACAGTCATTGCTTTTAAGTTTGCTGTTGCACCAAGAATGTGCAATGTTTATTAATAGTTTTATATTCATTTTTACAGTTTGAAGTTCAGCAGGACAGACTTATGTTTAAGATACCTATTTTATTCAGCAGAGTTTGTTTTTGTATTAAAGTGAATTACTAGATAATAATTTGTTTTCCATGTGTTCATGTCACTCACAAATATGTATCTAATTTAATGCAGATTTGAGTCAAATTGTTAAAAAATCATTTCAGACACAAAGGGGACTAAAAAAAAAAATCACCACGCCAGGAGGAGGCAATCGAGTCAGCTGGCATGCACATGAGGTGTCCCTTTTTTCTTTTTTTTTTTTTTCAAGGAGGTGGCAACCCTATGCTGGAGGCACTGTGAATGTCCAGGCAAATCTTACTTAATTCCTTGTTTTGTTCAGAAAAGGTCCATATTTTATTTTATTTTTTACCAAAAAAGGGATATCAGTGTCTCTTTAATCTCACAACACTGAATAACAAACTCTATGCCTGCTGAACAACCTCCCGTTCGTCTTACCTGCCACCGCCTTCTAGCGATAACCTGCTTCAGCATAGCCGTGCTGATGCTCTTATTTGTAGGTGCCTATAAGGCAAAACACAGGGTTAGAGTTTTAGGTCATTGACTTCAGTTAAAGTATAAATAAATCTTCAAAAGAAGAGGCATTGTTTTACTTTTAAACAGTGGCTCACCTTGAACCAAGGATGACGAAGGCACTCTTTGGCATTTGGTCTCCTGGGAGAGGGAAGATTAAATATAAAGCAGTGCAAAAGTATTTAGACTTCCTTCAACTTTTCCACATTTTACCATGTTTATATTAGCAACTCTGGGTTGATCAGTCAAAACAAAGAATGCTATTACCAATAAAAAATAATTATAGTTTCAGGTATCCTAATATAAAGAAATCTTAAAAGTGTGGCAGTCAGCTGATTATAGAGACATACTTCTGGGACCTATCAGCTTTATACACGTAGTCTGACATTTTTTCTCCTCTCTTTGTAAATTGAATATGATTCATTAAAAAAAAAGTAGAGCTTTTTCCATTTATAAACAAATTCTCCATATGATTTTGGTTTGGACTTTGACTGGGCTGTTCTTACTTATACTGAATTTAAGCAAAAATAAATACAAAACTACTTCAAGTACAAGATGAGGCTGAAAACACACCAAAATTAACACACAGGCACTCAGAAACCTTTTAAAAATGATTTGCTGCAAGCAAAGAAATTACTAAGCAGTAAACTGCAAACACAAAACCCACTATTAGCACATAGGTGATGTGTGAAACCATATGCTGTTGCCATCCTGACTTGTGGTCTTTTTTCTACTTGCAGTTCTTTTATGGAGTGTCTTTTGCACAATTATTGGTTCAAGTTAAGTATATGCGTTTTGAATTGAAATAATAAAAATGTAATCCAGAAATTAAAATAAAAAAAACTTAAATAATGATCATTTTAAAAACGGTTTGGAGAGTAGCCTAGCTGTTTTGTCAGATTTATATTTTTTTTTTAAGATAACATTTATAAAATTGACAAACTTTTATATCAAATGTAGTTTTTTTGGGGGGTATCTGCTGTTTTCTGAGATAAAAATTGTATTTAAATTTTATTCTTCTTGTATTTTAGTTTTCTCTCTCTTTATTTTCAGATAAAAAAAATGTTTATATGAAGTTTTAAAAATTGCAACCTTTTCAAACAGCATTTGAAAAGCATGAAAAAATCTCTAAGCTAAGACTTCAGCAACAACTATTTCTTTATGACTCCATACTTCAAGCTCAATGTAAATCCTGTAAATAAAGAGAAAAAAAACATTCTAAAAATCTAAAAAAAAAACAGCAGTTACTCCACAAAACATTTTTTATTTAAAACGTTTGTTAAAAGTTTCATTTTGTGTGCCTATTTACAAACTCATTCCATGAATCTTTTCTACAACAACATTTTGGTTGTCAGAATGATTTATGTGTTTGAAGCAAGTTTTCGCTTTCTTTGCAAGATATTCCATTTGAACTTGTGTGTTAGCCTATTTTTTTCTTTTTAAAGCTAATTTATATTTGCAGTACTTTTATATTTGCTTTGCCTTAATGTATATGCACTGGTTTTGCACCTATATTAGTTTCTGTTTCTTTTTAAACCTCTTACTGTTTCTTTCTTTCTTGATTGTTCTATGTTTAGCTATAGCTAACGCACTCCCTGCTATATAAGGCATCCCGCAGCATGATGCTGCCACTAGCAACTTTGCAGACAACTTGTATTTTTTATTTTACAATACAGTTTTTCACTCTCTGTAGAGGTTCAGAATCGATTAACAGACGCTCACAGCCTGTCCACCACCAGCAGCTTGATGACGAAACCCTTGGCCTCCCTGCACAGGTCTGAAAACATGGCCTCCTCGAATGCCACGTTGTAGTTCCTGATGTTCAGCGCAGTGGCTCTGTCATTCTCACCAGCAAACGGAGACACTCCAGTTAGACTGGAACACAAACATATTAGGGTTCATTTATTTTTCAGTTTGATGCATTCCAGGACTAAATATTTGACTGAAATCTCTGCAGCCTACCAGAGATAAGTGATGACTCCAACAGGCCTGTGGAGAGCAGGAAGTGGATTACGACATGCTAATCTATGGCTTCCAGTGGAATTAAGAGTCGCTTATCAAGTCTTGGAGGCGGGAGGCTTACCATATGTCTGTTGCCGTGGAAATTGGAGTTTGGTTAACAACCTCTGGAGCAACATACTCCGGCGTTCCGTATTTGCAGTAATACTCCTCTGAAGTTTCCAATTTCATGGCGTTCCCAAAGTCACAAATGCGGATTTGGTCACTTCCTGGACTTGCCATTAAAATGTTTTCCGGCTAAAGGGGACATAAGTGTAAGTGATATGAGTAGCTACCCCTGATTAATAAACGATGATCATCGTAGGGATGCACCGATACCTTTAGGTCGAGGTGAGCTATGTTTTTTTGGTGAAGATACCGAAGCCCTTCCAGAATCTGTTGAACCAAGCTGCGGATCTGCATGTTGAGAGATTATAAAAAAAAACGATTAACTTTAAAGTTACGTCACGTGGCTGCAGAGCATCAAGCAGAGCAAAACGCACCAGCTTCTCTGCGACCGTTGTTTTCTTCACCATCCTGTCCAACATTTCTTCGTGACATCTTCACAAAAAGCTGAGGGGAAAAAAACCTGAACCGGGAGTCGACTTTATGATTCGAGTGGTGGGTGCAGGAGAGATGGATTACAAATGAGCAGAACTCCCACGCCTGCTATCTATTGCTAATTCCTCCCAGCAGCAATGAGTCAGAGAAGAGTAGCTACATCATGTGTGCCCAAGGCAGCTGCAGAATACATTTGTTTTGTTTCCTTTCTGTCTAGAAATATCAACATTTTTCTTTCTAAAAGAGCTTGGGGAAACAAAAAAAGCTAAAGTCCAAGTGAAAGGATACAGCTCTGTGATGAGCACCACCACATTCTTCTTCTCAAAAGCATCGTGGAAATAAAGAATCTGGTCATTGTCCAGCTGAGCCAGCAGATCCATCTCCCTGAGGGCCGCTGCTTTCCTCTTTCCCCGGGCAGAGATGAATTTAGCAGCCAAATCCGTCTTCTCTGTTTTTAGCGTCACCCGTTTCACATAGGAGAACGCCCCCCTGGTTCAGCAGGCAAACAGAGAAGCATCATTAGTCCAAACATGTGTGTGTGTCTACCCTTTTTACATGACATCGTACATTGTCACTGTTAATGCTCATGTTAGTTCAATGTTTCGATGACTGTGTCCCCAAGCATGAAAGCACCCTGGGCAAGAGCCGGTTATCCAATTTAAGACAATAAATATATATATATAAGCATACATTTATATATATATATATATGTATATAGATATACGTGTGTATATATATATATAC
>NW_015150548.1:301936-315842 GCF_000732505.1 Cyprinodon variegatus
GTGTGAATTTAGTTTAGGATTACGGTTAGGTATGGTTAGGTTGGGTATGAACCCGCAATACTTAGGGTAAGGGTCACAGTTAGGCTATAAATAGGTTACAAATGAATTGGTTAGGGTTAGGATTAGGGTAAGGTTTAGGCTATAGAACTGGGTTAGAAATGAATGAAAGTCAATTGAAGGTCCCCACGATGATAGAGAAACGTGCATGTGTGTTTGTGTAACAGAGAGAGGGAACCGGTAAGGAGTGAAACAGCTTTGTCGAACTTGTAAATCTGTCGTAAATGAGTTGTACTTGCATTTTTGCATAGTTGTAACTTTTGAACTTTTTTTGTAACCTCTATACTTGTATTCTCATACTTAAAAAAATCTGATATCAAATATGTTGAACTCATAAAACAAATGCAATCTTACATTTATTTAGGTTTATTGAAAATCAATCTGCAAAAGAGAAATGTGAAAAATATGTTTTTAAATATAACTTACAATAATGGAACAAAATTCACTCCATACATATAGAGATTGCTGTGTCTAATTTGACATTTCATTGTCTAATAAATCCATCTGAAATTTGTTGGCCTTTATCTTTTCTCTATTTTCCCTTTTCCAAAGGCTAAACCTCTCTCTATGAGAGACGGACCCAAACAAATCCAGTGCCAGCTAATGTATTCACTCCACTCAGGATGGTGAGTCATCTCTGTTTCTGTCTGCTGTTGTTAAGCAGGTTCAAACCCGCCCCCTCCCAACCCATCCTACCACCCTCACCCCTTTAGGCTGACCCTGAGCGCACCAAAACCCATTAACGTCAGCTCCCTCGCTGTGTCTGAGGGGAGCTGCGGCGCCTCCACACACAAACGCGCTCACCTCCCTATTTCTTTGTGAATATCATAATAATCCGTCAAACGCCTCATCGTCCTCAGAATCTTCCCCTTGTCCTCCACGGGCTCCGCTGCTGCTGCTCGCTCTGCATGAAGCACAGACACAGGCGTTTAGAATGGAGCAGTGACAGATGGTTTGGTTTCATAGCTGCAGAGCGCCTCTTGGTTTCTGCCATATGGGGCAGATTTACAGAGCAATTTCCAAACAACAGCTAACTGCAGAGGAGAAAATATGGAGTAAACTTTATTCCATTATTGTTGCAAACAAAGAACATGTTTTTAAATGGAAATTTGGGGGGGGTAAAATGCTTTTTAGTAAATAATAAAAAAGATTTTGAGAGTAAATTAGGTGTTTTGTATAATTGTTTTATATGTTATCTTTTTCAGATTAAGTTTTATTGATTGTATTTTTTTCCAATTCCATTTTTGTACATGAAAAAAACACGTTTAAATTTAGAAGAAACCCAATCCAGAAATTAAAACCTTGCAAAACTTTTTTTGAGAATTACTTTTTTGAGAATGACTTTGCATTTTCTATTATTTTTCTTTTTTTCCACTTTTTTTCAATGTTTATGTATTCTAGGTTTAATGTTTAGGTATTTTACCCTTTGAAAAAAAGCTATCCAGAAATGAAACTGAAAATACTTCTAATGCAAAAGAGATGTTTTGAAAGTAAATGCTTTCTAAGATTTTGTTTTTTTCATTTTAAAAATAAGCTTTTTTCAAATTCTGTTGTATATTTTATGTTTTCAAGTAAAAAAAAAAATCATTTTACGGTAGTTTTTCAAATTCCTGTATTTCAGAATGGGTTTTGTGAATTGCAATTTTTGAAAATCCGATTTGCAGATCACATTCCCTGCACTTCTGGGATCGGGCTTTCCTCTGGAGAGAAGAAGCTTTTCTATTGGCTGCTTCGGCTGTTAGCAACAATATTTCTATTGGGCTTAAAGTGAAGAGAATTTCATCTGTGACACACAATAAAAAAAAAAAAAAAAAAAAAAGAAGACATAAAGATATAAATTCTGTGAAAGCTTTTAGGATAAATTAAGGATAAAAAAAATAAAACACTACCTTTAAAACCCTTTTCTGTTTAGCAAGGTTAAAAGTTTCCTTACTGGATTATATATTTATTGCATGGTTTTGCAACAATAATGGAACAAAATTGACGCCGTACACATTTCAGTTAAAACTCTGAATCTGAGAAGGCTGCTACACCTCTTTGTTTTTTATGTCACTAATTATTTCAAACTGATTCTTTCTCTTCAGACCTGTGTGGACGGTGAGCTCGGCCTTGCAGGACACACAGCCTGCCACGTTCTTGGCGGTGCAGGTGTACACGCCGCAGTGTTCCTCCCGCCTGGCGCTCAGAATCACAAGGGAATATTCAGGGTCGTCGTACACAAACTTGAAGTGGCTGCTCTCAGAGAGGAGCCGATCATCCTGAGAAAGAGCAATAAAAAGATAAGCTCATGTTCATCACCCTTAAATTGACTAAGATGTTCTTTTAATTTGGAGTAAAGTACCTTAAACCACAGAATATCCGGGTCTGGTTTCCCCTCCACCACTACAGCCAGCTGCGTTGTTTCTCCGACATGCACGTCCACGTCCTCCATGATGGATTCAAATTTAGGAGGAACTACAGAAGAAGAACAGTCAAACGTTGGTTTCTCGTCCTTGGCATTCTTCCGGGAAGTTTTCATTGAAATGCTGAAGGTGTCTGACCTGCCATGGCCAGCTGCAGCGTGCAGAGGTCACTACCAAACTGGTTGCTGGCTGTGACCACCAGCTGACCAATGTCGGAGCTCCTGACCCGCTGAATCCTCAGGGTGTGCTGATCGTCGTCCGGCATGCTCATCTCATACGATCCAAGCCTGTTGACTATAGCAACCCCCCTCCTGGAGACAAAGACGCATAAAGCCTCATATATATGACACCGACACTTGTTCTAATGAAAGAAAAGAACAAAGTAAATTCACTAATTGAACGAGATTTTCAATGATAGTCAAAGGATGTGAATAAATTTACTATTAAATACTTATATTTGTTCCTTGTTGTTAATACATACATAATACACATACATACATCAAAATTTACAAGTAAATATGCAGCAATTAGGATATAATGCAAATATGCAATTATAGAATACAAATATTGTGATAAATAAGGTATTTATAATTTTATATTATTAAACTAGCGGCCAGATTGATAAATCTATTTGTAGAAAAGAGAGACAATCAGATGAACCTTCTGAGCTGATTGGACAAACAGAAACAGCAGGTGACACCAAGAGAACAACTGATGCTTTAATGCTCTTAGTGTTCCGCTTTCAAAGATGAAAATCGTGAATCATGAAGCAGCATTTATACGCTGTGCAGCCTAAGTATGACCTACTTATGGGACTTTATAGGTGTTACGCCATTTTATGAGTGTCAAAATGTCTGGTGGATGAAGAAGAAGAGGACTCATAATTTCCCACAATGCACTTTGAAAGGAAGGGACATCAATGGTCAGTAGACAAGCAAATATATTAGGGTGACCAAACGTCCGTATTTCCCGGGACATATCCGTATTTCACGTCCTGTCCTGGGCGTCCCGGGTTTTTTTTAGAAAGTGAGGAAATGTCCTGTTTTTTAAATTACCTTCATTGGACCATTAAATTTACAGGCACTAGGGCACTGCGCACAACGCTGCGTGTGACATAACCCCTGAGCCGCGTCAGTGCGGGCAGCCCTGTTCTTAATCAGAATATAGATAGCGTGACTGTCAGTACGCCAACAACATGCAAAAGCGCAAATGTATGTTTACCGACGATTTACAAAAGAGTTCCCCCGCTTTCAGACCGGGTCAAGACAAACGGGAGGCACATATGTCTCGGTGTCCAATGGAGGTGCAAGGAATCTGAAAAGCCACCTGGGCACCGAAAGTAAAGATAGTCTATTGATATGTTTGTTCATTTTTGGTACATTTTGAATATTTTTGCTACACAAGAGGTATTTTTTGTTAATTAGCTAATTTGTTAATTTATTTTTTTCCAATAGCCTACAGAACAGACATTATTTCGTTCATTACTGAGGCTGAGTATCATGTGTTATTGGGAGTTGAGAGTTATTGTTAACTTTTATTGTGAAGTGAGGGATGTTTAGATGAGACATTATTTCTTTCATTGTGCTATTTATTCATTACAGGAATTGTTAAGCATTTTTAATAAATACATTTTGAATAAAATTATCGTTTGTTATTGGAGTTATTGCTGTTGACTTTTACTGAAAAGCATTTTTAATAAATCAACTGTAAATATCAAGTTATTGTAGGATTACGTAGGTCCCCCCACAACCCCCCACCCCCCCGCTCCAACGTGTCCTGGTTTTCCCAAATGAATATATGGTCACCCTAAAATATATTGCAGAATGCTTTGCAAGAGTTCTCCTTGCAAAGGATCATGGGAGCCTTTTGGGAGCAAAAAGGGACAAAGATGGTGGAGACACAACGGGGAGAGTCACATGACCAACTGGGAGCAAAAGAAGTGATCATCTGTAAGAACAGTCAGTTAACCGAGTTCACTATAAAGTCCTTTATATAGTGCTGGAGGGTCAGAGGACAGGGTGGATGTTCAGACACAGCTATGGTTTGTTACAGCTACAGTATATGTCTCGCCTTAAACCATCACACCCGTGACGGCAGACTCATTTTGGGTTGGATGGCTGAAGCGGAGCAGGACGAGATGGATTCTCATTAGTTTATGAAGGCAAAACTGCAGCAAGAATATATTAAGCCTGCAAGCTAGGTTTATTATGTCATAGAAAAATAAAAAATATTTTAACATCAAAGTTTAAAATGTAGCAAATTTTACAGGTTCATCACTTTATAAAAGCATGAAACAAAAAGAAATGTTTGTCTTTTTTTTTCATTTTGTTATTATACTGTAATATTTAGTTTTGTATTTTTAGTGAAATTATTTTGTTCTTGTAAAATTTGTTCCTTATGCTAAAAACCTTACTTCCCTTAAGATGTTGATTTACATAATAAGATTTTAAAAGGATAAATATGATACATCTGTATGGAAATTATTCAGATTAACAGAATATCAACAATTTTACATTTTCTAATAAACTTTGATAAACCTCCACCAATTGACACATTTGGAAACTTCTCACTAATAATCAATGTCTGGAGATACTTGGTTGGTGTAGCTTGTAGGTCCTTGTATTTATTCTTTTTTTTTACCTTTGTATGTATTCATTTTAAATTTTTTTTTGGGTGCATATTTTACATTTTCATTTTTCTTTTCAAATATCCATATTTAATATTGAAGTTTGAAAATTGTAAACTTTTTTAAATCACATTTTTATAGTTCCATTTTCGTAACTTCAAGCCCAATACAAACTCTAATTCTGGATCAATATAAAAGTTGCTGCTATTATAAATGCAGACCAAAAGAAATGCGTCTTCATTCCATGTCCCAAATAACATTTGAATAAAACAAAACAAAAAGAAAAAGAACAGAAAAAAATAAATATGAGAAAACAAATTAATATGAAGAAAAATGGAAGATTAAAATAAAAAGTTATCCTCAAAAACAGTTTTTAATTAAAAGGTTTTCAAAGTTTCATTTACAAAACAAGTTCTTTGCAAAAATATTGGAACAAAATTCACTCCATACTCATGTGACAGACCTAAAATAGAGGTCTGTTCATAGATTTTTGTTTTTTCCTGAGTAGAGCTTTAGCTCCTAGTTATTAGCCTGTGACATTTTTGAAAAGAAAAACCTTATTCACCAACCTTTTCCAGGTAACCACTGCATGCACGTGGTTCAGGGTGACGGTGATGTTCGCCGGTTGGTTCTCCACCACATAAACCACATCCGGTTTATCCAGAATAACAGGCGCTTTCCTCAAATACGGCCCTGAAGAAATCGAGAACAACACTGTGTTTAAGATTCCCAGCAGGGCTACATTTTACACCAGTTGCGGGCGGCTGTGGTACCTCGGTCCAGAAGCTGGACCAGGTCGGTGGAGGGCGACGGTTTGCTCAGTGTCTTCCCGGTCGATGTCAGGACCCTGAAGGAGTAACGGACGCCCTTGGACAGCGAGCCCACGGTGTAAGTTGTCTCCTTCAGGTTAGACGCCACCACAGACCATTGGATGGATCCCAGAGGCTGCTGCTGCACCATGAACAGCAAAGAGCTGGCATCTGAAAGCATGCACGTATTTAGATTAAACATCTTTAATTTAAATGTTTTGTTTTTTTTCTTTGATTCTGAGCGAAGAACCCACCCAGTGAAGGGTCCAGCCTCTTTGGTGGCTTCCAGCTAAGGGTTATAGTTTTCCCTGTGATGGCTTCAATAACTGGAGGTCCGTCAGGAGGGTCAGGAACGATATCTGTTCATCAAAAACCCAAAATTTAGAAAAAGAATCTGCATCTTTTTCAAGCAAACCTGCAGCTGTGAGGATGCAGCTACCTGTGACGTAGAGGTGAGCGTAGCAGGCCGATTTACCCACTTTGTTGGAGATGACGGCCTTGTAGACGCCGCCGTGGGCATGACAGGCGCTCCGAATGACCAGACTGTGGACATCCCTGTCTGGAGAACACATGGGAATGTCTTATTTATACTCCAAGGAGGCGCTTTGATTGGTTTGTGACCTGGCAGCTGGCTTACGCTGAGTCATTTTTCGCTCCTCGCTGCTTTCGATGCGTTGCCCTTTGTGGTACCAGGCCATGGTCGGGTAGGGCAGGCCGGACACTTTGCATTTCAGCACTGCTTCCTTCCCTTCGATCACTTCCACGTCAGCCAGAGGCTTGACGAAGTCCGGCATGGTTCTTCTCTCCGACTCGTTCTCCAACACCTCGGGCTCCTCAGGGATTGATGGCATCTTTTCTAATTTTGCCCTGGGGATGGATCAGAAACCAAACACAATCCCTGCTGCAGTGACTGACTGACAGAGATGTGAACAGAACCTTCTGGGTTTTCACATTTGGATCATGTTTCAACCACAAAGTGGGATGCTGTGTGATAGAGAGGCATAAAGGACGGAAAAATGACTTATGGAAGCACATTTCTCAGCGATTACAAATGCAAATTATTTGGAGCATGTCCGACTGTTTTGCAAATAAAAGTCTTATTTTGTCCTTTTTTACAGAAAACCTAAAGTTAGGCAAGATCGGATTAAAACATTTTAAGACTTTTGATGCTTAAAGCTATTAAAGAGGATTTTTCTCAGAAATTAAGTTTCCAGATTCATCTAAAATGACTTAATTGATGGATGGCATTTTTACACTTATGGTTCCCCCCTAAAATAAAAATAAAATCAATAAACACTGGCCGTGGAGGTGCCAACAAAACATTAGCCAACCCACATTGGCTACTGTCGAAAGTGGATTGGCTACTTCTTTGTCAATTAAACATTTTACGCACTTGCCACCAGATGATATTTACACATAGCCTGACGTAGTCCTACTCAGTTCTAGTCAGAATATGAGTCTGATACTGCTCCATAGAGCTGTGATTATGGGGCGTGTTTCGAACGAACCAGGAAAAAATGCCTCTGCACTCAATTGGATAGACCTACAACCAATAAGAGCAACGGAGTGAGTGACGTATGTTAAGCGACGCATAGTTGTTGTCAACAAAAATCAAAGCGTGCAGTTGCACGCCTAGAATAAGAGGATGAGCCTTGATCGCGTTTCTCTGTTCCTCTTTTAAAATTAATTTGCTGTCGATATCTTCTAGAACAGACCTAATAGCAGAATCTAAACACCTCAACTCTCCAGCGGCAGCCATTGTTGTTGTCACCCAAGCGAGCTTTGGTGACGTGGTTGATTACGTTACTGTTGATCATCTGTCCATCATCGTATAAAGCCCGCCCTGACAATTTGATTGGATCACCAGATATTGTGCTAGCATACTTGCGCTACTGTTGAGCAATGCCAGACCGAACTTCCCAACCTCAAACGTTGTGGGCGGGACTAAGTTCGGAATGGCACCCAGGCTTATTTACACAGACTCCAAGCGAAACTCGTACGCTGTTTGGCTAGCGGCCCGCTATCCCCTGAAGAACGAAGAAATACTTCTACGCTTTATTTCTGCTGCAGCTTTTTTTTAGCTATTTGTTCACTATTTTGTGTAACCTGGAGCATCAATGCCCAAAAAGAATCCTGACAAATCTAAGCGGGAAAGAAAGCCTTTTTTTCTAATCTAGGGTAATTAGCAAGACGTAAGCATTAGCTATAAGGATCAAACTTTTCTGAGGTTAAAAAATTGAGTTTATGTGGCGATTTTCTCACCTTTGAATGTTTTAATTACAAATATGCTGGATTAATTTTATCCGTAGACCTGTACGGATAAATGGCATATAAACAATCTAAGCTTAGACTTATAACGTGGCCTCGGGATAGCTTTAAACGTAGGAAGTCAAAGTTTTATTTTAGAAATTCAGATTTAACATGCTGCTATATCTTCACTTATTGTGGTTTTGGTGCTCACAAAGTCCATAAAATGAAATTGGTGGTTGAATTGCAAAAAATGTTCTAAGGATGAATAACATACATGTACTGGTAGAAGTCTAACCAGTCTAATTTTCAAGCATACTGCCGTAAATACACAAAACGGTGCGCCGGTCCCGGTGTTATGGCAGGCTGGTATTTCTCAGCTTAACACAATCAGAGGCGTTTCTAGCACAGAGAATTTTTGCAAAGGAGGAGACCGATGCATGCACACAAACGACCTTCGAACATATCTTCCTCTTTCATGCATTTAAGTGGATTTAAGTTTGACTTTAACTGGTCCACACTTATGCATTAATGTCTGAAACTCACAATTTTTAGATCTGACCCAATTTGAACTCATTTGCAGAGCTCCCAATAGCTTTGTAATAGAGAGAAACGTGTTTTCCGCATTTAAAGTAAGAAAAGAACGACATATTTTTTTATTAAATTTGAAAAAAATTACGTATATCCGAAAACGAAAAAATTAAAAAAATTTGTATGAGAAAAAAGGCTTTGAGACGCATCAACCGTTCTGTTCTTTTTTACATTTTTTTTATTTTTATGTTTTAAAATACTTTTTTTTTTTTTTTTTTTATTCAAAGAAAAAAATGCAATGTTTTTTTTTTGTTATATTAAATTACTTTAACATAATTTCTTCATGTCCTGCTTTGCTAACATGAAACAATTGTGGTAAAGTAACTACAGTAAGTATGACTAAGTAAATGCCAAAAATGGTTGCATATTTTTTTCCAGTGTATTAATCCGTAAAAAGGAAATTGGAAACTAAAATATTTGAAAAAAAAAACAAAAAAAACCATTTTTAATTTCTAGATTTCTTTTCTGTCTTTTTCATTTTCAAAAAGTGTTTTCCTTTTTTGAAAACCGCCATGGCTTCCCCGGGTCCGTTGATTTGAGCGCAGGTCAATTAGATGGAGTGTTACAAAAAATTCTGGACAGCGAAGCTTCGATTCGTCTTTTGCAAAAGGGAGAGCAGCAGCAGCACGTATCTGCGGACAGCAACTCTGACCCCCACCTGCAACACCGACTCTTTTTATTATCTTCATAGGGGAAAATCTTACAGTTTTACACAGACAGTCCCACAGAATGATCATACTCCCTACTGTACATTCCTATCTGTATGTATGGAGTTGCTTCCTGCCTTTCTGCTCCCCTGTTAATCAGCTTTTTCTGTGTGTGTGTGTGAGCAAGGTCATTCTCAGCCTTCCACCTGCACATGTTGTTTTCTACACTCTGTCCTCTAAATCTGTCCTGATACATATGAACAATAAATTTTGCTGCAGCTTTAACTTAGCTTTTTACTTCTTTTAGCTTAAAACATGTATATGTATCTTCACCTTACAACAATAATGGAACAAATTTCATTCCATAGAGTCATGGTCATATCTTATATGAGAGTTTTTCCAGGCTGCTGCATGCAATGCTTTGCTTACATGTGGGAGGAGATGGCAGCCCTTGACTCTTGCACGTAGAGCTCAGCAGTACATTCACACTTTCCGTAGATATTCTGAGCGACCGCGGTGTAAAAACCCTCCAAGTCGCTGCTAACGTGGGAGATGACAAGTGAGTGTCGACCCCCCTCTTTAAGGATACGGATGTTGTCAGTCTCCTCCACTCGTGTCTCTGACAGAAGAAAGTAATGAAAGAGAATCATTTAATAAAAAAAAAAAAAAACTCATTTGTTGTGGAGTTAGGGGATTTTTTTATTCTTTTTTTTTTTCATTTTTGCTCTTTAATGTCGTTGGTGTTCAGGATCTCTAGATTTTAAAACACACAACCACTCGGAAGCTTCTTACCAAAGTGCATCCATGTGAGTCGCGGGGCAGGTGATCCGCTCACCTTACAGTCAAAGCGTGCGGTGCGTCCTTCAATCACCTCCAGGATGTCCAGTTTACGAGTAAATAAAGGCTCTCTGGACGGAGCGACTCTCAGGTTTGCACTTGAGGTCAGCTCCTCTGGAAACAAACATGCATTGCTTAAATGTGATTTTTTATTTTACTATCATTATTACCACTTTAACATCTTCATTACATTAAAAAGACAAGCAGGAGCAGCAGTGAATCACCTTTGGCAGTGCTCAGTTTGCAGGTGTATGTACCGCTGTCATCCTCATGCACTGAATTAAGCATCAGACGGCACCTAACACATAAAGAAAATAACCAGGAAGAAGAAGAAGAAGTTCTTAAAATGTTGATCTGAAATCATTAATTGTGCCTGTAGGGGGTAAAAGTGCCAGTTATGTATGTTGACTGAACAGTTCATCGTTAGAGCACAGAGCTAAACCAGATTTTTTATTAGGCAACCCTACATAACTTTTGAACCAAGTATTATATTGATTTAATCTATTTTAAATTAATTTTCAGATCGATATTCAGCATCCCGGGCATATCTAGTGTGTTCTATGGAGTGAATTCTGTTTCATTAT
Organism: Cyprinodon variegatus; assembly: GCF_000732505.1. Lineage (NCBI taxonomy): Eukaryota > Metazoa > Chordata > Actinopteri > Cyprinodontiformes > Cyprinodontidae > Cyprinodon > Cyprinodon variegatus. The sequence continues at coordinate 312,737 of NW_015150548.1, forward strand.
TGTTGCAAACAAAAAACAAGTTTTGTAACTAAGAATTTGAAGGAAAATAATCCAATCCAGACATAAGAATTTAGAAAACATTCAAAATGTTTCCCCATTTTTTAAATGGGTTTAAATGTTTGTTTAATTAGACTTTTTTTCTTCTTTTTACACATTGTGTATTTCATATTGGGTTTTTTTTTTTTCTAATTTTTTTTTATTATTTAGTAAACACAAGACGAAGATAATACAATTCGTGAAACCTAATCTGAAAAACAGAAATTTGAAAAAATCATAAAAAAAATAATTTCGATAAACATTTATCAAAAAAATAATTAAAAAGAAGAAGAAGAAAACTAAAAAGATTTTAGGAAAACAGTTCAGTTACTCTCAAAACCGTTTTTTTGATTAATAATCATATTTCCTGGATAGCATTTTCTTTCTAATTTGTATTTTCAAAATATTTTTTTTTGCAACAATAATGAAACAAAATTCCCTCCATACAATGCTGCCTGCTCCTTGCAAGAACTTTCTTATTTTACTTATGATGGCCAGAACTTTAGCTGACCCAGACCTAACTAAGCTAAAACTCATTTTATTGTCTTATTAAGTGCATGTCACCTAATTATCTTTTTTGGATAGTAAAAAAATAATAATTCCATTGGCAAAACATCTTATTTGCCTACTCAGATTAAGGGTAAAAACATTTCATTTAAGACCTGTTTAACTTATTTCTAGATCTTTTTTTAGTGCATGTCTACACAATCTGATGGTCCGAACCCATCAGATTTCAAAACACTGAGGGAGACTGTTTGCTTTAGCAACAGCGCAGCGTTGCTAGTGGCATTCAGGGGGGGCTAGGCCTAAAAGATACAGGTCTAGCGCCCCTACTGGCTAAAAGTTACACTGCTGCTTTAACACACTTAATTTGAGAAAAAAAAAAAAATACAGTTTTGAATATGCTTTGGAGTCCATTAACTTAAAAGCACATATATGTACATATGAAGCTGATGGTTTACCATTTAACCACCAGATCCTGAATCACATTACAACCACACTCTATGGTTCTGGGCAGCATTAATCCATCTGTTCGAGTGTTAAAACACCTCTTTCAGGAACTACCTAAAAAAATTAAGATGCATGGAACAGGGTTAGCTTTGTTGAGCCGACTGCTTTTTTAGTCCTCTATAATTTTACCCTTTGTTTTTAAGCGGCCATCATAAAAACAAATGGCATCAGAAACAACCATAGAACATTATCTTTTTTTCTATCGCCATGTTTTAATGAGCTTCCTGAGTAAATAAAGGTAACCTTTCCGTTCCATAGATCTTTTTATTTTTGATAACCCACTTTTTATCAGGAGACCATCAATTTATACTTAAAAAGGTTCTTCTTTACCTCAGTTTGCAAAAAAAATTATTATTATTATTTTATTAGGTCACTAACCCATGTAGTTGTTAAATTAGATTTAAAGTTCATTCATCTGAATAAGGAATTCCTAATATATATTACAGTTATGGAGATCCTAAGGGTTTTCTTTGGATTAGTGCTTTTTACTTTATTTCTTATTCTTTTGAGGAGTTATAATAAACAGCAACAGGGTTGAAAAATATTTAAGGATTTTAGATAATGACTGCTGAATATACATTAAAATATAATGATCTCTTTTATTTCTGGCCAAATTATTGTAAAAAAAAAAAATGAAACCCTTTATGTTCTATGGAAAGATCCTACTACTACAATAGAACACTGAGGTCTTTATTAAAGTTGCTGCTTCTCAATCAACTTTAGATTCATTTTTATCGATAACTTCCATCCCTGCATAACGTTGTTGTAGTCTACAGAACTTTCATTTATTACTTTGTTGGAAAATGACTCATTGCGTTTAACAAAGATTTAAAAAACAATCAAATTCAAAACTTGCCTCTTTCCATCAAAATGCATCTTGCAGTTTAGCAGTGCCGGCTGAACGAGCTTTCCGTTAGATAGCCAGTCCACCTCCAGGTCTGGCGGCCCAATGACGTGGCATTCAAATATGGCCGACTCCCCAGCCTTCACCGCCACGTCTTCAACTGCTCTGGTGATCTTGAGCTCCATCTGTTCGCCTGCTGCTCATTAATAGAGCAAACACAATTAGGAGTGAGAGGAAAACATGAACACTACTTGATTGACGAGTGCTGGATCACTCACCTTTGACCTCTACTCTGCATCCCACCTGCTTGGTTCCACGCTCACTGGCGATCTTACAGAGGTAAAGTCCTGCATCCGACCTTTGAGCAGAGCTGATTCTCATTTCGCAGGTCCCATCTTCCCTCTCGCGGACAACAAAGCGGCCTCCTGTCTTCACTGTCTCTCTGTCCTTCAACCTGGGTCAACAGAAAGTTCCTATCACAGTCATGTAAGCTGTGGCGTTTCAGGACCCGCTGTGTCCGCATTACTTTGACCGTGTTTTAGATATTGGTTAAACTGAAAGAGGAAAAGGTAGAACTAATGGAGAAGTCTCACCAAAACACCATTGGTTTGGGATTTCCGCTGAACTTTGCCAATAGAATGACCTCTTGACCTTCAGCTACTGCCTGGTCACGGGGTGCCACCTTAAAAGGGTCAAAACATGATGATTCACTGAATGGCTGGTCTGAATTAATCGCAATTTAAGGATACAAACGGACAAAAAGAATGGTGTATATGGAGGTTATGGTTCGTTCTTTGGTTTTTCTGTTTCACTAAAAGGTTGCAACAGCAAATTATCTCATTGTTTTTCAGTTTTTGCCATTTTCATAGCTTAATTTCAAAGATGTAGATTAAAATGATCCACAATCCACATAATTTAGTTCTTCTTTTAGCTATCTAAATCAAAAACAAAATATAAAATGGATATTTTAATTTGTAATGATTCCAAACATGTTCAAAAACGCGATTAGTGCAATAGTCGCACGTTAAATCAAAAATGATTCATTATCTGAAGTTTGTCTCTTGAAGTTAGAAAAGGACGGTATAGGATGATGAAAAAGTAGAGAAAAAATAAACTACCTTAATTTTCGTACGATAAGCCGCACCTGAATATAAGCCGCAGAAGCTAAATTGCATGATTTGTACATATACAAGCCGCACCGGACTATAAGCCGCA
>NW_015150548.1:316018-325587 GCF_000732505.1 Cyprinodon variegatus
AATTGACTGCCTTTAACTTAAAAGCTGCATCATATGCATTTCAACGTTTGTTTTCCATAATGAGGGTGTCACACAAACTGTCTTGTGCTCGCAATGTCAATCTTTCTAGGAGTCCGCATTCCTTCGCGTACGGCTACTTGTGTTGAAGCAAATGTGACGTCAACATGGTGGATGGTAAAATCCATAGATTTAGGTACCGTATTACACTAGTGGCCGTTAGCTGTAAAAGTCCATAGATAAGCCGCATTGTTATATAATTCGCAAGGTCGAAAAATGGCCGAAAAATGGGGAAAAAGTCGCGGCTTATAGTCTCTTGGAGTTATGATAACTAAACAGGTTAAAATATTAAGATAGAAAAATTAAGATAAAAATCCTTGCATACAACTAGTTTTTGGAAATCTGCAACTTTGCCATACTAATTTTAATATGCTTTTATTCTCCCGTATATGAAACCAATTTATTGTACTGTAGCTCTCTATGCCCAATTCTTGTGCTAATCTGAAGGGGTGTCCCATTACTTTTTGCCATGGAGTATATCAAGTACAGAATGATTCAGCTTTATATAAAATCTTACCTGAAAAGAGGGAGGCTCATTAAAGCCGATGCCTTTATTTAAGGATGATGAGTCTCCAACCTCCATCTCCTCCTCCTGAGGGCTGAGATACTCCTCATCTGAATGGACTGGACTGCGTATGTCCACACCTGCTTTCCCACACTGTTGATAACCCGGCTCTAGAGAAATGGTCCAACAATAAAAAAGTGCAATAGACATAAGTATAACTTCATCACATGGAAAATGTAATGAAAACATTTAGAGAATGTTACTTTGGTTCAGTACCCGAAAGTCAAGGCTACCATAGCAGTGCAGTATTTTACTACTGTTGAAGATGAATTATTTTCTGTTAAGGGTCATGTTTGTATGGCGGGAGGTCAGCCAAAGGGACATCCCAATGCTTGATCTATGATGACCTGAGAGGGTATACCATTGCCTTATATGGTAATGCTTTGGTCTGGGGGAGAACGCATGATACTGTAGCTTGAGAATTTGCCTCCTGGCTTGGTGTAGCATTTTTGAATGAATTGGAAAACCTTTAGTAGATCTGGGCCATTTTGCTTTTCCCATGTTGAGAAGGCAGGCCTAGGAGAAAGAAGGTAAAGACTTCCTCTGTAGTTTGTTTTTACATCAATGATTTTGTTAATACTAAAGAAGTTTATTCTTTTTGTACACTTTTCAAGGAACATTCCTCCTCGGATTAGAACCAGGTGATCAAAGATTACGTTTTCTTGATATAAACCATGGTTTTAGATATTGGTTGAAAGAGTTGCTTTGCAGACAATAAGCTGATATGGGTATACACAACACTCCAAAAAGGAGGGAGCTTTAAAGGACATCTGAAACCCCCTGTGAAGCCTGCAATAAAGCCCCCACACTGCTTCTTCTTTCAAACTTTGACGTTGATTCCAAGAACAGGCTATCTGCACCTTTCTCTTTTTAAGTGTCAAAGAGGAAACTTGGTCTACGAGATACAGATGAGATACAATCCTGGAAGCTTCTTCCTTTGAATCACAGAGCCTACAGAAAAGGAGCCAATGGCGTAACAACGCAACAATAGGCTAATAATAAGCAACATTATCTGGGTGGGCCCCATACGAAGTACAACCATAGTTAACAGTGATTAAAATTCCACTGTCTGTTGCTATTGGTGTGGTGTTTAAACGGCTCACCATCCTGTTGAAATCTGCCATGTTTTGGGGTATAAATAAGGTCCGGTCAGTCAGCCTAGCATCAGGGGGGTTTAAGAGGAATTTTTAACACAATTACATCTGCAAAGAGACGTCCTAGTCCACAATTGTGTAGGGGGCCACTAGGTGTCAGTGAAGGGGCCCCTAAGAGGTCGGGGGCCCCTAAGCAGCTGCAGTTATGCCATTGAAAGGACTAACTCATAGCTCACAGACCCCTGAAACGCTAAGCCCTGAGCTCCACCAGAAACCCCTCATCATCCTTGAAACAGCAAGCAAAAAAGCACCTTCCTTTTTGCTAATATTAATGCTAGCTGAACCACATGCTAACATATGAGCTTTCCTTCTAAAGTATGACAAACGTTATTTCAATAAACATGAATATATGAATCTGTTTTCTGATCCACTCATTACATTTAACTGACAGAGGAGTCACTTTAAAAAGGAGGTTTCTCGCGTCATTAGCCATTAGCTCTTTCTATAAGTAGCTAACTAGCTCTGTAGTGTTATTAGGAATCAGTTTTCTAAATATTAATTCATATCTGATTAGGAAAATAATTTAATAAAATATTACTTTACCAAATAATGTTTAATTCTCCTCTCAGATTTACATTGTGAATTTGGTTGAACAATTTAAAACATCTTCTAAATTTGTTGAAATGTTAATAAAGACCTAATTTCATCCATTTTCTGTCATCTCCAGCTGTCTACTGGCAAGAGGCAGGGTAAACCCTGACAGGTCACCAGTACATCACAGAGACAAACCACCATTCACACACACATCTATGGAGAATTTACAGAAACCAGTTAACAGTCATGTATTTGGACTGTGGAAGGAAGGCGGAGTACCCGGAGAGAACCTCAGGGAGACCATGCAAACTCATGCAAAGCCGACCAAACTCTAAAGTTTATTTTGAAGAGTTTTGAATTAGGTCCACACTCTTCAAAATAAATGTTGGATCCCAGACATCACTTTCAAGCTAAACTGTGACATCATTGCACAATTTTATTGGCAGTATTTTTTAGCCAGTTACATTAGCTTTTTTTCTTCTATGTCTCAATAGCAGTTATTTAGTTTAGTTTTAGTTTTGCTAGCTTAGTTAACAGTTTTTAACTGAAATATGTTTTATCGGGATTTAAACGATATTTGTCACAGTTTTGGTACTGTTATGTTTTCTTTTAAGTATTCAGTTTTACTTTGCTCCATGTTTTCTAGTTTTATTGGTTTAATTCTTATTTTGTTGTGTTTTCAGGTTATATTTTAGGTTTTCAGGTTTTTATTTGTTGCCTTCTGCTGCCCTCTTGTGTTCTCCTTTTTCCCTAGCTCCTTTCCAGTCTGCTCTGTTCACACCTGCTCCCAATCTGCTATCCGTTAGTCCTCTCTTTGTTCAGTCTCCCATAAATACACTCCTTTTGCAGTTCCTCAGTGCAGGTTCCTCGTCTAACTTCCTTCAACTCCTTCTCACTGAGTCCTCCTCGTTGAGATTGTTTTTTCCCCCTGATGTCTCCATGGTTTCTGGTTTGTTTCACTTTTATCACGTTTGACTTTTTGGATTTTTGGATTCCATCCTCTGTTGTCTGTAAACAGACAACAGACAACTCACCTCTTCCTCCCTCCCTCTGCATTTGGGTCCTCAAACCACAACCAAATCCTGACAATTATTTTTATCAATGTCTTATATTTTACAAGGAAGTTGTTGAGAATTGTGTGCAGAGTTCATTGTTTGACCATGCTTTGTTATTGTTCAATGCAAAGCACATTTTGTAAATGGAAATTATATAATAATCCAGGGATTAAAGTTTGAAAAAGGTTTTATTGGGTAAAATACATATTTTGGGGGTAAATTAGCTTTTTTCTTTTTTATTGAACTTTTTTTTCATATTTTAATTTTCTCAATATTTCATCATATTTCTCAATATTTTAAAATGTTATTCGTTTTTCTCCTTTTTTTAGACTGAGTTTTAAGAATTTCAATTGTGTTTCAAAGATCCCAGTCTCTTCCAATTTCTTTAAAAAAAAATTATTTGAGAGAAAATAAAAATTGGGAAATATATAATCTGTTAAAAAAAAAGAAAAGGAAAATAAGACTTAGAAAAAAAATGAAATACACAAAAGTTACCCTAGAAAACCTATTTTTGATTAAAATGATTTTCGAAATTTCTGGATTGCAGTTTTCTCTTTTTTTTTCCTAAAAATCTGGCGCTGTTTTTTTTATATTTATTTCAATTTACAAAAAGTGTTCTTTGCGTTCAACAATAATGGGATTAAATTTACTCCATACACAGTTAGGCATGTGTTCACAAAATAAAACCTGACAAAAAATTTTTATTGAATATGAAATTACATAGTAAAATATTATTATGGTGTCCTGCAGGTGTTAATGAAAACATAAAGTTACAGTGGCTAAAAGAAGAGGACCATGTGATGTTGACCTCTGAAATGAAACCTCTTAATCTCTGACCCAATCATTCTCCTGCTCCAACTGTTTTCAGAAGAGAGAAAAAAAGCTTCCTCTGAGCTCCCTCCTTTGGGAGTTGCTGCTGTCAAAATGAATCCCCTGGCAGCAAACACTTTCTTTTTAAGCTTCAGCTGCATATCAAAAAAGAAGAGCAGGCAGGACTGTGACAGCAGTAAAATAAAAACCGTCCTCTTTTCAATGGGAGAGTGATAAAATGTAATTACTTGTGGGTGATCTAAACCAGATCACCTAGATCTACGCCAGAGGAAAAACAAATTAAAACTTAAACATGAAAGAACTTGCATTATTCAAAGATTGTGATGTACACAAATGAAAAAAGGTTCTGAATGCTGTAAGTTGGTATTCTATTAAATTTTTGGTATAAGCAAAAAAATAAATAAAACAACCTACCTAGACTCAGATCTCTGAGAGGCCTCCATTCACCGGGGAATAAATCCCACAAGTATTTATGTAAACCTGCCAACTCTTATACAACAACTGAACTGTCTGAACTGAAAAAAAAAAAAAAAAACTTAATACATTATTCTGTTCTGACCTTAGCTTCTGTCATGTCGATGATACCTAACCACCTGAAGTCAGGGGGTAGTACACTACTTAAAAAAATTAAAGGAACACTTTGTAATCAGAGTATAGCATCAAGTTAATTAAACTTCTGGGATATTAATTTGGTCAGGTAAGTAGCAGAGGGGTTTTTTAATCAGTTTCAGCTGCTTTGGTGTTAATGAAATTAACAGGTGCACTAGAGGGCCAACAACGAGACGACCATCAAAACAGGAAAGGTTTTACAGGTGGAGGCCGCTGACATTTTTTCCCCTCCCCATCTTTTCTAACCCTTTTTCACCAGTTTTGCATTTGGCTAGGGTCACTGTCACTACTGTTAGCATGAGGCGCTACCTGGAACCTACAGACGTTGCACAGGCAGTGCAACTCCTTCAGGATGGCACAGCAATATGTGCCAAGTTTGCTGTGTCTCCCAAAACAATCTCAAGAGCATGGAGGAGATTCCAGGAGACAGTCAGTTACTTCAGGAGAGCTGGACAGGGCCGTAGAAGGTCTACAACCCATCAGCAGGACCGGTATCTGCTCCTTTGTGCAAGGAGGAGCAGGAGGACCACTGCCAGGGCGCTAAAAAATGACCTCCAGCAGGCCACTGGTGTGAATGTCTTTGACCAAACAATCAGACACAGACTTCATGAGGGTGGCGTGAGGGCCCGACGTCCTCTAGTGGGCCCTGTGCTCACTGCCAGTCACCGTGGAGCTCGATTGGCATTTGCCACAGAACATCGGAATTGGCAAGTCCGCCACTGGCGCCCTGTGCTTTTCACAGATGAGAGCAGGTTCACCCTCAGTACATGTAACAGACGTGGAAGGGTCTGGGGAAGCCTTGGAGAATGTTATGTTGCCTGTAACATCTTTCAGCATGACTGGTTTGGTGGTGGGTCAGTGATGGTCTGGGGAGGCATATCCATGGAGGGACGCACAGACCTATACAGGCTAGACAACAGCACCCTGACCGCCATTAGGTATCAGGATGAAGACCCCCTGTTTAAAAGTACTTCCAGCAGCCTTGTCCAGAACTGCACTATTATATGGAGAATGTCCTCTGTATGTATCTGCTGAAGAAAAGCATCCACAAAGCAGGACTCCACCAGGCTGTGGAGTGAATTTTGTTCCATTATTGTTACAAGCAAAATACACTTTTTGTAAATTTAACAATTTGCAATCCAGACATTTAACTTTAAAAAACGTTTTAATAATAAAAAAAGGTTTTAGAGTAATTTTCTCAGATTTTTCAATTTTTTTCAAAAATTATTTTCTATTTTTTTCTGATTTATTTTTGGGAATTCTTTTTTTTTACAGATTTCATATTTTTGGATTTTTATAATAATAATAAAAAAAATTACAGCTGCACTTATGCACTTTCAATAGATTTTTGTTTGGAAATTCATCTTTTTTTTTTCATTTTTAGATCACATTCTCTTCACTTCCAGCCCAATTCAAAGACTCGTTCTGGATCAATTTAACCAGACCAATAGAAATGCATCTACACTACTCACTCAAGAGGAATGCCTACCTCCAAAGGTGTAGAAAAAGTGATGTAAAAAGGGCAATTCGTGGATAATGCAATTTGTAAAACTAAATTGGAAAAACAGAAATAAAAAAAAATTGAATACAAAATTTGTAAAAAAAAATAAAAATAAAAAACAAGGGGAAATTTAAAAATCTGTTAAAAAATGTGGAAGAATTAAATAAAAAATATAAACATATTAAAAATTAAAAATAAGAAAACAGCAAAATTGCTCTGACAGTCGCTCTACCTCGTCTGTAATTGCACCGATTCCTCTTTCTTTAGCTACAGTGAGGACAGATTTTTGCATCCCAACATTCAATCATGTAAAAACTGAGATCCGGGAACTGTGATGATGATCTCTTTAAGGTTTTGAATATCACTGTGGGTGCCAAAAATCTAATTTTCGTATGTTCCACCCATAAATGGCTGTAGTTTGGTCATTAGATCTGTGCAAAGTGTGAACAAACAGCTGGAGTATGAACATAAACTGAGGACATAAAAGGTTTTTTTTTCTTTTTTCTTTTTTTTTTACTGAAGAATAAATGTATTTGAAAGCGTATGATTTTAGCCTGAACATTTTTATTTGAAATAGAAAATGATTATACTAAGAACACTGAACAACCCTTTTTTTTTTTTTTTTTTTCAAAAATATTTGGTGCGAAGAAGTAAAACTGAAAAGAAACTTAAAACTACTTTTAGATTTAATTTATACATTTTTTTTTTTTCTTTTTTCCCCTTCAGTGTTGGAGCTAGGCTTAGATAACATGGGATGTGAATGGACGATAGGTGCCTAGAAAAAATGTTAACTGTACCATTCATGAAGCGTGACACAAGATTATGTTTTAGTGGTTTAAAAACATAAACATGCTTGATGTTGCTCTATGCAAGAATTCTGACCATACTGCATTTTAGTTTGAGTTGAGCAAAGTAAAGATGAAAACCACCAAACTGATGGCAGCATCATTACTCTGTTTGTCTCAGTACTCTGTGTTTATGTTTATCACATAAACACCTGAATGCAACAGATTGTAATATTTTAATCAGGCACCAAAACTGTTAGTCATCAATCCACAACTTTTATAATCTTAGCCCCACTTTGAAAAAGAAAAAAATCTTTAAACTTTTTTAAGCTTAAAATCTTTCTTAGTTTTTTTTTTTCCTGTATTAAAAAACTTTTACATTATGGCCCCAATATAGCTCCATACAAAGTTATCAATTAACATGGGCAAAGCTGAACTACATACAAATTTGCATGTGTTTTAATACACGCAAACCTTTAAGCCTAAAATGTAGTTTTTAAACATGGCAAACCTTCAAAATATTGAAAAATTTGACTGTATGATCTGGTTGAACTGTAAAGTGCCTTGAGATGACATGTGTTATGAATTTGGCACTATATAGATAAACTGAATTGAAATTGAATTGAATTGAAAAATGTGTCCCTTAAAATGTGCGTGAAAATACCCAATTCTGAATCCGAAACAAAAAAATAAAAAAAAATACACAAAACAAATGTAACCAGTCTGATCTATTCAGTTTGTGTTTTTTAGTTTCTAAAATTATAACTGAGTTTAATGACTGATGTAAAATAAGCTTCTACTGTTCATGACTACATGAGGTAGTGTGGGTATATCTCTCCCACTGAGAACCAAAAACACTCTACAGCATCAAGCTACAGTGACGCACGCCCCCCCTCTCCCCATATTCAGACTGCTCCATCCTCCTGGTCACAGCAGCAATCTCACAGAGGGACATGAAGCAGACGGCAATCACCCGAGAGAACAAGAGGCCTGGCTAAAAATACCCCTGCAAGTCAGGCTCCACTGGCCTAATATGGCAGCTGAGTCCTGGAACTGCTGGCTCAGACAGCGTTATGGCGCACATTCGTATTTGTTGACAAAACTCTGCCTTTTCCTGAGCTGAATAAACACTTTCAATTACAAGCTCTTCAGACTGTAAAACATACACACCAGCAGACGGCAGAGGACAGAAATCTCTTCTGGGAGGAATTAGTTGTGTTTGGTTTTGACTTTGAATGCCAATAATGCCTTTAAGCATCTGCAGACCTTTTTTCTTTTGTCTTTTTTTCAATTCAGCCCAGGAGGATAGTTGGTTGAGATGCAGCAGGCTCTTCTCACCTGGCTGGATGTGGAGAAAAGCGCTGCAGGAAGAGGTGCCAGCCTCGTTGGCAGCCGTGACGCAGTACGATCCGGCGTTATGGGGCCGTAGCTCCTTTATCAGCAGGGTGTGCTTCTCTCCTTCCGTTTTAATGGCACAAAAAGCATCGCTGCGAAGCTCTACGTTGTTCTTTCTCCATGTCACTGAGAAGGAGAAGTGATGGAACAAAGAGTGAAGTGTTGAGTGATAAAAGTCTGCAGAGAAGTGCAATAAATGAGGCTTGTTTGCACACATTTGTATGAATATTCATGAGCGTGCTGTTTTTGAGAGAAAAAAAAATGTTGCAGTGTTAAAAGTTTTTAGAGTTGGTCTACAGCTCTGAAATAAGCCATATTTTCTCTATATCTATGCATCTTTTCCAAAATTTGTGCTGAGGAACCTCTTCCCATTGGTACAATAGTTGTTTAACTGTCAACTTTTACATTGAAATATCTGAAATCACCATCCAAACACAGCCAAAGGCAGCAGATAGTTTCTGTACCTGTCGGGGATGGGCTGCCAGCGATGATGCAATCCAGTTTGACCTCAGAGCCGCATGGGGCCGTGATGTCCCTGAGCGGTTTAACAAACCTTGGACTCTCGCCTGGTTCTTCATCAGCAGAAAGGTACGATTCATCAGAAGAACCCTCTAAAAAAGAAAAAAAAATATGGTTTGTTTATTTTCCTCTCTCCTTCAGCTCTCTCTACCATCACTGGTCTCAGCTGTTCCATGTTTCACATGAATTCTCTCATCTCCTTGCAATGGTTCTTTCCACAGTCCTCTCTGTATATAAGGTTATCTTCTATTACTTCTGGATTCTTCTGTTGGCTCCAAGTTCCCTCAATCCTTGCCTGTCATTTAACATTTATTTTTTCCCCTGAATGCGCCACATCTGATCCTTCCTGTTCCAATAAGTTTTATCCTTAATGGAATAGTACACCCAAAACATGATTAGCCTTCATTTTCTACTCATCCCCATGCTGAACAACACTCTGGAGTACTTTTTTGATATCTCAAATGCATCTGGAGATCTGGGAGGCTTCTTGCTGTCTGCTGACATTCAAATAATGGAGGTCTATGGTGACCGAGTTGATGTTTTTAGAGCATAAACAGTAGTGTA
>NW_015150548.1:325856-328342 GCF_000732505.1 Cyprinodon variegatus
TACACTACTGTTTATGCTCTAAAAACATCAACTCGGTCACCATAGACCTCCATTATTTGAATGTCAGCAGACAGCAAGAAGCCTCCCAGATCTCCAGATGCATTTGAGATATCAAAAAAGTACTCCAGAGTGTTGTTCAGCATGGGGATGAGTAGAAAATGAAGGCTAATCATGTTTTGGGTGTACTATTCCTTTAATTTTTTATCCACATTTTTTTTTTCTGTTTGCACCTAAGACAGGTTATTGGCATTTGGCTTGCTTTTTGTAATGAAATAGATTAAAAAGACTGACATAAGAAGCTCAGCAGACTATTTGTTATGTCACTCTCTTCTATAATTATCAATGTAATGATCCCTTCAGGCTGGAGACCTGCAGCTGCTCAGGGTTACTTTACATACCTTAACAGTAACGTCACACCACCTGCAGGCTCATGTTTGCACAGCAGAGGTGGTTTGAGTTCTGCAGGACATGCGGGTGAACTTTACATCACTGCCTACCGTTTGAACATGGCAGGAACGTTGCCTAATCCAACCAGCAGTGTAAAAGGTTGCCATGTAAAGGTGAAAATATGTAAGTTTTGGTTCTGGTTTTAGTTTTAATGAAGTCACTCTACAAATGTGCAATTTCTACAATACCGTATAGGTGCAGTATTGTCATGTGCAATACAGCAATTTGTGTGTAAATGCATTTATATACTTTTCTTCTTCAACTGTATACGTTATAATATTCATTTTCTTTTCGTAGCACTATTTGCTCGCATTTTTCTTTGTTTTATTTTATTTTGAGCTGCTTGTTGTACTCTTCAGGAACATAAACATAGACTTCTGATTCTGATAAATATGGCAGATATTGGTCTTTCATGTGTCAAATATGAAGATATGAGCTTAAGGAACGTTTACATAGTTCCCATAGACTAATCTTACCTTCCTCTGGAGACCTTGGCTGGGCTGAATGGTCTTTCTTCTTTTTGCGTACTCTTCCCTCCCTTCGTCTGTTAGGATGGTTCTCTTTGCTTTTGCCTGTTGGACATTCTTCCTCCATGGGCTCGTCCTCCACAAGGATTGTGGGGATGTTCACTTTCGGGGCAGGAGAGACTCGTCCCACCTCGGCCCGCCTCTTCTTCACTAAAGGGCTGACCGCAGGTGGGCGGCTGGGTTTGGGGAGATATTGGGATGAGGGTTCCCCTGCTGCTACTGGGGATGATCTCTTCCCAGTTGTTCCATGATGCGATTTGTTCTCCATCATTTTGTCTGCCTTAGAATCTATTCCTGGATCTCTGGAGGAGGAGGAGGAGGAAGAGGAAGAAGATTTGAAAGAAGAGGGAAGAAGTGTGTGTTTTATCAGCACCTGGTGAGCTTCATAGTTTCACTCGGTGGATGTAAAAAGCAACCGTTGCGTGAAACTAATGTTAAAATACCCCCAAAAACTGTTATAATTTTTAAAAAGAAAAAAATAAATGCAGCAAAATAAAATAAATTTTGCTTATTTGCCTTTATATGGAGTGAATTTTGTTGCATCATTCCTGCAAGCAAAGAACTTGTAAATTAAGATTTGATAAAACAAATTGTTAATAAAAAGTTAACATTTCAACAAAAGGTTTTTACAATTAACTTAGACAATTACTTTTTACATTTGTTTTTTCAATTTTTTTTCCAGTTTTATATTCCAGCATTTTTTTATATAGATCTTATATTTTGAAATTTTATGTTTTCAAATTTTATTTTATTTTTGTACCTTTATTTCTTTGAAACAATTTGACAATAATGCAAATGGTAAAACTCAATCAGAAAAAAACAGAAATCTGAATGATAAAATCTGTAAAAAAAAATATATAATAAGAATAATAAAATTTGAAAAAACTGAAGATATAGATTCTGTAGAAAATACATGAAAAAATGAAATTTTGAAGAAGACATTTATTTTGTCTGAGAAAACAACAGATCACTTTAAATGTAGTTTTCATTCATTTTCTTTTAAAATGTTCTTTCTGTGTTGTGTTACTTTTTCAAATTTAAATTTGAAAACTGTATTATTTGCTTGCAGCAAAATAGAACGAAGTTCCCTGCTATCTGTCAAAATGACCAATTGGCTTTTAGATGATTCCCTTTATGTTTGAGAGAAAAACAGTCAAATACTGAGAACATTCTGTTAACGCAACCACTGGCCATCAAGTGTTTCACCATTTGCCTCAAACTGTGCACCTTCAAGAAGCTAATTATGTTATGAGGCTGTTTAGTTGGTGATGTAATTACACTAAGATGGCCGTATGTGCAACCCCCCTGCAAAGGCAATCTAACTGAGTTATACCTATGCAATGCTAGGCTATGCTAGCGAGGTCAGGGTGTGATTTGCTGTCTGTCAATTTGAAGGATGGCTTTCAGATTTTTCTTTCATCCTCAAAAAGACTTGGAAACTACATGGAAAATATTTAGTTATTGGGTCCCCTAACAGTGAACTGTTTTTGCATTAACATTAAACGGCCTATG
>NW_015150548.1:329286-341980 GCF_000732505.1 Cyprinodon variegatus
TCTATCATTACATTTGATTTGATTGTAGTCTAGTCTTTGTTCACTTTGCAAGAAAAAAAAGAAAAAAGTGAAATAGAAACAGCTTTAAAAAGTTCGGCATTTATTCTTTTCCTGCTTTGTGTGTCAACTATCACGGTTGCTAAGCGACAGAGCGTATCGCGGTAAAAGCCACCGAAGGGTAGACCTGTTTGAATTCACAGACAAAATAAGGAGAAAAATAAGGTCTCCTTATTTTCAAGGACTTCGAAGGATCCAGTCCTTGGAAGACGCAGTCCATGAATTCGAACAGAGCCAATGGTAGGCTATTCTTTTTTTTTATTTCTAAAATAATGTATTGTACTTCAAATAAAGTTAAAGATTGTCCTTTATCGTGTTTGTCCTTTACAGTCCCAATAACATAACTTTGTGGTTTCAAAATGACATGATTCTAGAAAATTTATGGTGCTTTAAAGCTTTCGCAGGGAACTTTATAAACATGAAACATTATCAATGAGTAAACTAGTCTCTAACCTGTTTATGCCTTTCCTGGTTGCTGTTGCCGGTGGTTGCCCTGGCAACTGCTGATCTGGTGCCGTTTCCATGGTGACCAAGCTCTTCCCAAAGCTTTCCCGGGGTGAGCGGTTAGCTGTTGGCGCCGCATCGTCCCTGTGTGGGCTCTTACTCTGGTGTCCTAAAGGTTGGGCCGGGAGCTGAGGAGGAACCTGGGATGTTCTGTCCCGTTCTCTCCCGCCAGTCTTTCTCTTCTCCTCCAGAGCTCGCTCACTGGCCTCCAACTTCCGAACCACATGCTGAGGAATGGGCTCTATCTTCCCGGTGGGTGTCCTCTCCCTCTGCGACAGCTGCTCGGTGGAGTATGCCTTCTTCAGGCTCGGTTTCCCCACGAGCTTCTTGATCCTCTGAAGCTCCTCTGCAAACTTGTTCTGAACTCTCTGAGAATAGGTTGTCTTGTCCTCCAGCGAGGAGGCTCGGTGCTGGAATGCTGCTCTCTTTTGGGCTACTCCCTGTGAGACCCTTCCCTCCTCCTTGCTGGGGCCCCCTGTCTTCTTTCCACTGTCATCTGAGTCCAGGCACGCCGCCCCTCCTGGCAAATCCAAACTTTTCCTCCACTCCTCAAAGGCCCGCACCTTGTCAGTGATCTTGGGTCCAGCACGGGGCAATTTCGGAGTCATTATAACATCACCAGAAGTCTTAGATGCTTGAGGGTCTTCAGTTTTGTCTTTATCAAGTTTTTTGCTGAAAGCTGCCAGGGTAGAGGATGGAGGGACATGAGAGGAGAGCCTCCAGGAATCCTCAGCAGATTTGTTCCTACAGGAGTGAGGATTTTAGGGGTGGGGGATGGAGTTGTGGAGTTAGAGATCAACTACAGTTTTGTGGATTTGTAGGACAAGAGAAGTCATCTTAATTTCCATATTTCTTGTTTGTGTTCAGTGGTCAAAATAGAGTCATATGAGATTTTAAAAAGAAACAAATGATTCACCAGATGTTTATGAAGTCCAAAAATACATTAATCCAGGATTTTTAAAAAGTGAGAATCACCTCATAAAAAATCATGCCCAAAACAAGCCTGTGAGTCTCAAGATAAATAACTTGTGATAACATTCATGCTAATATCAGCAATCCATGCATGCCACCGCAAACCAACAAAGAGAATCTGAAATAGAGGAAAGCATGCAGTTTTTAAAAAGCCCTATTCTGTTAGAAATGAGTCAAATAGCACAAATCTTGTGGAAAATAACTGCTCTAATGACTTTAATAAACATTAACGATATAAAGAGAGATGTAAACTTTTAGATGAGTTGAAATCAAACCACAAAGCAGTCAAAGGAAAGTGTGATCGGGGGTCGAATGATTGAACATAAAGGAAATGAAAGGAAGAAATGGGTCTATGGAGGATATGATATTGTGCAAAGTCTAAATCTGGGGTTTCAGGCCAGTCTTTTATTGTAATCCTGGGAATGCCAAGCCATGTGCTATAAGGGCATTGAAAATGTTCTCCCTCTGTAGAGGCTGAACATGCTCCCATAGTAGTCGCTTCCGACAGAGACACTTTCCTCTGACCCTTGGACGGGCCGCGCCAGGTTAGCATGAGAGGCTCGGATTAGAGGTTCCACACCAAGGTGACGGACGGGGGCTGCCCCGTCAGCGGGGTCCCCGCCAAAGGCTTGCCTTGCTGGGTTGGTGGGGTCTAAATGTGGCCCTGGAGGGCGGGAACCAAGAGCTCGGAGCTCTCGCTCCACAACGGGGTCGTAGGTGCCAGGGAGAGTGGCCCTACGATCTGAAGCATCCGGGTTATAGTCCATCATCCTTCCTCCCTCACCTGTAAAGTTAGAGAGCAAGAGGTTAAAGGTCACAGTGGTGGATCAGGCTAAAATCTGTAGGAAAAGCGAGCCTCGACACTGATTCACTACAAATGTCTCAAAGATTTTTTTATTAAAATGTTCTTTATTAAGAATCCGTGCATCTCTTGGTCATTGGATTTTTGTTTCAGAAACGGCAATTAAAAAAGCAAAAACAAATGGTGATTTGGTTTTTGTTTTACAATACTTGAAATTTAAAGTGTTTCTCTTTTTCATTGTCAAAAATGGAACATTTTAATTTGAAAAATTGTAATTTCAGTAAAAAAAAACACAAAAATGCCTTTGAACAGAAACAAAAAGAGGCTTGATTGTGGTCGTTTGTTCTTATTCCGAGATCAGATGTGATTATTTATTTGTGGCTAAAGCACCAAAGTAAGAGCTGCCCGGGGCTAAAAAAAGTCCTTGTGATTGAGCTTGAGCAAGGACAAGCAGCCATACGTTGTTTTCCGAAACAATAAAAGAGTCTCTCTCAGGACAGAAGTAAGAAGCTTTGGCACAGTTAGACAGATATTCACCGATTCGGCTTCTCTGGATCAATAACTCGCCGATCATTTCTCCTACAAAACCGTCATCTCTCCGCAACCACAGCAAAGCAGACAGTGAGCTACAACTCTAGTTTCCTAAAAACACTCACACCGCGCTGGGATCACACTACACTGTAGTGCCACCAAACATGTAGGACACTTAGATAATCTCATCTAGATCATATTACAACTCTTACTTTGGAAAAATGTGCAAAACTCTATTTTTTGTGATTTCTCCATTTATATTATAAGCATATAATCGCCATTAGCTACACTATAGATTATTGTAGTGCCACCAAACTCATAGCAGCCATAGATAACCTGATCTGGATCATACTACAACTCCGACTTTGGGAAGATGAGCCCCTGATATTTCTAATATTTCTACGTAACATTACGGGCTTTTATGTGTACTATCATCACCCAAAAGGTAACATTTTGAAATTGCAGGGTGACAAAGATCCTCACATCTACTCCATATCAGATTTGTATACACAGCGACACTTGGTTGCGAGTTTTGACTCAATTCTGAGGAAATATTTTATCTAAACCTAAGTAATAAAAATAACAAATATTTCTCCATTATGTTATTAGCAGTACTCAGCTTGAACTGCAGGGATCTCTAAGCCAGAACTTTAGTCCTGAAAACCATTTTTACCAATTATCTATTTCTTTACAGGGATATCATTAATTAAAAATCAAAATCTAGTCTAGAAACATGTCGTTTCTAAGTGTTACCATTGATTTTTACTTTATTTCAAAGATTGTGTTGGGAACTGGGTTGGTTTCTAATTGTGGGTTTTTTCTTGTTTCCCTGCTGCTTTCACCTTCATCCAGTGGATGGCGCTGCACCTGGAGGGGCGTTACCCATGCCCTAATCATCCTCGAGATCAGGGGGGATTTAGGAAATTTGGGGCCCTACACAAAGACAGGCATGGGGCCCTATACAAAGACAGGCATGGGGCCCTCTGAATTTAGAAGATACAAATAAAACGGTCCCATTATACAGATAAAGAAATATACAGACATTTGTACTGAGCTGATTTTCTTGCGGTCTCAAAAGGAATGGAAGATTTTTTCCCAATCACTAAGCAACGGAAAAAGTAAATAACAGTCTTCCTTTTCACTGTATAAAAGCCATAATCTGTTTACGTATCTGTTCTCCATTTATCATTTGGATGAAATAATAGCTGTATGAATCATGACAGCAGACAAGATAGAGGAGAGCAGGAGGCGGGGTTACCAATCTACTTGCTCTGGAGAGCAGAGTTCGCTGCTTTTATATATTGTCGCCAAAGTCTCAATTAGCAGAAAAAAGTCACTAGATTTGGCGCTATGCGTTTTGTTTTTTAAAAAAGTGCTAGAGGGGTCTGAAAAGCTGCTAAATATAGCGACAAAAGCTCTAAGTTGGAAACACTGCTCTTTGAATTGCTTGTTTTCAAATGGTTTGCTGCTGGTTGTTTGGACCTTTCTGAATATATGCAGCAAATGGACTGATCCAATGTGGTGGACAATAGGGATTAGCTGTTCTCTTGTCGTTCTGCATGTGGGTTAAGAAACTGGAAACCAACAACAACTTTGGTTAGTTATTTAACCAATTTAATAAATGTACTGGTATTGAGTTTCTACCTCATGACTGCCTCATGTCCACGGCCCTGCAACCACAACTCCGGACACAATCAGACACAGTTAGATGCTTAGTTTAATGAAGTACCAACCAATCATGATCAGCCATCAATTACAGTCAGTAGGGGAAGAATCTTTTAGAGCTCAGTATGAAAAAGAGTTTATGAGGTTTTTACTGCCTGAAGTGCTTAAACCTGGATGGGAAAAGGAAAAGAAAAAATTTAAGAGCTTTGAATGGATAATAAACTCTGAGGTTAATGAAATTCATTTAAATCAGGTAGATGTCAGATCCATTATATTCGATCATATGAGCGATTTTATGCTGATAAATAAATATAAAATATATGGAAAAATCGCAAAAAATATCCAGATTCCAATGAGATTATCTATGTGTCCTGCACGTTTGGTGGCACTACAATGATCTATAGTGTAGCTATTGGTGATTATATGCTTATAATAATGAAAAAAAATCACAAAAATGCCCAAAGTAAGAGTAGTAGTATGATCCAGATGGGATTGTCTGTTTGCTACACGTTTGGTGGCACTACAATGATCTATAGTGTAGTTATTGCTCAATTTATACTTACTCGAATAATACAAAACATAAAAGTGGAGGTATTACTAATCATAAAACCTGAATATAATGAACACTTTATATCCCAATCTATAGAGTAAAAAGTTATTTTTCAAGAATTTTTTTTGTCGTTTGTGTTTTTAATTTACATAACATTTTTTTAACTTTCATTAAAAACATGCTTTTGTTTTTTATTGTCATTTAAAAACACTTTTTTGTTTTTAACAATTTTATATTTTTTGTTAAATTTGCTTGTTTACCAAAGGTTTGTCTTTCACAGTCAAGTTTCTGCCTCTATATATATATATATATATATATATTTTGGAGCCCAGCTAGAGTGGTGTACCTCAGGGTTTTGTCCTCAGATCCCTTCTATTCTCTCTCTCTGCCTCTTGCCTTTAAAACTAGCGTCACTGTTCCTTTAAATCCTTGACTTTGAAATAATTGCATGATTGGCTTAAAGGTTCTTTAAGTAGTTGGTAATAATAATTTTCAATTATGGTTAATTGGAGTAGCGCTCTCTGGACTCAGAAAATTTGTTTAAAAAGCCCCTTAAACCTATTTGCTCTTGTTTTAATTGACATTGTTTGTTTTGATTGCTGTGAAGCATTTTGCGACTCTGTGTCTCAAAAGCACTATAGAAATAAAAACTGTTTTCTTACTTAAATGTGTTTTAAGCTGCCTGTGCATCTATATTAAAATAGTAAAAAAAATATGTGTTATGTCTAATAAAAGCATTATTAAATTATTATATCTTATATTATACTGTATGCTGTGAGGTGCAGCACTCTAGAGATCCAGATTTTTTAAATGAATCCTGAAGCAGACGCCAACACAGAAGCAAGCTTGTGGATTGTGGTTACATGCTAATAAAGCCTGGACAGATAAACAGTCAATTGATTGCTTTTAAAATCAACAGGAAATACAACTGAAGCCGAAAAAGGCTGGACTGAGTGCCATGTAAAGCAGGCCTCCCTCATCATAAATCAACTAACGATTGGCATTTTAGTGATGAGCAACAGAGACAGAGATGTGATAGCAGCAGAAAATAAAGAGCTGTCAGCATCTTAGCTTAACGAAGGAGCCCCTGAAACAGCAGTGGGGGGGTCAAGGATATAAAATGTCAGGCTGTTTGACTGGTTGAGTGAAGGGATGCTGACTCGGCAAGACCATCAGAGCGCACTATACGTCAACTTCCCATTTTCTCATTAAATTGCTTTGAAAGGTTTAGTTTAAAATAAAACTAAGAAAAATGAGTCCCTATATTCTCCACTAAATGTGATCCTCTTCAGCTTGTCTTCCGTTGGTTGGAGTCATAAAATTAAAGAAGGACCAAACAGGGAAGAGGGGAAATATATTAAGTCTGTCAATACTTTCAGTCTATTCAATTTCCTGGTTAGAAATTGATTGTGAGTCTGTTGCAATTCGGATACACTTTATTTGAAACAGACCTTTACATTGGGCTTGTATGGAGTGAATTATGTTTCATCATGTTGCAAATTGCTTTTTAAATAGTACTAAAAAGAAAATGCAATGCAGCAATAAAACTTTGAAAAACTTGACATATCTTTACTGCTTTATTAGATTTTCTATAAAAATATTTGTTCTATTTTTCATGGGTTGTTTTTTTTTAACAGAATACATATTTTATAATCTTATTTTTCAAATTTCTCTTCTTCAGATTGAGTTTTACGAATTGCATACTTGCATACTTGTAATTGAGTTTCACTAATCACATTCTATTCACTTTTAGCCTAATAAAAACATTAATTTTTGACAAATAAAATGCGTCTCCAATCCTCACAGGAAAGCCCGCCCCCAGAAGTAAAGAGAACATGATCTGGAAAAACACAGTTTCAAAATAATGCAATCAGTTAAACTCAATCTGAAAAAAAAAAGTGGAATTTTTTATATAAACATAAAAATGAAAGAAAATTAAAAAAAATATATGAAATCAGAAAAAAATGAAAGTTATTTAAACAAAAAAATAGAACAAAATAAAAATTGTAAAAAAAAAAATTGAAAAAATTAAGTTAGAAAAATAATGAATCTAAGGAAAGAGTGAGGTTACTCTGAAAACCTTATTTGATTAATGTTCTTGGCTTGCAACAATAATGGAACAAAATTTACGGCATACCAATGAGACTCTTTGATAAAGACCTATATTTTTAGTTGTTTTTCTGTATTATTACCCTATATTTCTGACATAGGGAACAAATGGATACACAGTAGTTACTCCCTGTTGGAAACTAGGGCAGTGTGCCACACCATCGCATCACACCATGAGGGATGAATACATATCGGATTTCATCCAACAGACGTCAGTAACAACCTGCATTAAATCCATCCATCCACACTCAGCCATAAGCGAGCGTGTTTCTGGCTGCTGCTCCAGCGGGACAGTAAATCTTCAGTTAAAAAATGTTTCCAGGGATGTTCTATTTGGAGAAGCGCCACTTCCGGAACAACATTTGCAAGCCATAAAATATTCACATAAGCAAGCTAGAAAAAAGATAAAACGGCAGAATACCTGAAGGTCCTTTCCGTCCGGCTTTGTCCGGGTGCCTCCCAGGCCCTTCTTTGGGTTCCATCTGAGGCTCGTTGGTCTCATCTTCGGTTGTCTCAGAGTCTGAAATGATGTGAGGAAAAAAACTGTTCAAAAATAATAATTCAAGATAGGATAAAAATAAAAAATTAAGCTGAGAATCTTTCCTTTTTTTCCTTTAAATTTGAACTATAAATATAACAGCTTTTAAGTATACATTTTAATAAATGCACAGAAATAACATGCAGTTGGTACAAAGAAAAATGGGGGAACAAAATCTCAACCCTTTAAACTTCAAGATTTATAAAGTGAAGTGATGACAGAACAAAAACAGAAAGTATACAAACACAATGGCAGACAAGAGTCAGCAATAGTTGATTTATGTCAAAACCGTATAAAAATCACTGGGATTTCTCCACTTAACATTATTAAACTTCTTTAATGAAACACCAGCTATAATGGAGGGTATTCCACATCAGATTTGGTCTATAGTGCCACAACACGTCCCCCATCTATTTAGTGCAAGTTGTTATTGAGCAGTATGCCAAGTGAAAACAACCCCCCAAAAAAACGAAACCTAAAACATGTAGTCTTTTTTTTTGGTAGTATAGCACATGTGTCTTTACAAACAACAACAAAAGGCAGGGTTCATATGAAGAAGTACCCCCCAAACACCAGACGTCACTTAGACGTTGGTTTTGAAGCTAAATCTGGTTCGTCATATAATTTATTCCAGAACCAGAAATAGTTGCTGAAAATTTGTTTGGTAGGTCTGATTTTGTCCCACTTTAGTCCAGTAATACATGTTGAAAAAAGACGTTGAAAACCCAATTTTTTACCTTCAACTTTTCAACCAAATGTGGACATTGTTCGGACGTTAATCTTGTCGTCTGTTCAATACATTTTTGCTCAGCTGGTAGGCTAATGGGTTAAATAAGCTACATAAAAACAATTTGAACTGCAAAACAGACAAAATTCTCTGCTGGAAGGTTTCAATAAAAATAAAAAACCTAAATGTAACTGGTTTGCAAATGAAATTTTAGCACAATAGAATATGCTAGCATAATACTGGGCGTTTCTCAATATGCGTTCTTGAGCGTTCTCGTGTGCTCGTGTACTCGTGACACGTCATCAGTCTCAGCCCGAGTACCGTTCCAATTCTTGAGAACGCCAGATCGAGAACGCACCAAATCCCCGGATGTTGTTCTCACCCTGCCCTCTTAATCGAGCATGCATCAGAGCAGACTTGTGCGTTCTTCAGACTGACCGCTTCCCCAGAATGCCCCGCGGCCGCAGCTTGATTCAAGACAGCGCTCACAGTGTTAAGTTAAACATTCCCTTTTCTGCTGCTCTTGTTCTTCAAAAGTACGTTTTGAAATCGTTTGAGGCGATAACATTATACATTGAAGCCTCCCTGTGTGGTCTGTTTACAGAGTTAGTGCGAAATTAAAAAATAAAGTCCGACGTTGAGCGGACCAGAGTGACCAGCAGACCTCCGAGCGTAACCACAGCCAGGGCTAAATTTACCCCGTCTGTAGTGCACTTCTCTCGGTCTAGTTATGTGTGAACTACCGCTCGTTCTGTTGGCGGTTTTTTGCGGTCCGGTAATTTTTTTTTAATGTTTTTTGAGCTTTAGAAATTAAAAATATTGTTTTCAAAATGTTTTGTGTAGGGAATAAATAGTTTTGACTGTTAAAGNAAACAAATGTTAGCAACAAATTTCAGAAACTAGCATGTTAGTACAATCAGGCTAGCTGGCCGCTCAAGCAAATAAATCTGGTATGAAGTGTACAAAAGAAGCAAACATTAACTCCTTTGTGATCATTTTCAGGAAGAAGAAGATCAGATAGGAATACATACTCAATGAAACAGTATGTATTTATCAATTATTTTATTGTTAGTTAATGACCTTAAGGCTCCATTTAGATATCTACTGTTTTTTAAAATAATATAGAGTATTTATGATTCTTTTATTCCCAACGTGAATAAAATAGCTTAAAATATTTAGTCCGAGCACCTAAAATGTCATTCCTTAATCCACACCCCATGTCTATAATATATATATATATATATATAAAATATATATAATATTTATTCCGTCAGGGTGGCGGTGGGGCCGGTACCTATATCCAGCAGTCTATAGTCGAGAGGCGGGGTACACATCCTGGACAGGTCCCCAGTCTTTTGCAGGGCAACACAAACACATACAGCCATGCACAAACACGCACTCACACCTAAGGACAATTTAGAGAAGCTGATAAAAATAACAGTCATGTTTTTGGACTGTGGGAGGAAGCTGTATTACCAGGAGAGAACCCACGCATGCATGGGGTGAACATGCAAACTCCATGCAGAAAGACCCCCGGGGCGGGAATCGAATCCAAAACCATGCTGCAAGGCAGCAGCGCTACAAACTGCGCAACCGGGCAGCCCTTTACGGTAATTGTTTTGTTCAATTTAAATGAAAATTAAAAAAAATGTAATAATTGCCCTAATTTAGCTCCATACCCACTGTCCTGCATGCTTAAGGTGTTTCCCTACATCCTCTTACCTATCTTAAACAAACAAGTATAAACAGGCCTCTTAAGGCTTTGATGATGGGATCAGAGAGAAATCTAAAACATTAAGGACTCTGTCTTATATTGTACAGTTCCTCGTTTTGGCTAATTTCAATAAGAAAAACAGATTTTTGCCCAGTTTTGCACCTTTTTTCACAAACCAGGCCATGCCTATAGTCAAAAAAATACAAATGCTAAAAAAAACAGGATGAAAATGGCATCATGGATGGATGTTGGGGAGAAGAAAGGAGGACGGAAGGAGGGCGGCAACAAACTAATCAAAGACGGAGGGTTTACCATAGCTTTGCTTTCGGCAGGAGCGGAAAACTTCGCTTCCATAGTGGCAGCAAGAGAGGGCAGACGGGAGAGCACCGTTACTATGGAAACCAGCATCTCTCTCACCCACACGACCAATCCTCTTCGTACCCATTAGAGTCTAAAAAATCACCAGCCAAACAGCTGGGTGGCTGACAGATATGTTTACTGGTTAGAGAGAGGAGGGGGACGACGACAACCACAGAACAGGTTGCACCTCATTTGGCCTCTCATCAAGTCAAGATCCTGATTAGATGAGAACAAACCGGTGTGACATGAACATCCACTAGATCTGCGTATGTAGATCCCCCCCCTCTGTATATAAACACCAAACTACCCCAGAGATGTAAACACAAGGAACAACAGGAGTTTATTTTATAATACGATTGATTTATAGCTTTAGTTTTCATATGTATCACAAAACATTATGGCATAAATTAGAAAAGATGTTTTCCACTTGAGGATTGTTTTTTTTTTCTTTCTTGCATAGAGTCAGCAGTGCAATACAAAAATATCACTTTGTGGGGGTGGATGTACAACAACAAAACCCACTTGAGTGCAGTTAAACAGCAAAACATACAAATAAATGATATCAAAAATGATTTTATAATCTTTAGTACAATAATCCCTGGAGTAAATATCCTCCTAAAACATGTCGTTGAAAGCTAAACAGAGTTAAGGAACAAAAGACTGTCGCAGTTTTTCCAGTAGAACAGAAAAAGAAAAGAAAAGAAACTTTTACATGGCACAGTAGGATAACTCATACTGACAACACACCATGGGTGAATCTGCCAAATGTCCGTGTGGAGTGCCCAGTTCTCTGAAACAAGATACAGAAAGCACAATGCATTATTCAGCAGCAATCGCAGTGAAAGATTCAAATTAAGGCAGAACAAAATGCTACATTTTTGGTGCTTCCATTCATGGAAAAGATTAGGAGAACTATAAAATATTCTGTTCTGACATCAAAACTGATGGCAATTCACATTTCTTAGCTTTGTGGAAAGGAAAAATAATTTGTTGCTTTAAACTTCAAGTTTTCTTGTTCAATCGATGATAATATATGTCAACAAAAGTGAAATATAGAGAAAAATTTTAGGATGCTGACAGACAGCTAGTGCTACCCTCTTACCTCAGGGAAATGCAACTGGACTAGCAGTTATCTACCAGTTTCTGAAATCTGAATTTCATTAAAGAGGTTTTGTAAGTAAAAACATGTTGTGTAAATGGAAATTTCTTTTTAAAATTAGAAATCTGAAAAGAAAAATCAATAAAGGTTTAGAGAGTAACTTGGCTGTTTTCTATGGTTTAAAATCATTTTTTATATAAATATTAAATGCCTTTTTTTTTTTATACAAAACTTGTATTTACAACTTTTATTGATAGATTCCTCTTTTTTTAGATAGAGTCTTAGGAAAGGCATTCTTTTCAAATTGCCTTCTACAGATCACATTCCCTTTATTTACGCTGGAATGAGGAGCAAACATGGATTTCTATTGGTCTGAATGTTATCAGCAGCATTTTTACATATGAAGAGCATTTGTTTTTATTTGTCTTGAAGTGAGGAGAATGTGATCAATAAAAAAAAATCACTCAATAGAATTGAGGAAAATTACCCCCTTCTTCCCTCTCTAACAGCCTTTGTCAAGTAGACTCACAGCATATGAATAAGATCAAAGTCCAGACTTTGACTAGGCCAACGACTTTCCATTCCTTGGTTCTCCGTCAGCCTTTGGTTGATTTACAAATATGATTTGGGGAACTAGTGTATTGAAGGGTCCATTTCTGATGGACCCTTTGAAATGAGGCAGCCATTAGAGGTGGCTGAAAAATAGTTTATAGATATGTAATTGACTAACAGGTAAACTCTTTACAGTAGAACTCATTCTTAAGTGTTTATATGCATTCATTTACGGTGAGCAGTAGACAAAAATAACAAACACTGACTCTAATCTGTTCAACTATAGGCAAAAAAAAGCATTTATAAACAAAATTCTGTAGCATGAATATGTTTTGAACACTTTTGAAAGAGTCATTAAGTGTTTAAACATTAATTAATAACATCTTTTATCTCGTTAGCCTTATTTGAAATGGATCTGCCTGGCTGGTTGTTTCCTGGACGGGGCCGCCTTTTACAGCTGCTTTTTGTATCTCTGCTTCTGTCTCCTTGAACCCCAGTCGGCCTCGGCAGATGG
>NW_015150548.1:342300-343124 GCF_000732505.1 Cyprinodon variegatus
AAATAAACTGAATTGAATTGAGTTTAGTATTATCTCTCTAGAACAGGAGCTATGACAGAGTAACCTGGCTGACAACACTGTCTAAAATGGACGGATCAATCATAGTGCATGAGGCAGAATTTTACACTTGCCCCTGAATGGTCTATAATGCAACAGCTTTTTTCTCTAACAATAACAATCAAGATTGCAGCCACAATAAAATTATGTTTGAAATATGCCCTTTATAATGTCTTTAATATGAGCGTGATAAGTTTTCAAAACTGCACCAACTGGCTGCTGTTAAAGATGCGTCACAGCCGTACTTATCTGATTGGTTCTGTATCCACTGATTCAATTGGTCGCATCCAGTGAAATAAGACCCTCCTTTCCAAACTAATACACCATGTGTATCAGTCAGTATAAGCCATGTGTACAGTATAGCAGTCAGTACCAGCCATGCATATATATATATACAAATCAGTTATCTCAGCCATTTCTAGAGTATCAGCCTTTTATACGGCACATTGGTCAGTATAAGCCATAACTCTAGCATATTAGTCCCTACCAGCCATGTTTACAGCATATCAGTTAGTATAAACCTTGTTTATTGCATATTAGTCAGTATCAGCCATATATACAACATATTAGCCAGTATCAGCAATGTCTACAGCATATCAGTCAGTATAAGCCACGTCTATGGCATATTAGTCAGTATCAGCCATATATACAACATATTAGCCAGTATCAGCAATGTATACAGCATATCAGTAAGTAGAAGCCACGTCTATGGCATATTAGTCAGTATCAGCCATATATACAACATATTAGCCAGTATCAGCAATGTA
>NW_015150548.1:344845-351075 GCF_000732505.1 Cyprinodon variegatus
GTGTTTTTGGTCTTTTTGTGGTAGAACTGTTTTATTAAAAGCTTTGTTGTTGTTTTTTTTTAACTAACCCTAACACTGACTAACAGCAAGTGCTACCCTCTTATCTAAAACAACCTCAAAGAAATGCTACTAGCAGTCATCTACCAGTTTCTGATATCTGAATTTAACCCTAAATGTAGGCAATACTTGATATCTGCCTGCCTTACAGAAAGCTGTTAAATGATCAGATATGTGCCTATAAAGCAGAATCTTACCCAAACCTCCAGAATGCATCTTTTTATAAGAGCAGCCATGCTGATAAAGCAGCTGAAAAGATCCCTTCCTGGCGAGGCTGTCAATCAGTTCCTCACAATGACTCACTGCTTTTCAGCGGACAGAAGGCAAAAGTAAGAGAAGTGAAATGACTCACATCTCACTTACTCCCCCCCCCAAATCCCCGGTCCCCAATGGTTAGTGCTTTTTGAGTCATTTTAAGTAATTCGATGACACATCCGCCTATAAGCTTCAGTCTTTGTCACAATTCTTTGGATAGAACTCGTATCACAGAACACCAGCCTCCAATTTGGCAATATGCAGATTTGGAAAAAATACTTCTAAGGGAATAGATTTGGTTAGTTTTTGTGGAGTAGATTTGCTGCTAAAAGCAAGAAAGTGCATGTCGATGGGGCTTAGCACTGGTAAGAGCATCCTGATTCAGAGCTTTTGCTCACTTCTTCGTCCCTGTGCATCGCTGGCCTGATTCCCATGTCTCCACAGAGCGTAGCCTACTGACACACTTTTTTTTTCAGCTGCCCCAAATTTGTGAAACCTGTGTGATGAATTGCTTTTTTATTAAGGAGGTAATCTCGAACTGACAGCTAGAGCAAAAAAAAAAAAAAGTAACCAGACCCTAATGGATGTACAGATTGTCCATTTTGGGATTGTTTTAACTAGAAAATTGGAGGATTTTTTTTATTCATAGCTACCTTTACCTGGAATTTCTGCAGATATCCAATCCTAAAACCTTTATTTAAATCTATATTTTGGTTCATTATTTTAATTAAAGCAGAAATATAACAGAAAAGTGTGTTTTTAAGAAATATGGAAATCTATGAAGATAAATATTGATTACATAAATGAAGTAAAAACTCACCTGAAATCTTTTCTTGGACCAAATCTTCTTCATCTTTAAGAGGAAACCTCTTTTCGATTGAAAACAGATTACCTGTAGCTCCAGTTCATAAAAGCAACCTCCCTTTCCCCATCAGCAATGACAGAAAATAAGAAGCCTTAGGGTGTGGTATAAGGATCAGCAACAATAGAAATGAAGATTGTGTGTAGGAGTGGGGAAAGCAGGGTGCGCCTCCGTCTTTTGCTTATGGATGTGTTTATGCTCTGATCTGGAAGCAAGGCGGAGGAGAAAGACGCCGACACAAGAGATGCTGGGTGTCTTTGTGTCCAAGTGTTTATCCGCGGACGTGAGGAGCGTCTCTCTGTGACGTAGGAGCTGCTTTCTCCATCTACCCCCACTTTCTGCCTGCTCTCTCTCGCTCAGAGCGCACTTAAAACAAGACAGGAAGGGGGGGGATAATGTGTGTGTGGGTCTTCTCTTGATTGCTTTGACCAAAGACGGGGAATATGAGGAGGATGGTTATTTTTTGTTTTTGTTTTTGTTTGTTTATTTAAAGCGTAGTTGGTGGAAATTATGGAAAGGTGGAAAGAAGAGATTACCAAACAATCCCTAATATGAAAGAAAAGGCTTCACCTTCTCTCTGTAATCCTCTCCTCTTGGTTTGCACAAGCCATTAAATATGTATCCACTGTATTTCATTTCTATTACCTACTGATAAGGTCGATGGTCGCAGGGAGCTAGAAGCTGTTAGGACTGGAGGAGGGATCCCATCATTACGATCAGATTAGATGAGCAGGCGGATGGTAAAACACAACAACAAAAAAAGAAATTCAAAATTTCATCAGAAATATATAATAAAACATTGCAGAGAAAGCATCATTTGGGGAAATGTTTATAAACTGTTTAGCCAGTTGTTAAGAAGACTAGTGAAGCAGCTGATCAATGAAATATGTAGTTATTTTTAATGTGAAACCAGACTGTGCTAGACCCCTTTCAATCAATATGAAATACGTTGCTTTATATGTACCAGAATTAGCTTTTTTTCCCCGCGTTACAGACGGGTTACATTATTTTATATGATACTTGTGTTTGCCCCTTTCAACTGCTGCCCTGGGTAACTGCCCATATAGGCCAATAAGAAGAACAATGCAGAATTCTATCGTTAAAACAAAGAAAAACACGTTTACCTCACACATTTATAGCCATTTAAAGAGAACGTTATTTTTGCAGAATAATAAGGTTCGGTTATTTATATATTAGATTCATAAATTATTTCTATTGATAAAATAAAGGAGCTTCAATAAAAGACAAAGCACTCAGCAAAATAAAGTACTGGACTTTTTGAAGAGGCGTACACAACTTTGGGTTAGATCAAATCATATTCATTTGGATCATTTAAATGGGAGCTGCACACATTTTAAAACTGCATAGGTTAAAGAAACAAAACACTGTAAAATGATCCTTGATTGCATAATCATGGACTACTTTCCTCTGTACTTTCAAACAAAAGACCAGTGAAATTTATGATGTTTATGTTTGCCACAAAAGCAGGCCGCAAGGTGCTGAACAAAGTCTTCAAAAACCCAAAGATTTAATTATGAGAGCGAATACTAAATCTATCTTCTGCATGCCATTCATGGAAGAGACAACACAAAAACCTTGGGCCAACTGTCTAAGCATGGAGTTGGAAGAGTCATGGTTGGCTTATACTTGGTTTTCAAAACCTGAGGAGCTCTCAATAGCAAAATTCAACTTAAATTCTACCATATATCATGTAAAAGAAGGAAGAATAACACACTGTACAATTACGCTGATCCAAAATAAACCACCAGAAGCTGCTGAAAGTGGGTTATGCATAATACACCATCTGCAAAGCCCAATATATTTCTAAAATGCCGAGCATATGTTGCTGAACAGAACCGTAGTTGAGCCCCAAAAACCAAACTATCTGAGACCATGGGGTACATGAAGTGGAGTCTCTCAGCCTTTTCCACCTATTCTTAGCAGCAAACAGGGGGCCCCTACCCAGAAAAGGAGAGGCCACCTTCCTATTCATTCTATGTGCATTATAGGGAACTAGTTATGAACTATTGTAAGAAACAATGAAAAAAAATAATTTATTTATATAAAAATAAGGTAATTCATGCCAAAATGTCCTTGATAGTGTTTACTTAGTTCTTTTTTGGCTGGGCGGGATCAGTTTGGAAGCTTCAGGAAATCATTTGTTATCCCTCTTGGTATATAATTCCATCTGTACTCAAACTTGGACTTTTCCTTTTTATTTTCAAACCTCCACTTGGAAAATGATGACTTGCTTTGCAGAATCATGTCATGATTTGACGTAGTTAAGCGTCAAAGTATTAAATCAGGATTCTGCCAATAGGGCACATGTGTTTTAAATAATCATATCAGCTGTTTTATTTAAAAACACACACACATAAGCTACTCTTCAAGAACAGAGAAAGTAAACCGCCTGTGACTGGATGTAAGCTGATGCAGGCAATGTTGTTATTGGACTTGTAAGTACAATAGCTGCTGATCTCTGTTAGTGTTATGTTGTGACTTCAGATCGATTTTTAGCTTGCAGCTATAAAACATAGAAAGACTAATTCACCTTATGGGAGCAATTAAAAAAAAAAGGTTCACTCACGAAGCAGACTTACACATAACTGACTTATACAGTATAACAGTATTTCTTCCAGCAAAAAGGCTGCTGTACTCTAGTTCACTTTAGATAATGTAAAATATCACCCACTTTGTTACCATGGTGGCGCTCAAAGGCAGCGGCCAAGAGCAGTGCCTCTCGAAAACGAGAAACTCTTAAAACGATCAAACCTGCATCTATGATCGCCAATGCCTGCTGGAGCTATGGAACCAAAAATGTTTTAAATATCAATATTTTTGACCATTTAAAAAGCTATGGAATGCTACGGTCGGATGTCAACAAAACAACAGCGGACAATAACGGACAGACGAAGAGATGCGCGAGACGGAGAAGGTGAGGCTGCAGAGGGGTGCTAAGTGCGAAGCTAAAGAGAGATCCCAGACCGCCGCTTCCATCAATCCTGCTCTCCAACGTCCGCTCATTGGAAAACAAAAACAATAATTTCCGACTCAAACTCTCTTCAAAAAAGGAGATATATAACTGCTGCGCCATCATTCTGATGGGGTCTTGGCTACGTCCAGCATTACCGGACGGTGCTGTTGGCCTTAGGGGGCTGATGCTGTATCGCATCGATAGAAACAAAAAGCTCCGCGTAAATGGAGGCTCCTCTGAGACTGTTCCCAGGCAATCTTTAGCATCTAGAGAGGAAGCTCAGCCCTCTGCAGGTGAAAATGAGGAGACAAACTAGATGCTTCCCTGCCAGATGCTGAAACATCCCCAGCCGGTCCTACCGGCCCCCTCCACATCGTCTGTCGCTGCTAAACCTGCCGAATGCACCACTGCTGCTTCAACCACTTCAGCCTCTTCAACCAAGAGGGCTACCACCCTCACAGCATCGTCATCGTCGTCTTCTTCCTCCCCGGAGCCAGGAGAATTGAGTGCTTCAAGAGCTGGAGGCAGTAGTAGCAGCTCAACAACAACTGCTGCTTACCTTATCAAGGCTACACTTTAAAAAATGAAATTGTCTAGAGAGCTTTCTTTTTGTTAAGTAATCCAGCATATTCATAAGAGGAATATTCCAGTTTTTGACATCAGAAAAGTTAGCTGGTCATAGCTAATACTTAGTATCTTACTAATATTTACTTCGTAACACTTATTTCCTTAGTTGTTTGCCTGGTGTTGTTTGGTATGTTTCTTTACATCGTCTTCTTACCTACAAGACAAAAGTGTCCGCATCTTTGTATGACTCAATTTGACTCAGGGACAGTCGCTTAAGTCTCACAAGCGCTCCTTGCCTTTCAGCCAATGATGCACTGAGTAGCGCAATATTACTCCTCATAGAGTCCTGCTGTTATTGGTTAAGACCACGTGGGCTATTTGGCTTTGTAGCCAATGAAATAAGGTTTCAAACAATGGTAGACATAGCTGCGGTGCATAAAGCAGAGCCGTGTCACCGGCTTGCATGAAACACACAGCTGAGCCTGGATCAATGCGTGCAGCTCGAAGCTAAACAGCTGAACAACGGTCCTATTTTCTTTAAGTTTGGATGCTGATTTTATTTTATTACAGTGTCTAAGGCTGAAAAAAGAAAATACAGCTCAGAAAGGGCAAGAGCTATTGATTTAGAAAATCACAGCACTTGACAAGACTGTTTTAAAGTAATATAAAATCTGAAGTAGTAAGTCTACTGACATGCAATCAGGGTCCCTGGTTCAAATCCCCACTGGGAGGATGAGCTACCAGTGTTGGTCATTAGGCAAAATCCCCCCAATAATGCCTACTTCATCCCAATATTGTGTCCTCTTTGCAAGTCACTTTGAAATAAAGCGTCTGCTAAATGCAAAAACAAGTGATTCACATTATTTTCTTTGTCACCTGTGTTTTACACTATCTAACGGAGCCGCCAGGCAACTGCCCGTATAGGCAACATTAATAAAAGACACTGGCCTAACAACACTGTTGATGATGTCTGATTTGGTAAAAAAAATAGCAAATTTTTGTCAATATTCAAGCAACCTTCTCCAAATGAATCCCCTTTCTCTAAAACATTGGCACATACGTATGCTCATATCCAGACCATCATGTTCTCGCTTTACCTTCCATTTTTTCTTTTATCCTTTTCCTCTGTCTTTACCTTCTGTTTTATCAGCGATGATCTTCTGTGGTCTTCTAAATTGAATTTTCTATCTAACCTTTATGCCAGACATTAATTTTATCCTGCTTTACACAAACTTGCTTTACTGAAAGTTTTCACCAAAACCTCTTGCAGATGGAAAGAAGTGCATGTATCCAAACTCTATTTTAACAACCCTGCTGTTCACCTCAGTCCTCCTCCGTCTTTCACCAGCAGGAGCAGAAAGTGAAGCGATCGATACCAGTGCTTTGTGTGTGATATGGGATACACCCTCAAGTAACAGTCTGAACGCCCCCGAATCAATACACCCATCATAACCCAGGCATTGTCTAATAAAAAACAAATGTGATGGCAAAGGGCAGATTTTGATTCTGATTTTC
>NW_015150548.1:352875-358260 GCF_000732505.1 Cyprinodon variegatus
TTTTTTTTTTTTGCCAAGAAGCCACAAAATACCGGTTGGAACCAGTTTCATATATGATACCATGGAATGGCAGCCATTAGGAGAGAATAATTTGATCTCTGTGGTGCATGTCATTTATCATTCCCTAGATCTGAAAGCAGCACTTTAGTCAGTGTCTAGAGAGCTAAAACAACCCCCTAACCTTCTGCTTGTATGCAAAGCTATGTTTTTTTTTTGTTGTTGAACTGGGAGACTAACTGTGCGTTAAAAGGAGTTTGCACAGGTGCAGCTTGGTTTTAATTATCTTAAAAGATCATAAGGATAAGCAGCAGGCTTCATGGAAAGCCATTGATTTTGTGACATAGGTTACTTTCTGAGGAGCAGCTGTGATGGATGCTTTCCAGGCACACAGCTTTATCTGCAGCGAGTCCTGCCATAATCTCTCTGCAACACAAAACACAT
Organism: Cyprinodon variegatus; assembly: GCF_000732505.1. Classification (NCBI taxonomy): domain Eukaryota; kingdom Metazoa; phylum Chordata; class Actinopteri; order Cyprinodontiformes; family Cyprinodontidae; genus Cyprinodon; species Cyprinodon variegatus. Next base: position 353,317 of record NW_015150548.1, read on the forward strand.
TTTGCTGCGGTTACATCACGCTGTGATCACAGTTGGGGTTTTTTCCTTCTTTCCCCTCCAGAAATATGAATAGTCTTCCCAAACCGAGCAAGCATGGCAGATTATCTAAAGAAAAAAGCACTTCAAACCCAAAATGGATTTTCGTTTCCTTTAACGATAGCACAGCTTTTATAAATTGTTAGTAATGTTTTTATAATCTCGTAATTAACTAAGCAATAAATCATAACAGCAGAAAGGGCAACCATAGGGGCATTTTTTGTATTTATTAGTCAATTATAGAGGGAATTGTTGGCACCATCTTAGAGAGAGGCATTTCTATTGATCCCTTGGGGGGTCACAAAGCACCAAATGGGGGGTCACAATCATTGTTATGTCATCTCTGTGGTACATGGAGGGCCAAAATATATCAAGAAATAATTAAATACATCATAAAATAAGCAGATTTAAAATGTATTCATTTAATTGTATAATTGTCTATTACATGATTTGATATTAAAGGTGATAGTTTAAATTTTTGGATCAAAACTATTCCTTTTTATACTATAATACATCCGCAGAATTTCTGGAGTGATGAGATATTAGATAGTTTAGTATATATTTTGACGGGCCCATAATATATAAATAACCTTCTGGTTACCACTTTAATCAAATTTTAAAATATACAACATATAATAATTAAATATCTTACATACATTCCTAATTAAATATTTAAAGGTCATTTTAAGCAAATAAAAATGCATATAATCACTTCACTTTAAAGTTATAATTAAATACGTGGAAAAGTATTTTTTAGAAGTTCTGCAGGCTGTTGCATTGTTATTTTTGGGGTTGAAATGTTTGGAAACCCTTGTAATAGATGATAGTGGGGACTGTTTTTAAGTGTTTAGTCCCGCTTCTCTCCTAGACAATTATGGACTCAGATTTTACTGTGAATAACTGGATGTTCTTGCTTTCATCCCTTTGTGACATAAAACTGGCTCAGAGCCCCTTTGCCTAACCGTTTCTTTCCTAGACAGAGCCACCCATAGATCTAGTTTACTGTTACCTTTTCTAACATAGAACGTTTTTAAACATGAAGTAGTGCTTCTATGTTCCATTTGTATGACTGCTTCTCTCTCCTTGAAATTGAGTTTTTTTCTCTCCCCTGCACTGCATGCATGCTCAGAGTGAGGAATTGCTATAGAGTCAATGACACAATGTGAGCCACTTTCTACCATCGCCACTTCCTTATCGAGGCGGAGGGAACCCTGCAAAGTCAATGATTATTTTGTCTCTACATGAAAAGGCACCTCATATGCAGCTATCTTGCAGCAATCTCAACGTCCCTGATCTTTTCATCCCCCAACAAATTGTCTAAATCACTTCCAAACCAAAACTGAAACCTCAGACAAGGAAACTCAGATCAAGATGTTCAATATAAAAGACAAAAACAAGTGGATTATTACAGACAAAAAAAATTTAAATAGACTATGCAAATACACTCACCGGCCACTTTATTAGGTACACCTGTCCAACTGCTCGTTAACACTTAATTTCTAAGCAGCCAATCACATGGCAGCAACTCAGTGCATTTAGGCATGTAGACATGGTCAAGACAATCTCCTGCAGTTCAAACCAAGCATCAGTATGGGGAAGAAAGGTGATTTGAGTGACTTTGAACGTGGCATGATTGTTGGTGCCAGAAGGGCTGGTCTGAGTATTTCAGAAACTGCTGATCTACTGGGATTTTCACGCACAACCATCTCTAGGGTTTACAGAGAATGGTCCGGAAAAGAAAAAACATCCAATGAGTGGCAGTTCTGTGGGCGGAAATGCCTTGTTGATGCCAGAGGTCAGAGGAGAATGGCCAGACTGGTTCGAGCTGATAGAAGGGCAACAGTGACTCAAATAACCACCCGTTACAACCAAGGTGGGCAGAAGAGCATCTCTGAACGCACAGTACGCCGAACTTTGAGGCAGATGGGCTACAGCAGCAGAAGACCACACCGGGTGCCACTCCTTTCAGCTAAGAACAGGAAACTGAGGCTACAATTTGCACAAGCTCATCGAAATTGGACAATAGAAGATTGGAAAAACGTTGCCTGGTCTGATGAGTCTCGATTTCTACTGAGACATTCGGATGGTAGGGTCAGAATTTGGCGTCTACAACATGAAAGCATGGATCCATCCTGCCTTGTATCAACGTTTCAGGCTGGTGGTGGTGGTGTCATGGTGTGGGGAATATTTTCTTGGCACTCTTTGGGCCCCTTGGTACCAATTGAGCATTGTTGCAACGCCACAGCCTACCTGAGTATTGTTGCTGACCATGTCGATCCCTTTATGAACACAATGTACCCAACTTCTGATGGCTACTTTCAGCAGGATAATGCGCCATGTCATAAAGCTGGAATCATCTCAGACTGGTTTCTTGAACATGACAATGAGTTCACTGTACTCAAATGGCCTCCACAGTCACCAGATCTCAATCCAATAGAGCATCTTTGGGATGTGGTGGAACGGGAGATTCGCATCATGGATGTGCAGCCGACAAATCTGCGGCAACTGTGTGATGCCATCATGTCAATATGGACCAAACTCCCTAAGGAATGCTTCCAGCACCTTGTTGAATATATGCCATGAAGAATTGAGGCAGTTCTGAAGGCAAAAGGGGGTCCAACCCGTTACTAGCATGGGGTACCTAATAAAGTGGCCGGTGAGTGTAACAGCATGGATGGAGAAATAACAGTTATGGACAAGACAGAAAACAAAAATATACAACTATAGCTTTTGAGAGCAAATATATGGAGAGTATTTTGTTTCATTGTTGTTGCAAGCAAAGAACAAGTTTTGTTAAGTAAAATCAATGTAACCCACAAATAAAATGCTGAAAAACTTCTTTGTTTAAAACAAAGGTTTAAAAATACATTTTTCTGTTTTCTTAGATTTCATTTGTTCAAAGAAAACATTTTTTCCCCAGCATTTTATTGTCATTACACTGTCACAAGTGCAGGGCAACAAAATTAACTCTCTGCATTTAACCAATCCCATTGGGGAGCAGTGGGCTGCCATTGTGTGGCGCCCGGGAGCAGTGTGGGGTTAAGGGTCTTTGCCCACGGACCCAGAGTGTCAGTCCATGGAAGTGGGGCTTTAACTCAGAACTCCGCAAAAGAGGCATGAAGCATGAAGGGTCTTGCCTAAGGACCCCAACTGGCAGCTCATTTCCCGCATTATTAATTTTCATTATAGATTTTTACAAATTGGTTTCTTCTCAAACTGCATTTTACAGATCAAAGCTCTGGACCACTAAAAATTATTGATGCTAATTTTAATGCAGACCAGAAGAAATGCATCTTTAAGCTCTCTCCAGGGTAAAGCCATCCCCAGAAATGAATAAAATGTGATCATTAAAATGCAATTTTAGAGAATCTAATTTCTAAAACTCAATCTGAAAAAAGAGAAATTTTTAAAAAATATTATTCTAACATATAACACCTATTAAAGAAATTGATTTAAAAAAAGATTGGAAAAAAAAATCTGAGAAACTTCATTCTTTTTGATTGAGTTTAATTTCTGGATTGCATGTTGTTTTGATTTCCATTTACAAAATATTTTATTTGCTTGCAAAAATGCTGAAACAACGTATACCCCATACAAAAAAAATAATAATAACTAACTACTATTTATTAATGTATTTATTTTTTTACTTAAATAAAATAAATGATCCCAAAGTTTAAATGTTGTCTGTAGTTAAGAACTCATTTTCCCCTTCATGTTTTCATTATATAATTCCAAACCTTCTTGTCGTTTGTTTGGTCTCAGTGCAAAATAAAAGGTGTTTTGAACCTGATCCTTCCACCTAATCCTGATCAAATCCCTCTGGATTCCTGTGAACGGCTGTTTACTGGCAGGACAGAACGCAAACACACCGTTTGCCTCGAATGTTGCCTCAGCTGCTTCATCCCAGCTGAGGACTTTATTAGCCGTGTTGCAGATTTAATCGACTTTATTTTAATGGCTGCTGAAAATGAAACCGTCCAAACAGCCTCCAAGTCAGAAAGCAGAACACATTTCCAGATAAAGGTTTCAAATTTTTCTAACCATTTTTTATGACACCAATTAAATAATTAACAACCTTTTTTCACCAAACTGTAATAAAGAGGTTAAACTTTCAGAGCATCAATTTTACAAGCAACAGATGTTAGTGGAGTAAAATCTGAAGCCTAGTTCAGGACCTCTGTAGTCATATATATCAAAAGCTTCATCAACATTAAAATGAAAAGTGTTTCAAATAGTGTGCATCATCTGATGGCCCAAACCTTCACTGCTCTCCTGCTCACCTCTCTGTTTCTTGCTTCTTGGCCCACTCACACCTTTACTAACGCTTCTCAAAGACTTCCGTGCATCTAGAAGCTCCTTCCGCAACATGACTCATCTTTTTCTTACAGGACAAAACTTTCTTCCATCTTCCTCCCACAATAACTTGCAGTCTTTCCATCAAGGCAAAGTGGCGTCCATGAAAAAAAGACCCAAACCCTTCCACTGTCCGTTTCCCTTCAAACTATCCTCCTCGGTCCATGACTCCCTTCCTCTCACATTCAGTGTTAGCTGTCTATTTCAGGTGCAACATATTGTAGGACAAACCCCTCCCCTCCCTACTGTCTAGTTTCTGCAGGAGATTCGACCCACTGTTTATAGAAACCACAGATGGGTAGTAACTAGCTACTAGGACTGCAGATAACGATAATTTTTGTAGTCGATTAATTTGCTGATTTTTGTTTAGATTCATTGATTAATAATTGGCTGGCAAACATTCAACCATGTGAAGCTAAATTTGCCACTTGAGGACTTCTAGATTAAAGGTACACTATGCAACCGGTGTTGATTTTCCAGCAAGGCTCCCCCCAGAGGGCGAAAGTAAAAGTGCATTGTCGTAAATATGCTCAGCTGTTCTCCTGGTTTCTCCGT
>NW_015150548.1:358551-361612 GCF_000732505.1 Cyprinodon variegatus
AAAATGTTGCATAGTATGCCTTTAAGAAGGCCTTCAACCATTTTTTTCTTGGTGGGATGGAAGTTCATAGTGGAAGGTAAAATAGTAAGGGACTTTTCCAGAAATCCTGAAAATCATCACAGGACCTACAGAAGCTTTAACTGCTATTGATAGGAAAGTTGGAAGAGGTTTAGCCATTAAATATGTATAAGGTGGAATATTTTGATCAGTAAGAAAAGCATTACGTTTTGCAACAGAGAATGTTGACAAAGACAAAACTTCTTGAATAAAGTTCATTGACTGATTAATCTAGAAACCAACTTTCATGGTTTAGGTAGACTTTGCTGCTGTAGTTTCTGTACAATTCTCTGTCATAAGCTCATTTTCCAATGCCACTCTAAAGCCTGTGGCTTATTAAAGTCCAGGTTGTGTTTTCAATCCACGATTACCCGGGTAATTTCTGCTGCTTCTGTCTCCTTGAACCCCAGTCGGCCTCAGCAGATGGCCGCTCACTCTGAGCCTGGTTCTGCTGGAGGTTTCTTCCTGTTAAAAGGGAGTTTTTCCTCTCCACTGTCGCTACAAGCATGCTTAGAGTGAGGGATTGCCGTCAAGTCAATCAATCGATACAATCAACTGGTTTCCCTTAGATAGAAAACTTTGAATCAATTTGACTGTATGATCTGGTGAACTGTAAAATGCCTTGAGGTGACGTGTTGTGAATTGGCCTTATATAAATAAAATGAATTAAATTGAATTGAATTAATATCACTTTAGTACTTTCTGCCCATGGACACTGGACCCCCCCTACACTAGGCTCAATAAGTGCGAGCCCAACATTTTTCTACACTGTTTATGAAAGGATAATATATTCCTCTTCCTGTGGACAACGCCTGAATCTCACATAATCATAAAGGCAATGTCTGTATTTACTTTTAATGGAAACTGTTGATAATATCAAAACTATTACAGACAGAAAGTTTCAGGGCTGCCGATCCTTTTATAGTCCTAATATCAAACACCAGATTTCATAAAAATAATGTTATATACTGTATGTAAAAGACACAAGTTAAAAGACTTGGAAAGGACCTGAGAAAGAAAGAGGAGGTCAGGAACGATAGAGAGGACTCCAAGAAGAAGGGAAGGAGACAAGGGAAGATGTTGAGGATGGAAGCAGAACAACAGAAGGAAACACAGAAGGAAGGGCAACTAGCAAGAATAAGAGTGGACAGTAGGACCTGAGAAATGAAAAACATTACTTAATAGTAAAGAAAACCAACCTGGATTCTTTATTTATTTAAAAAATGAAGAAATAAAAAAATATGCTCAAAATTTAAATATAAAAAACAAAATTAATTCAAAAATAACGAAATACAATAAAATTATAATATTAAATGGGGAAAAAACAAGATCCCATCCTGGATTTTGTGAAATGAATAAAAAAAATATCCACATAAAAATAATTTAAAAAATCAAAAGAATAAAATAAAATAGGGGCCAAAAAACTGGAAAAAATTGATCTTTGACAGACAACTGTTGTTGTATCGGTTTGGTCTGAGCCTGAGAGTCGGTGACTAAGTCTCAGAGCAGCCGTTTCTACCCAACCGCAGCAGACACACTAACAATCACCAGACGCACACTGACACCATCTCTTTTTTCACCATGATAGTGATTCAGTGTGACAGCACCGCTTCTTGACCGTGGCGGTGGTGCTATAATTATCTGTGATGACTGGCCGTGCAATCTGAGCAGAGGGGGACGTCGGCGTCCGCACATATCACTACAGCACGAGCATTGAGAGCTGCCATGGCACATACCAGGCCAAAAATAACCACGAGGGGAAAGAGAAAAGGGGAGAAGCTAAGCAAACAGCTAGGAGCCTGGGAAACTCACTTTGTTTGCTCCAAGCTGTTCCATTGAAAAGAAAAAATAGATAGATGCTCTGAGCAACAAGATAAAGTTGGTTGGAGTTACTGAAAAGATGGAGGAAACCTGAATCAGAGCGGTTCTCAAACAAAACCTGCTAAACAGGCCAAGTCAAAGTCCAAAGCAACACCAATTTCATAATCTGGAAAAGGCCTGGAGCTTGGGCTATTTGGGATTTGTTGACATTTTTCCTGAAACAGCTTAATTTAAACTAAAAAAGTTTTGATTTAGAATAAAACTATCCTTTATTTCGCAAACCAGCAACAAAGTGAAACACAAATGGAGACAAAGACTCTAGTCATCATCAAATTTTTCTGTCTGCTGCGAATGTAACAATTTTAGCCAATGCAGTACACTGGTTCCCTGGCACGACAGCATGCTGGAGAGACCTCCTCTATCATCATCGTCAGGGAAAGAAAAAGGGTATGAAAGAGCAAGACCTCTGGATGCATGAATGGACCATAAACCTTGCAGTTGCGATGCAAATATATGATTTGACAGCTAATTTATGAAAAACAAACTGAAAAATAACACTAGACAATATAAGACAATACACAAACATAAGACATATAACATAAGACAAACATAAGACAACACACACAAAACACATATAAAGGAAACATTTTGGAAAGGAGAACATCTGCAACTACAGAAAGTAGAGCAGCAAAGTGTAAACGCCCTGCAAGCACAAAACCTGCAACTAACTCAAAATTGATGGAAGCACAATAAAATGGAAAACATTGCAAGTAAAAAAAAACAACAATTTATGAAAAGCTGAAACTAAAGCATTGCCTAATATCATTATTTTTCTATATTTCTCAATATTTCCTCCATCTCAATGGCTTTGAACCTCATCCTTCTTTTAAGGACATACTAAGACTGCCTGTAGAACTAGCAATCTGCTCAATTAATAGTCAGTTTGCATGTCTTAATATTTGCACAACGACCTTAGTAGATCACCTGCAGCATGCAGGTATGCATGAGTGTTTTTCACTTTCTATGTGGAATCATTTAAGATTAGGCTCAAAGGAAAACTTTTCATTTTCTCTAGATATCCTCTGTACGTCATCCCATTTTTGTTAAGGGTCAGCTCCATAGGCCTTAAGTTGTAGTGTTTTATTACCCCATTTACATTACCCTTGAAAAACCATGCCGAGAC
>NW_015150548.1:362367-378034 GCF_000732505.1 Cyprinodon variegatus
ACCACCTCCCCCTCAGTGGTCTGGACCTCTTCTGTTATGCAGAGAGTTTGCAGCTTTTTGCTACTTGCAAAAACTATGGTGCAATTTCTTCTGCACAGCTCTACAGTCTCCCATTGTTCCCTGATCTAAATGTTCCTTTCCTCTCCTTAAAGGAGAGTTTTGTAAAGGCTTTATCCATGCCTTGACACTGGAGAAAGCTTGTGGTTAAAAAATAAAGCTAAATAAAGAAAAGAAGGAGTGATTAATGGTAATAGATCAGAATTAGGGAGGTGAGAGAGAAAGACATAGAAGTGCAGACTGATAGACTTGCTGGACCATATGTGCCAGTTCATACTGGCGGAGCTTCTAACAATATCCATGTATTCGTGTGTCCAATAATAACATCAACTATATCCGGTGTTTAGTATGACAAACCTTAAATGTTGATGCAAAGTGGTTACTATATGAGGCACAAAATGTCCCCTTCTTTATAGCAACTCCACTCTTTATACCTCCATTAATCATGGCAGCTAATAATGAAGGTTGTGTAGGGTGCTATAATCAAGGGTCCAGTTAAAAACTGTTTAGTTTAAACAGTTTGAACTTTTCCAGGTGGTTTCCTTTTTTTTTCATTTAAAAGTTTCTTTCTCAGACCTGAAATTCTAGAAGTGCCATTACATTCTTTGTAAAATTAAGATTTTTTTCATACTCCTTGAAACAAGGTAATGTATCTGAAAAAAATTAGATCAGCTTAATTTAACATCTCAAACATTCATGTTATCTATTCTGGATCATCCTGCATTAAACATAGATCCTTAAAAGCAGTGGTTCCCAGCCGTGACCCTCAGTAAACCCTCCCTGCATGATTTAGGTATGTGTCTATTCCAGCACTCCTGAATCAAATGAAGATTCCTTCTCTGCAATCAAGTGCTGCAGAAGCCTGTTAATCATCCATTCTTTCCTGCTGTGATCCAACACCTAAAACATGCAGGAGAGGGTCCCTGAGGAACAAGGTTGAGAATGACTGCCTTAAAGCATCATATGTCACATGTGATGACTGTACAATCTCAAAAACTAGGAGGATCACATAACGATCAAGATCAAAATCTATTTGTGCTTAGGAGTCACAGTTCATAACCTTGATCTAAGCGAACAAAAAAGTTGAGTTTTCTCATTTTTATACGGTTCAGTTTGCAGGCTCAATACTGACTGTTACAGTGATTCTCCAAGGACAGAATCAAGGAAAACAAGCTTAGGTTTTACCCTCAAAACCTTAGCCCCTCTCTCCCCCTTCAAAATGTAAGGGTGCATTCACAAAAAATTGGATTGTGTGACCTGAGGGATCCTGAGCGACCAATTTACATTTTATCCCCACATAGAGGGTGGCTCACAAGTGCTGCAAGGTAAAGGACACAATTCTAACAATACCGCAACCATGTTTTTACCCAATGACAGTAAGGAACATGACAATGGATGAAGTGACAATCACAGTTGTGGCATCAAGTTGAAAAATCTGCACATTTATGTGTTTTCTTGTAGAAACATCCAATTATGGACAAGATTTGGCTGTGTAGTAGGGTACAGGAGTGCAGTAAGAGGTCTGTTGGTGGCTATCAAAACAGCTGTTAATATTTAGTCCAAAAAGGACCTGCATTAGCTCCAGTGTAGAAACTGGCCCAGCAAGCCTCTATGCCCGTTGGACTTCAATCTCCTGCTTAAGGCCTCCAGAGCTAGCCTTGGCAAGGCTCTTCCTCTACCCCGTCTAGCAGAATTCTCTGATCTTCAACTGTCTTCCTTGCTGTTAGCTCCAGAAAAAGGCATGGCCCCTGTCGTGGTCTGAGGCTCTTTGTAGTGGTTCTTGCCCTAATGTCCACCTCCTCCTTTCTGACATCCAGAATGCTCTGAATGCATCCTAGTTACCTTTCTTGTCTGGTTTATCCTTCCCTGAAGTGGAATAGTTTCAGCTTTCTAATCAGTGGGACGACTGTCATCCATACATAGCTCCTGGAGGAGGTGGTGCTACTCTCCAAACTGCCTTGGTTCCTGAAGAATCTAGGCCCCTGGTCAGCTTTCCAAAGTGAATAAAGCACCAAAACTCGCTCCGTAAATCCAGGTCCGCCCAATTGAGGTGGAACTGGCAAACACAGATCCTGTGACGTGCTGGAGCTTGTCGCCTGACAAGCCAATTGGTTGTGATATTTCCGGCAAGAGGCGACATCTATAAGTGAAGATTTTGTCCCAGCTTTTGCTTTTGAGGTAGACGCACAATAAAAGCCGGGCGTACACTATGCGGTACTTTCAATCGTTGCACACAGTTATAGCTCACTCTGTACGAGAAAAACCGCAGGGTTTCTCTCGTACAGAGTGAGTTTACAGCTTATGTTCGGCCCGACGCTCTGATGTGATCTACCTGCTCACACTGTACGTCTAATAACCAGATTGAACTCAGCTCCGCAGTGAGATCGAGCTGCTCTGACTCATCTATCCGGAAGCCAAACAAATAGAAGGGGGATATTAAGCTCACTAGAGAGAAACGCGCTGCCTTTGCAGTTTGTGCAATTTTGTGCTGAAAGCCCTAAAAAGAAAAGGCGACGACGTGTTTGGACAAAGACATGGCTGAGCAACCGTGGCTACTACGGTCTGTCCATTTTGCAGAAAGAACGCCATTTCACTCATCACACCCCCACCATGCTTCTTTACATCTGACAAGAAGAATAAAAAGAAGAATCCTTGTTTGCGCATGCCCACTGAGCGATTCTCGCACAACTGGATAATCGCCCCGAAAATCGCACAGTGTACGCCCTGCTTAAGGGTTCTAAAAAGGAGAACATCTTAAACCTTCTGTAATCCATTCAGTTCAATCAGAATGGGCTGAATAATCTAGTATAAATGTGCTAATAAAAAATGAAGACTTAAAAATATAAATCAATGTATAAACTCGTCAAATTTCAGAAGTCGGATGAATGGAAGATAAAACACAGGGGGCACAGGAACAACCAAGACCAGGATGGAATGAATTTTATCAAATCCTTGAATAAATAAAAGTAAACTTTTTGTTCTTGATGGAAAACACAATGTCTGTAGGAAGATAAACACCATACATCATCCAGAAGACCCCATCCTCACTGACATAGAAAGCACTGTGGTACAGTATAGCAAAGCTTTTCTCCAGCAAAGACACGACATAATGAAGTACAATCCTGAAGAAAGCATTGCAAATGTTATAAAAGACTTGGGACTGGTGCCGAGGTTCCCTATTTCAAACATACATTTATTCTGACCTATATGGGTTACAATGGTCTAGTAAAGAAATTAACTCGAAATTAAGTCGAAAATAGATGTTTCCTAGATTCTCTCAACCATCTCTAAGGTACAGGAATACCACTAAAGTTCACTGGAAAATTGGTGAAACCTGAAATTGCCTTGATTGCAAACTCAAGGCGAAAATCCCCCAGCTATATAAATACAAATGGAGATCAAAAGTCGCTGCTAAGGTGAAGGAACTGAAAGATGAACTCTTTCTTAAACAAGTCTAAGTGTCTGATGACAACAACTAGCTCATTCAAAGCATTTCCGTAGATATGTTTGCATATGCAGAAGCTTAAAGTCCTAGCAGTCTTCAAATGATCCTTGTTTCCCTGTGGCTCAGCTTTTAAGAACTATGATTATGTTTCAAATAAAAAAGAAATCGCCGTTGAAAATCTTTTGTTTGTTAAAGAGTAATAAGCGTTTACCTTCATCAAGGTCCATAACTGCCAGTACTGCACTACAGCTTGCCTCTCCCAGCTCATTGGAGGCCACACAGGTATACAGGCCAGCATTGTTAGTGTGACAGTCCCTTATCCAGAGTCCTCCTGAGTCCTGAGCTTCTGAGGGGGGAATCAGCTTCTCGTTGTGGTACCAGGTCATCAAAGGTTTAGGATTTCCTGACACTGACACCCTCAGCCGGATATCACAGCCCGTTCCCACTGCAGCTTTACGGAGCTTACGGGTAAAAACTGGAGCCGACAAGCCTTGGGTTTCACCTTCATCATTCTGAAGACCAGATGCACCTTTGATTTTGGCATTGTTGGAGGGGAGGGGCCTAAAAGGTGAGTTTTCTGCCATTTTGATGTCTGTTGAAGACTTCTTTCCTGAGGACCTAAAATGAACAATATTTACTGTGCGTTCCTCCTAGAAACCTCCACTGGTTGTGATATCTGCATGTCTTTAGAAGGTGCTTGACCTGGACCAACACACTGGTAGCTGTAGGAAAACCAGAAAACATAACACAAGATAAACTCATCAAGAAGTCAAGAACTCCAAGAACTATGTAAATGGTCAGTTAGAACATGCTGTAAGTTGTTTTATACTGGAAAAAATAAATAAAATAAAAAACTACAAATGAATGTGTTTGGTAGCTATTATCTTCTGTTTATACAACCATGTTAGTTGATAATCAGCCATGTACATTTGGTTTGTTTTTTTCATTTCATCGAAATTTTGAGGAGCACCATTGTGATGTGATATATCAGAAGGTTTGCGCCAGTAAGTATTTATGCAAAAGGTTTGGTGCAAATCTTAGCTAAAATCCAAAACACCTGAGATAAGAACCAACGACTGGCCAAAACACCAAGGGGTTGGAATGGAGACTAGACTGGTAGACAGACATCATTAACCAGGAAGTTATTGACTACTTACCCAAACCATGGGTATTATTAGATGTAACATGTGCTACTCTTCATACACAAGCTGTTTGCCTACACATAAAGGAAAAAAACTACTTTATTCGTATTTTGGGGACAATATAAACCCAGCTTTAATTGATTGTATATTTTTTGACAAATTCAATACATATTTCCTCTGATATTTTACATTTACATCACATTCCAAAATATTATTGGCTAACACTAGCCAGCTTGCTATCAAGATATCTAACACTGGCATTTAAGATAATTCTAGCAAACAAGAATATTTAAGTATTGTACATGCATTAATGGTGTGTTCCATGTGTACCAAAAAGTTGGAATTTACAATCTCTCAGATTTCCACTGGAAAGCCCAACTAAGTTTGAGCAACATGACCATATAAAACTTCTGTATTCAATATGGATGCTACTCGCATCAACACTAATTCAAATTTCCCTGCTTCCTACTTGTTTGTAGCAGTTTTTTATGATGCAACATTAAGTAAGTCATTAAATACTACCTTTTAGATTCATAAGTTGATATATTTCAACACTGTTTATTTGTGCAAAATACCACAAAGTAGTTTTTGTCGTTCTTATGGTTGTAACAGTGGCCGCAGTGGCAGTGGCTGCAGTGGCCATACTCAAAAATAGGGCAGTTTTACTGCCAAAATTAACAGGTTAGCAAACAGGGACATTAATTCGGTATTTTTTATTATAATATATTTTTAATTATACACATACAACAGGGATAAAATGACCAACTTGCAACTGAAAAGGTGCCTCAGAACAAATACAAATTTCGGACTCAGAGTGAAGGATTTCAATGTTATCCCTTTAGAGGGTGGTTCAGGAGCCCTGTGATGAAGTGAGGCTTCTGATTCTAATGAGGTGAAAAGCATATTTCTGGTGAATACCGCGTCTGCACCTGTAAAGTTCTCCAAGAGTTGAAAGGTCAGAACTTTTTTCTCTAATTTTGTTGTGACAACCAATCAGGCTGTGACTAAGGGAAAAGGAGTATAGAAAAGACGAGAACTGTGTCCAAACATCCACCCCAATCCCTCAATCATTCAGATTGGGGACTATTTAAGGGACTTTATAGTGAACTCAGTTAACTGAACGTTCGGACATAGGATCACTACTTTTTACTCCCCTATGTTCACATGATTCTGGCTCCCTGCATCATCTTTGTTCTTTCTTGCCCCCAAAACAAATCCCATGATGCTTTGCTAGGAGAGCTTTTGCAAAACAGTCAGGTATATATCTGCTCTTCTAGTGACCATTGATGTACATTACTTTCCAAGTGCAAGGTGGGAAACTTTGAGTCCACTACTTTTTCATCCACTAGACATTCGGACCATCATAAAATGCAGTAACCACTACATAGTGCCCTATGTAGGGGTTGGGACGCACATTCGGACACAGCCAAGCTTTTCCATCAAAATGGAAGATCAAGGAAATAATGTTGACAGAAGATGAAGTAAGGAATGCTCTTAGGAGGTTTGTTGGAGACTTTCAAAGAAGTTGTTTTTACTTAGCCCTTTAAGGACTGTTAGATCATTAAACATTTGTCTTCCTCCATTAGCTCCAGTGCAGAAACTGAACATCCTCAACGGCCTCTAGTGCTCTGTTTGCCAGGCGAGCCATTGCCGCTCCTCTCTTCTCTGATCTCCCGCTGTGGTTTCTTAGCTACATAGGGGGCAACTGCCAGCTGTCTAATCCCAGTATTGTTGCTTTCTCTGCAAGTTTTTTCCTCTGATTGCTCTACTGCTCTTCTCTTGAGCTCCAGAATGCTGTCTCACATTACGTTAAGTTCTGCAGAAAGAGGCCATTATCCAGCCATGACTCCTGTACTCTCTCTAAACTGGCAGGATATCTGGAGGATCTGCTGTTTCATCTCCTTCCCAAACACCAGACCTCATTTAGATTATGTTCTTTTTGGCTAAATCTGGTGGGTCTGTCATAGTCTGGATTAGTCCAGAAATATTCGTTGAAAATTAGGCCTTGTTTTGGCGGTCAAATTTTGTCCCACTCTAGTCCAGTAACAGACGTGGAAGAGACATTTCAAACCCTCTTTTCAATGAGACTTAAATTACAGCTTTTCACCTTTTCAACCAAAGGTAGACCTTTTGAGGTAAATCAAGTCGTCTTTTCAATGCCTTTTAAACCAATTTTTGCTCGATGGGGCAGCTTTGTTCAGATTTCCAAAGTACATAAAACTAAGTGACTTGCTTCCTAAAATCCAGGTCCTCCATGTTGAGGTGAATCTGACAACAAACAGATTGTACTGGAGCCTTCACCCACTGTGCCAATTGTTGTCAATCATGTGAATAAATGGTAAAATGTCCGGCGTCAAAGTTGCCATCTTTGCAGGTTTTGTGTTGTTTGGGAAAGCATCATTAGCCACCTTGCTGATATAACAGCGCTGAAAATCTCCACATAAACTATGTAGGGAATTCAGAAATTGTTCACGATGGAATGAGGGCGTCTCTACATCAACCTGACATCTAATCTTTATTCCCCTTTTTTCAAGCAATCTCAAATCATTTAACAGGAGCTCCTGACAAACTGCTAATAGACATAGCCTGACTGTGGTGTCCAGACCTGACAGCTGGATGTTCAACCTTTTAACCTTTAACATAAACTTGTTTTGCCAGACAGAATTAGAAACCCCATTTATTTTACACTGACGGTGCAAACTTTATTGTCCATGTTTGTTTAACCTTTGAATAGTTGTGTTAAAATTGAAAGGTACGAGAAAAAAAAAATGCTATCTAGATAATTAGATATTGAAGATATTGCCATTTTAAGTTATTAGCTTTGCATATTTTACTTTTATGTAATCAAAAGTGAACCTTACCTTTGTTTTGCTACTGAAACGGTAAGTAATTCCTCTGGACATCCCCACAAAGTCCAAGTTAAGGTTACAAGATCCATGGAGCCAAATATTTCATTTCAAATCATTTGTCCTTGAGCAAGTGCAGACGTTTAGGTGTAAGTCCACCCTAGATCAGGAAGAATTAGCAGCCACTGCCATGGTCCCCCGCAGCAGCTTTAACCCTGCCGAAGAACTCAGAAAGGGAGTGAGGTCATTTTCCTAAATGTCAACCCACTCAGGCCTTCTGTTTTATGTCTCTCCACAGTCGAGCGCTTCTTAAAAGCGACTCTTTTAACCTTTTCAGGGTTCTAATCAGTTAAATATCCTGTATTACTGCTTCACCAGTGGTCAGGTATAAGGGACGACAGCTGCACACGTAGGTCACATATCTTGGACTGCCTTTTATGACCTAATCTCTCACTCTTACACACACACACACACACACACACTTTCAAGCCCTTTAGATAATACTATCAGCCAATATACAGTACATGTGGGGACTGTGTGTGTGGAAGGCGGAGACTGTTGAAGAGGGACAGTTGGAGCGTCTATAAAAAGAAAAGCTAAGAATAAAAAGAGGACTTGGGGATTCATACTACAGGAGCAATGGTATAACTTTTTGGTATCTTTGGGAAACTAAACAGAGTTTATTCTTCTTTAACAGAATATTTTTGTCTTTTTTTATATGATAATAAATCATGATCTTTTGGTAAAGCTGGTGTTTGCAGGTACTGTAACTATTCCAATTTTATTCAGACTCCAAGAACAAACTTTAATATATTTTGTGGGGATATAAGTTGTTGGATTATGATCAACATCTTTAATTAGTAAAGTTTGAAAAAAAAAAAAACACAGTTCCATAATACCTCCCCCTCCGTGTTTTTCTGTAGGAACAGCATGTCAAGGGGTCATAGTGTTATACTTTCCTCCATTTATTGAATGGGTTCATTTTTGCTTTAATCTGAGCAGAACCTGTTCTTCTATAGGTTTGCTGTTTTCCTATTTTGATTGGGTAAACAGAAAAAAAGAGCCTCTTTTGGATTTTTTAAATAATTTCAATATTAACACGCTCACATAGCACCTCTGTTTGTACCTTTCAAGGAATATTTGATTATGCAATTTTTACCTCCGCCATAATCCACAGGGGTGGATTGTGGCGGAGGTAAAATCTTTTTCTAACTTCTCAAGTTGGGAAAGGATTTTAATGAAAAAAAAAATAAATATTGAATGAAAAAGTTAAAATTCTCTCTTTCTTTTCCTTTTTTCCCAAGGGTTCCCAAAGTGGGGGTCAGGACCCCTTGGAGTTTGCTTGATACCAGACGGGGGAGTCACAACATAGTTTTCACAATCATTGTAATGTAATTCCTAAGGTATAAAGACAGCCAAAACATATCATGAAATGCATACATTTGAATGTTCCATGAAATAAGTACAGTAGATGTTATATCTATTTATTTATAATGTGAATTATATGTAGTTCAGAATAAAAGTATGTTTAAATAGATTTTTTCAATTCATGATTTTAAATGTGGGACTGCACAGTGGATCAGTGGGTAGCACTGCTGCCTTGCAGCAAGAAGGTTCTGGGTTCAAATCCTGGCCTGGGGTCTTTCTGCTTGGAGTTTGCATGTTCTCCCTGAGCATGCATGGGTTCTCTCCGGGTACTCTGGTTTTCTCCCACAGCCCAAAAACATGTCTGTTAGGTAAATTGGCTTCTCTAAATTCTCCTTAGGTGTGTGTGTGTGAATGGTTGTTCTTCCTGTTTGTCTCTGTGTTGCACTGCGATGAACTGGCAACCTGTCCAGGGTGGACACTGCCTCTCGCCCATAGACAGCTTGATATAGGCACCAGCACTACTTGCCACCCCACTTGGGACAAGCGTGTCAGATAATGGATGGATGGATTTTTAAATGTTTTTTTTAATATTTAATGCAGGAATCCCAAAGTAGGTTTTTGGACCTCCTAAGGGCAGGCCTGAAATGATTTTTACATTTTATCATTGTGATATGTTCACAAGGGGCAAAAATATGTCATAAAACACAGAAACGTGAATGTCCAATGAATTAAAGAAATGTACCATAAAATTCATGAGTTAAATAATATTTCAACTATTATATTTTAATGATGATTAGACTGACTGCACTGTGGCGCAGTTTGTAGCACTGTTGCCTTTACCGCGAAAAGTCTCTGGGTCTTTCTGGACGGAGTTTGCATGTTCTCCCCGTGCATGCATGGGTTCTCTCCAGGTACTCCGACATCCTCTCACAGCCAAAAATATTTTGGAAACCCTAGTTTAATTGTTTTAAATATAAATAAATAAATAAACTTATTTTATTGTACATTTATTTTCGTATGAGACAATCACATTTATGTTTTTCATGGTATATTTTGCCCCTCTATATGCATCAACCATCACTATTATTATGAAAACCAGCTCAGAACACCTGTCTTGATGTATTGCGACCCCACAGGGGTCCTGATCCCCACTTGAGGAACTCCTGATCTAATATACAATTAAAATAGGAAATATTAGATTGGAAAATGTGCCGCTTAACACTTTATTGTCTCATGATAAAATTAAAAATACATCTAAAATTATAAATGAAATTAAATGTCTTTTTTAAAAATACATTTATTTAAAGATGAATTCAGTTTACATTTCTAAATTTATAATGACTGAAGTAATTCTATTTTTGGGGTCACAGTTGCAGGTGATTTGGGTTTAGACAGAAATACAGTATGTCCACTTTAAACAGCTTTGTCATCCAAACCTTCAAATATCTCCATATATTTCCTTGATTTTATTGTATTTTAGTGTTAAAAAAGAGCTTAAATAACAAATATTTACCTAAAATATGTCAGACTTGCTGGCATAAGTATTCTTACAGCTGAAGAAGGGTTACTGTATGTTCAGAGTCTAACAAAACAGCGCCATCCGGTGGCAGAGTTGTTGGAAGCAGTCAAAAATGAAATCTGAACCTAAAAGAATGTATAATTATTTCATGTAAGAACAGGTGCTGATCAAATGGTTATATTTATGAGGGTTTTTCAACGTGTGAATAAATATCCTCAGGCAAACATAAGCTACACTTGTTCAGCAAAGTTAAAGCAAATTAAAAACCATTTAAAAAAACTAATAAAATGAAGAAAGCGTCATTGAATATCAGAGAGACTGCAGTTTTTCAGAAAATCTATGTATTTTTCCTGAATTCGGTCAAGCCATTTCATAAAATGTTGTTTAAGCTTATCAAACTGAGTGCAACGCAAAAAAGAAGGAATAGCAATTGTAAAAAAAAAAAAAAAAAAAAAAAAAACATACAATTAAATAATAATACACTTTTTTTCAAAGTCAAAGGCATCCTGTAATTATAAACTCTGACCACAGAGGAGGCTATTTTACAATATTGTTTTATGGTATTTTTCTACACAACTCTTTTATTTTTGACATTTTCATATATTTAAACCTTAAATATAAAATATTTTTCAATTCCTAGTGAAAATTATGTTTAAAATAAACATTAAAATGTAACTGTCACATTTAACCTTGCTCTTTAGACTCCAAAAACTTTTTTTTTACAGCAGTGTCTTAAACCAGACATAAAGGAAACAGATTTTCTTTTCAAACTAAGGATGAAACTAAAGACCTTTGCATTATATTTAAAAATATAAGCTAATAAAAAGTGATTGTGGATATTTGTAGGGGATGTTTACACTTCAAGCAGGTCTGTTTTCTGTATTTCTCTGTCTGATACGAAACCAAAACCTGCAGGATAAAAGTCACATTTTATGCAACTTCATTAAGATCAATAAGGCTTTTTATTTATAAAGATGAGCATAGATGTCCTGTAAAAGTTGAAGAAACACAGAAATTACTTTATTGGCAAAATTAACTAAAAGAAAAACAAAACACCCAACAGTCCAACATCTCATTCCTCAAGGTCGCTCTTTGCTATCAGCTTGCAGACTTCCCTCAACACAGATAGCAGCAGAGCCCAAACATCAGAGTAAATAAAGACAGTCACACAGAGAGAGCACTGCTAGGTCTGGTAAAGTGGTGTAGTCATGGTGTCCTGTGCTGTCCTCATCCTTGGTCCTCTCTGGATCCAAAGTCTGACTCAGATCTGCAGGACAGAGAAGCTACCCAGAGGTGTTGTGGTGTCCTGGTTCAGGGAGCGGGTTCTGGAAGGCCTGGGGCTGTTACAGCCTCCTTTATTCATTGAGCACAGCCCAAATCAGGAAAGAACAAGACGGGAGGCGAGGCACCGGCAGGCGAGGGTCCCTCAGACCAGCAGACCTCAAAGCAGTCTGCATCACCATCCATCTGAACTGATTCTGTTTCCCAGTCCAGGTGAGAAATGACAGTTTTTTTTTGTTTTTTTTTAATATTCACACTTTGCTGCTTTAAGCACTTAACTTTAAATGTCAAGAAAGAAAAAAAATCAATAAATTACCTAAAGATTTTATTTTTTTAAAGGGATCCACAAGTACTTTAGTTGAACATGTTGGTCTAAATATATTCCAGTTTTCCTATTTACCTAAAAATGCTGTTTCTGATACGTAAAAACTCACAATTACCTGAGAAATTAGATTATATTTGTTATTTGACATGAAGGTCATCATTTTTTCACCTGTGAGATGCATGCTTGGTAGATGATGCACTTAGATCCTACTTGACTGGAACCTATAGAGCAAACAGTACATTTTGTTCCATTGTTGTTGAAAGAAAAGGACAGATTTGTAAATGGAAATTTGAAAGAAATAAAAAAAAAAGTTTGCATTGTAATAGAAAAAAAAAAGAAATCCAGAAATGAAACTTTTAATCAAAAGGGTTTTAAGAAAAACTTTTTTGAAATATTTATCTTATCTCAATTTTGTAAAACAGTTTCAATTTTTCTTTCTTTGCAGATTGAACGTTATGCTGCTTTTCTATTTATTTGCATAAAATTGTCAACAAATTGTCATTGTGCACATCAATAGCAAGTATCTGGCTTTAATTAATTAATTTGAACTTGTTTTTTCTTTCAGTGTAAAGCAAACCCACCCTCAAATAATTGTGCAAAAGAATAAAGCATACCTTTATAAACTAATTCTTATAAAGACTGGCTGCAAAGCAGATCCACAGCATGGTGAATCCACCCCCTGCTTGACAGCTGGGTCTCATGTTTTAAGTTCTGAAAGCCTCATCTTCACCCTAAATACTTCAACCTTCGTCTTTTCTGAAGTAGCAGCTCTCTATAAAGTTTTTTAGCTGTAAGGAGAACCTGCTGTGGTCCATCCTGACTGCCTGCTAGAGGTTTATAGGTCTTGTTAAGTCAAAAGACAGAAAATGAAATTATTTAGGTAAATATAACATATTAGAGCCTGTATGTATAATCTGACATGATTTCCTTTAATAAAAGTCACAACAGACTCAATAATGAGATTTTGCCAGTGCTGCAGAGAAAAAAAAAACCAACACCATAATGCTGCCACCACCTTGCTTCATAATTATGGGTGGGTTTAATAGTGTTTGAGTCGAAGTTACTTTTTATCAAACACCTGCGTTAAAACAAAGTCTGAACAAGGTGTTCAAGGTTTTCAACTCACTGTACTGACATACATGCGCTCTATGTAATGCTGCATTACGCCACTAGAGGTCAGTAAACTCATTTGACTCCTGTCTACTTTGGCAGATCCATCTTGTGCCATGTCTGATACTGAAATGAGAGAAGACTCCAGCAGTGCCTTATCCTACCACTTCCAGCCTTCTGCCTCCTTCCAGGACACCGTAGTCGCATCGGCCCACTTCTGGTTCTATGTTGGGAAAGGTGTGAACGCCTCTGCAACGCTTATTATTCTCACCTCAGAGCAGCAGCGTCTTCAGGCAGCACAGGCTCCTCCAAGGGGGAGCTCAGACGGATGGACCACCTTTGATCTGGAACAGAGTGTTCTTGCTGCTGTACCTGGGGGCCCTTTTCTGCTTCAGATCAAGTGTTCATCTTGTCAGAACCACATTAACGATCTAGATAAGACACCTTTTCTCCATCTCCGGCTTCATCCCAAAGTGCCTGTTCGTTCCCCTAGAGAGGCCCCCATCACCATCCCTTGGTCTCCCTCTGCCCTCCTCCTCCTCCAGCGGCCCTCCCTTGAGGGGCCCCATCATGATGACTGCCGAAGGGAAGAGGTTGAGATCAGCTTTGAGGAGCTGGGGTGGGACAGCTGGATCGTTCATCCCAAGGTGTTGACTTTCTACTACTGCCATGGGAACTGCTCGGCCACGGATCGGACCGCCACCCTGTTAGGGATCGCTCAGTGCTGCGCTCCAGTCCCCGGGGCCATGAGGTCACTGAGGATCACCACCACGTCCGATGGCGGGTACTCGTTCAAATACGAAACCCTGCCCAATATCATACCAGAGCAGTGCACCTGTATTTGACAATGACAGGGGGGTATTGCTGAGAGAATGTTGGATCAAGTTCAAAGAGTCAATTCAACCAAATCATCTAGAAAGATTAGTTAAATGTTTTCTATCTAAAGACACCAAGTATACTGCATTGAGTCGTGGACTTTGGTCTCAAAAGTTTCTACTATTATCCATTCTACTGTCTGGAAAGAAATCTACAAGAGGAAGACAATCAGAACTATTTGACACTCCTGGCCTTCAAGGCCTGGCCTTCCAAGTGAAAACCAAGGCACTCTGCAACAATCTCCCTATTTTGTCCCATGGTGATCGTTTCTGTTTCTCCTGGAATCTATATTCTCCTTTTATTTGGTTTACATCTTTGTTAAACCAATCATTCCTACACAATGCCACCAATGGGTCCAGCTGCTCTTTTTATTCTTGGGGTGAAGTTTATAAGATCATTTTTAGAGAACTAGTTCGGCTCACCAAAAAGTGTCGGCAGTTTCAGCTCGCATGCAGCTCTTCCAACTGTTACTACTCCCAAAAATATAAAACATAAAATAAAATGTATTTTTTCTTTGTTTTACTCAAGTTTATCGTTTTTTTTGTTTTTTGTTTTTTTAGAAATACGTTTAGTTTGTGTTGCTCCATATATGTATATATACATATACTGTATGTAAATAAATGTATGTAATAAATGCTGGCTTTCAATAAGTTGGTTATGGTTTTCAACTAATTTTCCATTTTATTATTACTTTTGTCGAATAAAAAGAGTGTTTTATTTACAGGGTTTTTATTTCATTAGAAATCTTACCTGAATGAAAGGACAAATTCCAGATGTCCGTTAATGGTTTTGATTATTTTTACAGTTATATCTATTTCACTTCAGTCTTCGAATGTTTTTTTTTTGTTTCTATAATTTCTTACTGTCTCCATGATTTATTTTTCACCAGTTGCTATTGAATCTTATTCATCTGACAGATATCAGTTTGTTCACGTTAATGATACATCTTCCGCATGCTTCAGAGTTGCCTGTGGAGTACCACAGGGGTCAGTGCTAGTGCTAATTCTCTTTACTATTCAAGATGCCCCTTTACCCATAAAAACTCAGCTGCCAGCAAAATAAATTAAAATTGACCAAAATAATAATTATAAATCATAAAAAATGGAAATCATAACAGGGATATATATATATATATATATATATATATATATATATAGAGAGAGAGAGAGAGAGAGAGAGAGAGAGAGAGAGAGAGAGAGAGAGAGAGACTACAGGCATGCCTTGAAGACAAACACTTGTGACCCTTAACTTTCTGCTTCTAAATGCCCACTAAACAGAAGTGATAGTCTTTGGATCGAAGTCTCTGTAGAAGAAGCTGATTGGTCAGTCACTTCATTTAGATGGGATTAAATTGATCTCAGATAATACAGTAAAAAATCTTGGTGTTATTTTTGATCAGGACCTGTTATTTAAATCCCATATCAAAAAGGTTTCTAGAATTTCCTTCTTTCATCTGAGGAACATTGCAAACATTAGAAATCTCCTGTCCAGGGGTGATGCTGAGAAACTAGTCCATGCGTTTGTTACTTCAAGGCTGGACTATTGTAATTCTTTACTATCAGGAAGTCCACAAACTGTAGTTAAAAGCCTTCAGCTGATCCAAAATGCTGCAGAGTTCTGATGGAAATTATAAAGAGAGATCATTTCTCTCATATCCTGGCTTCTCTTCATTGGCTTCCTGTTAAATCCAGAATAGAA
>NW_015150548.1:378439-396018 GCF_000732505.1 Cyprinodon variegatus
GGACAGGGCCAGGTGTGGAGCTAGTTCACAGTTGCCTTTGTATCTCTGCTTGCATGGCATATGTTGTGAATTGGTGCTATACAAATAAACTGTCTTAATTTTTTTTAAATCTTCATGAGTCAAATTGCCCTAACTCTTAAAACCCCTCCTCATTCTGTTGTCTGATGTTCCTCAATTTTTGTTGCCAATTTTGGGCCCATAGTTACAACAATCGAACCCATTGACCTTATCCTTTATGCCATCAGTAGACCTTAGTTTTAGTTACGTATCATGGGTAAATTCTGCTTTTTAAGTTGTTTTCTAAAAATAAAATTTGAAACGTTCAATAATCTTTTATGTTTTTGATTTCACAGGCATTTAGTAATCATCTGGTGAGCCATGGAATATTTCTGCATTTATTCATGCTTTTGTGTTGCTTTAATAGCAATTTTTATTACAGTACAAGGTCCAAGTTTTTTAGAAAACTCATATTTTTCTTCTGGCTCTTTTTTTCTTCTTTCTATAGTGGCTGCAGTTCACAGCACAAATGAGTAAATTGTTAGTCTGAGTACTGTTATTTTCTACAACATTTGTATATACAGTCATATAAGAAAGTTTGGGTACCCCTAATAATCTTAATTATTTTTATTTCTAAATGTTTGGGTGTTTGTAACAGCTATTTTACTTTGATATATCTAATAACTTATGGACACAGTAATATTTCAGTACTGAATTGAGGTTTGTTGGACTAACAGACTAAAACAAAATTTGACAGGTACAAAAATATTGGCACCTCAGCAAAAAAGAGGCATGTTTAGTAGATCCTTTTACAAAACAACAGCCTCTAGTCACGTCCTGTACCTTTTAATGAGCTCCTGGATCCTGGATGAAGGGATTTTTGACCATTCTTCTTTGCAAAACAATTCCAGTTCAGTTAAGTTTGATGGTCGCTGAGCATGGACAGCCTGCGTCAAATCATCCCACAGATGTTTAATGATATTCAGGTCTGGGGATAGGGATGGTCATTCCAGAACATTGTTCCTATGGTTGGATGCCTGAGTAGATTTGGAGCAGTGTTTTGGATAATTGTCTTACTGAGATATCCATCCCCGGCATAACTTCAACTTTATAACTGATTCTTCAACATTATTCTCAGGTATCTGCTGATATTGAGTGGAATCCATGCTACCCTTAACTTTAACCAGATTCCCAGTGCAAGTATTGGCAACACAGCCCCAAAGCATGATGGAACCTCTACCAAATTTTACAGTGGGTAGCAGGTGTTTTTTTTTTTTGCCGCCATGCATTACGCCTTTTTTATGACCAAACAACTCAATCTTTGTTTCATCAGTTCACAGGACCTTATTCCAAAATGAAGCTGGCTTGTCCAAATGTGCTTTTGCACACCTCAAGCGATTCTGTCGTATCACTCTTCCATACAGCTTCTCCTGGTGCAAAGTGCGCTGAATTGATGAACGATACACAGTGACACCATCTGCGTCAAGATGATGCGGCTATAAAGTTAAAATCTTAATGAAGTTACAAAACCGTAAGTCGATGAAAATCAGTTAAAGGTATTCAAATCAATAAAATGATTAGGGTAACAAAATTTTTGCACCTGTCAAATCTAGTTTTAATGCTTACCACACATTTTCTGTTAGTCCAATAGACCTCAATTCAATACTGAAATATTACCGTGTCCATCAGTTATTAGATATATCAAATTGAAATAGTTTTTGCAAACACCCAAATATTTAGAAATAAAAATAAAGATCAATAGGGGTGCCCAAAAGTTTGCATACCACTGTATAGTCCATTGAAGTAACACATTTTGAAGTGGTTCTTGGCTTAGTGACTGCTGGCTATGAGCTCACTCAACACTGAGAATATTGTAAACTGTTGCTCTATTGCTTATGACAGTATGACACAATCTGTGCACACGGCTGGCAAAAATAATTCCATTAAAATGTGTATTGCTCAAGGTTCTAAGACATTCTCTCTGTAAAACTTGCAAGAGTAGGTTATCTCATGTGAAATGATTTTAACTTGAAATTGCAAACACAAATATGTAGTTACCCTTTTTTTCTTTTCATAAAAGTTTTAGTTTTAGAAATATTCAAACCCATTCCAGCAATTTATCTATGATCCTACTTTTAATAAGGCAGTTGCATTTAATGGATTTGATAGTAATTATTTGTTCTTAAATTAAAAATTCATAAGTCACTGCTTTTCAAACTTACCCAACCTATGGTTTTTAAAGCTGAATAATTGACTTAACTATAGCAAAAAAATAAAACCCCATCTAAATCCCATTGTCCACTTTACAATTCTGAAATGAATGTCAAACTTTCACACAAAAGAGTTTTAATCAAGTTTCATCAAAAGACATGCCTAATTTTATTTTATTTTTTTTGCCTACAAAGCACTTTTTTCAGTATTATTGTTTAGTGGTTCTTAAAATATTGTTAGCTCAGGAGCACCCAAACACATTTCCAATTATGCTGCTATAGGTTTAAACTGTTGGATATGGAGACTACTTTTCCCTATCCAGTTTTGCATGATTTACTGTTTTTCTTTCCACCATTACATGCATTCTCAGTCTGAGGGATTTCTAAAAAAATAGACTATGCAAGTAGTTAGCCACTGTTGCATTATATACAAAGAGCACTGAAAAAGGGGGAAAAAAATAAATATTTCCAGTAGATGGGAATGTAGGCTAATCCTTGCAACATATCAAATACCTTAAAAAATACAAAATAAACATTGATTTTTGTTGGTCCAAACCACTGATCTCCATTTACTGGATTGCTGATTGCCTGTTGGTAGTACGGGGTTGAAGTGAAGCCACTGGCCGCCATATTGGTACTCCCTAGTTAGAACGGTCGCAATGTAAACAATACGTGCGCTACAGCATGATGTTCTTATTTTCAGGGGGGCTTAAGACTTTCAAAATAAAAGAAATTCATCACATCATAAGCAGATTACTTGAACTTATAAAATAGGCACATCACATTGCATAGTTAGTATATAGTCAATAAATCATGTAACACTATAAAAAATAAAATTGTGTTAAATACAGATGTACCAAAAGTGCTAAACTGATATACAGTACATTGAATATACATTAATTTATTACAGTTAAGGCAATTACATTTGACATGTCTGATAATGCATGCTAGCTATATATAAAAATAAAAACTATAGCATCATCTGCTTAATTACTACATTGACATTTCACAGTGAATTACTTTCCATTTACTGTACCATTTTCTTACATTAGACAATCTCTATGGCTAATTTAGTCAATATCTTCGATTCAGTCCAAGATAGCCAGACTAATATTACGCTACATAATATGCTATAAAATACATTGGCGTATATATTGATTTTCTTTGTTAGTACATCAAGTGGATGTGAAATAAAATGTGGAATGTCTTCCTATGGACAGCACACCGTTTTTGCAGCCAAATGCTACACATGAAGGCATTTGTACGGCGTGTCATTTTCAGGCAATCAGCAATCCAGTGCATAGAGAAGCCTTTAAGAAGGGAGCTTAGTCATAATCCATCAGTTTATGAGCAGGAAAAAAAAAACAAAAAAAAAAAAACAAGATGTTGGAATCAAATATATTTATTTACTCTGAAGACAAAATAATCTCTAGTTACAAAAAAAAAAAAAACTACAAAAAAAAACAAAGTAGCCATTTAAGGAGTACCATATACCGGAATGATGTCCGTAGCAAAAACTGCAAGTGAGATGATACAGGAGTGGTCTTGTCTGCAGCCACAAGTAAAAGTAAATAGAAAGCTATGGAAAGGTTTGAATTCTGAAGTTACAGATCAGTATTCTAATGAACTAAACATGTTTGCATGGCTTTAGTCCATTTTCCTTCTCAGGATGCAACTGATAATGGGAAAACAACCCATCTTTCTTGGAACTAATTGGCTGAACTCTCCTACATTCTACTTCTGAAGCTGAAAGCTGGTAAAATGATATTTATTTTAAAAGAAAAAAAACAAAACATTTCCCATTAGTTAAGGGTTCAAGCATTGCCCAGGTATATTATTTGGCCAATTGGACATTTCTATGGTTCAGGAACCCCAGTACCCAGTTCTGTCGACTTAGCCAGCATGGGTTAAGCAAACCTTGCCAGGAAAAATAAAAGCAATGCACAAAGTCCAACTGACATACCCTGAGGCTAAGCTCTTTAACAATCATAGAACAAGCCTCAACACTCAGTCACAATTCACAAAAAAGGCAAACTGTTGGCTCAGCCAGATAAATATGGAGCTTTTAAAATGTAAGCTGGATTAGGACTATTGCATGGTTACAAAGAAACAGGATATTTGAAAGATCTGGGCTTAACTGAAGGCACAGTTTATGTTTGGCAAGAAGAAAAACTCCAGACGTAGCAGGCTTTCAAGTTTAGTGTCACACAAATTCAGTCAGCAGCACTTTTGCTTTGCAATGACCACCAATACTGAAAGGCACAACTCTTTCATCCACACCGACACATTCACACACCAACACACGCTTTGGTCTTCCTCAGTGGTCCGACTGTCCCCATGTGTGCCCCCCCCAAACATTTAAGGCCAGTAGGAATGGAAGGACAAGACTTCTGAGGCTGGAAGCACGCTCAGGCACGTATTCCTTGAAGGGACAAAACCAGAATTGGTTAGTATTTAAGTTTCAGCAAACATCAAGTTTTTACTGATCTATCCACTTTATCCTTACCCTTCTCACTAGACTCTCCTTGCTTCTCCTGTGCGAAGTTGAGGCGGTTCTGCTCAGCAGCTGTCTGTACAGTTGTGTTTACCTCCGGGCTGCTGCTGCGCGAGGGGCTTCCTTCATCTGCTTGGTATGCAAGATCCAGATGCTGCTGCGCCATCTTCAGATGCCTTCTCAGCCGCTCCAGTTCCCTGGACGAAGGGCCCTCGTCTCCAAAGCTCTCTCGCCCGGAATCGCCCATCGGCAAGTCCCTCAGCTTTTCTTTCTTCATGGTGGCGTGGTATCCTGGGGGAGCCGTGGGCAGGGAGCGGGATGAGGGCGGACGCGGCCGACGCTGGGAGTTGAGCAAGGCGCGCCTGCGGAAGGTGTCGCGTATTCCGCCGATACCCAAATGGATGATTTCGAGGACGGTGAGGAGCAGGCAGAGTAAGGATACGACGTACATCACCAGCAGGAAGATGGTTTTCTCAGTAGGTCTGGACACGAAACAGTCCACAGAATGTGGGCAGGGAGGCCGAGAGCAGACATAGGATGCTGTTACATCAAAACCGTAGAGGACGTATTGGCCAAAGAGGAATGCGATCTCAAAGGCAGAGCGCCACAGGAGTTGGCAAACGTAGAGTTTCATTAAGCCATCACGCAGAATCCGTCGTCGGCCATCGTGTTTTGTTTCGGTACCTTCAAAAGGAAAAAAAAAAAGAAAAGGTTTAAATGGCAAGTTAATCTCTTTTCTGTCCACACAGACAATTTCAAGCCATTCATCCAATCTCAATCAAAGGATTCCAAGAGGGGTAGGCGCCTTCCTCAATGTTTGGATAGCAGGAAGGCTAGCCTTTATTCTCAATTCATTGCTGCCGTACCTTTTTCAGTTTTTTCTGGCTTGTCCTGTTCAATCTCCTCAGATATCATTGGATCCTCCTCCCCGTTGTCCTCTGCTTCCTCATAGTCCCGCACTGCCCCACGGCTGACGATAGGCATCCTCTTCTTTCTGTTGCGAACCGGGCGGTACTCCGAGTCGTCCATGCGAGCTATCTTATGCATGGCAAAACCAAGATACATGATGGTGGGGGTGGTGATCATTATAACCTGAAAGAAAGGTTTGTGAAGAGGTTACCAGAGGCGACTGAAAGCAACAAGAACTCCTTTATGTTGGGTACCCTACCTGAAAGATCCAGAATCTGACATGCGAAAGTGGAGCAAACTCATCGTAGCACACATTCTCACATCCGGGCTGTTGGGTGTTACACACAAATTTACTCTGCTCATCGTAGTAGATCGTTTCGCCACCGACGGCCGTCAGCACGATGCGGAAAATGATGAGCACAGTCAGCCAGATCTTTCCCACAAAGGTGGAGTGGTTTGAGATCTCATCCAGCAGACGCGTCAGGAAACTCCAACTCATGGTGTCGAAGAACCAGAAGCACTAAAAAAAAAAAAATTATCTGTGGGAGCAGAAGATAGAACACCAGTATAAGTCAAAGGGTTTTGAACAAAGCATCCCAACCATAGACCCTGGCACTTTCATAACTCCTCATTTACATAAATCAAATCTTTCCAATGGTCCAAGAATAGTTGCTGGAAGCATACTTTCCCCCCCCCATTTTAAAAGTAAAATGTATAAAGCTTTGAATACAAAATCAGTTTAGCTAAAACTCTAGTTATCACAACTACAAAACCTTATAAAAGGTGTGAATTGTTTCACTAAAACATCTAATGGCATGTTTAAACAGATATTTTCTGACTGTTTGTTTTGAGAAAATACAGAGTAAATTTCTTCCAGTATTGTTGCAAGCAAAAACTGTTTTCTAAATGGAAGTTTTAATCCTTTAAAGCCCGATCCACGAATAAAACAAAGCAGAAAATTTTTTGTGGTTTTAAGTCCTTATTTGGCCTTTTAACAAAAAATGTAAAAAGAAAAAACAGAAATACATTCTTGATAATTACTATACGATAAGTCAAGATTATGTTTTGTGTAGTCTTCTGCCCTCTGTTATCAGGTATATCTGATTATGTACAATAGGATTTTGAGCAAAGTTTTTACCATTAAATTATACAAACGGTGTCAGACGCAAAACATTTCAGAAACTGTATGTATCAAATATGATACATTTGGCATTACAGGGTCAAAGAAAATAATCTGCTTTAATTTTGCAATCCAGAATCTCAAAAATAAGTTCTACCTGCTTTTTTAAGTTCATTACTCACCAATCACTGTCAGTCACTAGTTTTAACAGAAAAAAAAAAACGAGTCGAATGCATTGTCCTTCCAATTTCCAAACATTTAAGGTGTTTGGTGAGTGCTTGTCTGCTAGATCTAAATTCACATGGACTCCAACTACAGATTTGCCTCAGCAAATCCACCTCCCATCCGGTAACGGAAAGGAAGGTGTTAATTGGGTCCAAGCTGACCGTGAAGCTTATATAAAACTGAAGTGTAGGTCTTGTTTTTTTAAAGCTGTAATCAGAGGCGTCTTGTGAAATGTTGCTCATTGACGTGAACTGGTTCAATCCTCTAAAAACCCACGTTTCCCACATAGTGTTCAGGTCTTTACTGTGCCTTCACACCTAAGCTGAAATACTAACCATACTAGAGTTCACCTTATGGAGCCACAATGAACTCATTCCAGATCCTAAATGGTCAGCCTAGTTCATCTTAGCTCTGGGGGTGGTGACGTAAATGCTGAGCACTTCAGTTAACCCTTTAAAGCCCGATCCAAGAATAAAGCAAAACAGAAAATTTCTTTTTTTTGGTTTGAAGTCCTTATTTGGCCTTTTAGCAAAATATGTAAAAAGAAAAAATACATTTTTGTCAATTTATTTCTATGCGATAGGTCAATATTTTTTGTGTAGTCTTCTGCCCTCTGTTATCAGGTATATCTGATTGTGTACAATAGGATTTTGAGCAAAGTTTTTACCATTTAATTATGCCAAAGGTGTCGGACGCAAAACATTTCAGAAACCGTATGTATCAAATATGATACATTTGGCATTACAGGGTTAAAAGGGGAAAAGAAAAGCTTGACAATGTCAAAGTAAACCGGACCAACTGACGGTGAAGATTCTCCTGTCCTGTTTTTCCCTCCGTCAGTCTTAATGAGGCCACAGGTGGATCAGTGTCTGAGGTTTTACACAACACTGCCCCAGCAAACCCGGGTCAAATGAATACAGCAACCGTTCAGCAGCTATCAGGGGCCTCAGAGGCCTGAAGGTCAAAGCAGAGATCTTCTAAAACCTTCAGGAGAGACTTTCCGAAGGATCAGCATCCCGGTTATGTCTGCAGCCATCCGATTCATTAATTAAATGATTGTCAACCAATTTATTGTTGAGCAAAAAAAATAAAAAAAATAACCAACTCATCAGTAATGAAGGGAAAACGGTTCAATATACATTATACAGTATAGTTTAGATCAGGGGTGCTCAAGTCCAATCCTCAAGAGCTACCATCCTGAAACTTTCAGATGCATCTTTTCTCTAGCACACCTGGAACTAAAGGCTCAATCTCCTCATTTAGCCCATCAGAGGCATGGTAACGAGCCACTCATCTGATTCAGGTGTGTTAAAAATGGGGCGCATCAAAAAGTTGCAGGATGGTAGCTCTTAAGGACTGGACTTGAGAACCCCTGGGTTGGATAACACATATGATCCATCTAAAACTACATCATTTTACCTTCAACTGGTTCAGCAAAAACACATGAATTGCAACCTAGAAACTAGACAGAAAAACAAACATTTTCCTTTCAATTTCTGCTTGCAGAGCATGTTTTTTTTGCAACAGTGGAATAAATGGTAGATGGTTGCAACAAGATTACTGATGGACCATTTAAAGCTAGTTGTCAAGCTTTAAAACGGTGCCGACACTGGGGAGGGGGGGTTCCCACTGAACCAGGCGAATCCAATCTGTGCAGGTTCAATGTAAAAGATTGGACTTGCCTGCAACCGTTGGTTCAGTAGAAGAAATACAAGATATAGAGATGACTTGTTGACTACAGACACCTCCCACATATCTGTCCTTTAATCCCTAGTCTAATTTAAAGAGGTTGACTCTCCAGTTAACTATTTGAAGGCTTTTTAACCGGGCCATTTCATTTTTACGTCGTTTCAACCATTCCCAACTACTGCCCTACCAAAAACACATTAGCTTTATGAGCGCGAGCATTTTCACCCACTTCTTAAGAGTTTTTTTTAGGCTGCTTTTTCAAAATGACGCCTTGGGAAATGATTCTAATAAAATCCATTTGTCTCTACACGTTTTTTTTTTTGGGGCCCTTTAACTGCGAGTTCTGGCTTCGATTTGCCAACCTATAAAACTTAAATCTGAATATTTGGGGGTTTTAATCGTCTTGTTGGACAACAGAAGTACTTGGAAACAAATGGTTGTTTTCCCCCTTCTTTTTCTAACACTTTATAGACCACATGAATAACAGCGCAAAGAATTTGTTCCCAACCATTACTCAACCAGATTTATAAGCATTGCCATTACTCAAACAGCCTTAATTGGCGTTATAAAATACCCCCAATAACATCAAACTACCAGCTTTACACATCTAAAGGATCTTTTTTAGAAAAGTCGATGATTGTGAAGAACTTAATTTCTCAGAGTTGTGTAAAACTCAGCAAATTAATCAATAAGACAAATGCTCTACAGGGGTTGGTGAGACCAAGGTAGCCGTACTCCATGGCATACCGAGCTTAATCCCAAAAGAAATGCAAGAGCCATCCAGTAACTGCTGCCAGGAGACCCGCTGTGGCTTTTGATGGTAGGAATGATTGTATTGAAGCAATGAACACACTCAGGAATTTATTTACCACCTTCAGCCCTTTAATGATGTCAAGAAATTACAGAAACAGGGCAAAGATCCACAACAGAATTGACTGTCGTATCTCCATTTGCAGAGAGACCCATGTTCAGGGGAAAAGAAAAACTATGGAGTGAATTTGGTTCCATTATTTTGAAAAAGAAAAACATGTTTTCTAAATAGATTTAAAGGGATTACTCAAGAGTAGGGGTAAGGCAAACAATTTCTCGGAATAATTTTTTCTACATGCTGATTGATTTTGGGGCTAAACCTTTTTTTAATCCAATTTTAAGCTTCTATTTTGTGAAATCTCTTCACATTTCTAAATAAATTCCTTTTAAATTTCCATATTTTTCAGATCACATATTTTTGGAATCTCGCTTTATAGATCACATTCTCTTGACTTCTCTTCTGGGGGGCAGGCTTTTCTCTGGAGTGGAGAGAGAAGTGACATCTACACTGGTATGCTGGACGTTATCATTTTTATTGGTCAAAAGGGGCCGTTTTATTGAAATGTTATCTGGAAGAATTTTAAATATATATACACATGAATGGAGACAGCAAAGTTATAGAAAACTTTGATTTTAACTTTTTTTTGTTTTAAGTTCCATCTCTGGATTGCATTTACTATATTTCCATCTACAAAATGTGTTCTACATTTGCAACAATAATGGAACAGAATTCACTCCATATAAAAAGCTGAACGGCATCGAGGTTTAATGGGGTTTTCAGAAACCGAACAAAAACAACCCGATTCAATGACTCACCAAGCTACAATGGTCTCACTCGTCAGGTAAACCCTTCAGTAAACTCCTACCTTCCCGATGACTGAACACTGGAAGGCCAGACTTGCCTGAACGTGATGCTGATGGTGGAAACACTCGCCTCCATGAGACCAAAGGAAAAAAATAACAGTGGAAATTATGGCTTTCAAAAACCCCAGACCTACCAGACTCCTACTCGCAGAGACACGGTGTCATTAAGTCAAACAAGCCTCTAAATGCCGGTTCTTGCTTGTGGGAACATGCAAACATTTTGGACCAAACGGCACCTTTGTGACCCTGAAAGAAGAAAGCAGGAGACGGAACAAGCCGAGATCCAAGGTTTACGCCCACCTCCATGTACTGTGGGAGGGGGGGTCCGGTCTTTTAGCCTCAACTGACCCAATCCCACTCACTGGTGATGGCTTAGTTCTCACAGCTACATTTAAAAGCCTTTCTGGCAGTAACCAAAGCAGATCTCTTTAAACCTCCAATTAAGAATAAAAGCCTCAGATATTAAGCCCATTTTTTTGGGGTTTGGAGAATAAGCATCTCATTTCAGACAAATCCCCCCAACCCGCTTTACCATTAATGATACCTACAATAAAAAGAATCTATTGGACCTCAAAAACACCTCCTTAAAGTCAAGATCAAGCATATTTCTGTCAAAAAGGAATTTACCAGACATCAGCAATTGCTTCTGATTACTTCTACAGGTGGGGGACACCATGACCATCAATCCCATCATGCAAACACTAACCTCAAGGAGAACTTAATGGCTGTAAGATGCACCGGATGGTAGGACAGGGTGTTTTTAAGGAAGCTTTGAAAGTTTAAAGGGTTTTGCTTGAAATTACTCAACTTTGACATCCACCCTCCTGAAAGGCAGCAACAGCTCATCATTCAGCAATTCCCACCCAGATTTGTTTGTAAAACGGTGGCTCGTTTACTGGTGTGGGCACTGATTTAATGGCTTTTTCTCAGCTCCAGGAAGGAGGCTGAAGGAAGGGGGCAGGAGAAATTTGGGCAAAAAGATCTGGACAAAGCAAAAGGCGAGTTAACATTCCTGCTTAACCAAAACCAGAAAGCCTGAATTCTTAGGGTTCACAGAGCAGACGGAGGAGGGGGGGGGATTGAAAATCCCTTTCATGCAGTCTCAGGAATCCAAATGTCCATCATGACTTCCCTCATGGTGCCAGCCATGAGGTTTAAACCCACAAAGCTCATCATGAAATGAGCCTTTTTTTTAAAAGATCCTTGTGATTTCAAAAGAAGCCACCAAAAAAAGGAAAAAAATTAAAAATAAGAACCTCCACAGAGCATGAACACACTTTGCTGAGTCAGACTTAAATGTTTTGGAAATTGTGGGATTTCAGGAGGAAAACAAACTGCTGCCAAAGTTATGTGGGAGAAAAAAGAAACAGACCTAAAAAAAGAAGATTATAAGAAAACCTTAAAGATATTAGTTGGTGAAATAATTCTTTGTAGCCAGAAATTCTTTTTTTTAGAACCCCAATTCAATTAATTAGCAAGCTTTTAAAAAATATGCAGTTTTTCCATTGAGGCTGGAAAATAACTCACCTCTTTACGACTGTCCAGAAAAAAAAAAAAACTTAAAAAAATGCAAAACTATGTAAAAAGTTTTTTTGTACACCCTAAAACCTGCAGGAAGCTTTAACCTGAGCAGAAGACGAAGCTGACGAGTCTGAAGTGAGTTTTGTTGGTGCCAAACACTCACCGCGTGCCCCCTCCGCTCCGCTCTTCTCTCCTCGCGCCTAATTGCCTCACCAGGTTGTTCTAATTAACGCTCCCTCAGGCGCGCGCGCTCTCCCTCTCCCTTTCTCTCATTGACGTCCGAACCGGTGTCCGCTACGAGCCCATCCGGTCCCGCTCTGACCCCGTGTGTCGGGGGCCCCGAAAGAGAGGACAGAAAGGAGAACTTTGACTCCTCGCCTCCTCCGCCCCGTTCAAGAAGAAGGAGGCCCCTGCAGTGAAACCTGAGAACCCAGACACAGACTACCGTTCCGACAAAGAAGGGACCATGAGAATCCCATTACATGTTTCATAACATGTTGATGCTGTTCAAGTGTCACCGGGTAATTTAAGGTCTCCCATCTGGGAGCGGAGCAGCTTCCAACCTGTTATCACTGAAGAGCTCTATTAAAAATAACATTTCAGATTATTTCATTGACAAATCCAATCTAATTGAATAATCTCATACCTATTTTAGGATTAACAATAAAAAAGCAAAAACCCACTCTTTTAATCATGTACATTTCTTATGAATTAGAATTAAAGATTTCAAAGTTAATTTCAGTAACTCTAAAACCATTGGCGTACACAGACTTTTTCAAGGGCAGGGACAGTTTTCAACAACGGCCCCCTCGGTGCCCCTCCGTTGTATTTATGGGCAGTGGCGGTTTTAGGGGCGATTTTTTATTTTTCATGGGGGGCCACAGAAAATAAAAATGAAACAACAAAAATTGCTAAAGTACATCATTTTAGATAAAGTGAAATTAAGGGCCAATTGCAGCCCTGGAAACCTCAGATCAAGCAAATAAAAAGTGATATTTTGTCAAAATGACTAAAGTTAAAAGAGCAACAGCTTCCCACTGCTGCAGTGTGAGGCAGACGCTGCGTTGGTCCGTCGTGGAGAACAGAGAGCTGAGCAGAAAGGCGAAGCTCTTGATTTACCAGTCAGTCTATGTACCTTCTCTCACCTATGGTCATGAAATCTAGATCATGACCCGAAAGATCGAGATCCCGGATCTAAGCGGCTGAAATGAGCTTCCTGTGCAGGATGGCTGGGCTTTCTCTTAGGCTACGTTCACATTGCAGGCGTTGATGCTCAATTCTGATTTTTTTTTTTGCGAAATCAGATTGGATGGATGGATGGAGGACAGATGGATGGATGGATGGATGGATGGATGGATGGATGGATGGATGGATGGATGGATGGATGGATGGATGGATGGATGGATGGATGAAAGATTGATGGATTTAAAGATGGATGGGTGGGGAACTTTTTATTTCCATTTTTAATGTTTGATATATTATTCTTTGATTCAATTATGCAATTAGGTTATCCTGAGCTATCTCTATAGTTATGCTGCTATAGGCTTAGACTTCTGGAGGACATAGGGACCCCTTTTCATCATTCTGCTTCATTCTCTCTCTATTCTCCCACTCTGCAGAATCTGTTACTGTAGTTCAATCTCTTATGTTCTGCTTTCCCTGCTTTTTCTCATAGTAGCTTTGCCTCGTCTTTTCCTGTTTGGCTGTGACTCCATCCTGGAGAGAAATATCAGCTTTGCTGCTTTCATCAACACCCTTGTTTATAGATGTTGCAGATCAGCCTGTTTTTCCAGTGTAGTCCTGTTTCTCTGACTGTGACTGACTCTCTTCATCCTTTGGCATGGGAGCTGGCTCGGAGCTCGTCTGCCTGGCTGTGTGTTTCCTGGATGGGGCCGCCTTTTGCAGCTGCTTTTTGTATCTCTGCTTCTGTCTCCTTGAACCCCAGTCGGCCTCAGCAGATGGCCGCTCACACTGAGCCTGGTTCTGGAGGTTTCTTCCTGTTAAAAGGGAGTTTTCCTCTCCACTGTCGCTACACGCATGCTTAGTGTGAGGGATTGTTTCGAGTCAATGAGTCAATGCAATCATTTTGTCAATTCCATCAAGCTATTCCGATACAATACTTCAATTAGAAAAGCTGATGGAAATGCAGTTACTGATAGTTTACCTCCGTTTAAATCAAGGCTAAAAACTTTTTTTCTTCGTCTTTAATTTTTTGTATAGCTAAATATATTTATTGTAAGGTGTCTTAAGGTTCTTTAAATAAAATAAATTATTAGTTTATTCTAATAAAACTACATAATGGAAACATCATGATTTAAACAGCATTTCCAGTACTGCAATGATTTGATGGTAGCTGTGAATTATCTGATCATTCGATCATTTTGGTTTGGGCCTTGCCTTACAGGCCGAACAAAACCTCTCAAAATTAGGATCACTACAATTTTTAAAGTGACCAAACTACATTTTGGAAATAAATAAAGCTAGAAATTGACACAGAATTGTGTTTACTTGTATATTAATTCACAGACAGCTTGTACCATCCCCAGCTTTACCTGATTTGCCTCTATAAAGCCAGAACGAGCCATTATTTGACAAACAAAATGCTTGTTACTGATGACAAATCCAAACCGGCAGCCCTGTACATAACACACTTTCTTCAAAATATTCATTTTTTTTAAGTACTTTGCAGTTCTGAGGTGTTTTTCACAAAAACATTTAGCATGATTTGTTGGTTTTATTGCTGTTCCATTTTCTCGTTTAAGTCATTGTTGGTGATTTCATTTCAGCACCTCTCTTCTCCAACAGTTTTATACGTATTTGTTCTTTTTTGGTTTTGTTAAATACATGTGTTTTCAATTTGCTTCTCTCTCTCATGTTCGTTTTTTTGTTGTTTTTTTAAATCCCTTAATTTTATTGTAATTATACCCTGTTTTTAGAATCACTTCCAATTTTTGTTTCTCTTTGTCACTTTTTACTGTCATTTTCATTAGTCGGCTTTCTTCGAATTCCTGAGCCCAACATGAAGCAATACTTGGGCTAAAAGGACTGGTCTTATGTTTTATTATGAAAAAAAACTTTACAAACACACACGCTTAATTGCCATCATAGTGGGTCCAGAAGCAGCAATAGCCCTGCAATAAATCCAGGTTTTATGAAGGACATAATGTTCACTTTTAGATTTATGATACGACTTTATAGCAACTGTAGAGGCTGTTGTGTTGCTTTGCTGCATTTAAAGAAATCCACACAGTCATAGTTGTGCATAATATTCAGTCTGTCCTCCAACTTTAACTGCTTGGACAAAATATTCAACAAACATCCAGCCTCCAAATTTTCTGAGTGGCTGACTCAAAGAGTGAACATCATAATATGAGGATTTGTATGCTGTGTATGCTAAGACATATTTCTTTTGTCATCAGATAATGTCTCTAAAGTCAAACTCAGATTGATTATGTAATGGCACAATAATGTAATCCACACCAGCAAACTGAAATCCTGAAAAATACCCAAAAAATATGAAATAAGCTCTGCACTTAAAACCAATTGCAAGACAGTCAAATGAGCTCATAAAGGTTTGATAATGAATCTGTGGTGCTGGAAGTTTTATCAAAAACTTTTGTTTCTTTTTGATAAAGCTTATAGTTAGAGTGCTTCAAGTTATCTCTATAGTTATGCTGCTATAGGCTTAGACTGCAGGAGGGCATAGAGACAACTTTTACTCTCTCTGCCTCAATCTATATCTATTCTCCAGTTCTGCACTATTTGTTTGTCAAACCACTATTTTCTCTCTAATCTGGTCTGGTTCTGTTTATCTGACACCACCCTGGAGGAATACATCAGCTGGGCTGTTGCTAACGACAACCTCCATTATAGATAACCAACGTCACAATTGAATTTCTCCACTGTGAGATCAATAAAGTTCGATTCTATTCTATATAGTTGGGCCTGTTTTTTGTTGTTGTTTTTTTCCATGTTTAGTCCTGTTTCTATGGGCTTTGCTTTTTCTGTGACTAGCAGTATCTGCTAAACTGTTTCTTTCCTTGACAAAACCATCTGTGGAGCTATATTAATGTTACCTTTCCAAAAATTAAAAGTATTTATGTTCTTCTTGTATTTCTGCCTGTCTCCCTGAACCCCAGTCTGATTCTGCTATAGGTTTCTTCCTGTTAAAAGGGAGTTTTTCCTCTCCACTGTCGCTACAAGCATGCTTAGTGTGAGGGGTTGTATTTGAGTCAATGAGTCAGTGCAATCAGCTGGTTTTCCTTAGATAGAAAACTTTGAACCAATCTGAGTGCATCATCTGGTTGAACTGTCTCTGTAAAGCGCCTTGAGACGACATGTGTTGTGAATTGGCGCTATATAAATAAACGGAATTGAAATAAAACAGCCTTTTTGTATTTCTTCAAGTTATTTATGGTAAGTACTTGCTTTTCTTTATAAACTAAAACATTTAAGTTTGACACAAGCAGGAGAAATCTTTAAAAAAGGGCTCAGTTTTCTTTCCAGCCCTGGATGTCGAATCTAGAGAGAACAATAAGCCCATAATCCAATATTTGATTGGTTAGTCTGTCGAGGATCCGATGCTGTGCCCCTGGACCACAGTTTGGCAGCCCAGCGGCCTGACGAAGCACTGCGTGACTGTAGCTTTTACATGAGGAGGCCTGCCGTCCAAGAATTTGGTTGACTCTGGCACTCAGCAAAACAACAGATTTCTCGCTGTCATGCACAGACCAGCTGTAGCGCTCCTAACTTACAAGAGAACCTGAAATGTTTGGAGGAGTCAAATCAGGCCAGATGTCTGCTCCCCAGCTTCCTCTGCAATCAATCCTTCTGGTAGTTTTTGATATGACCCGAGCAATAGATGAACTCATTCACCTGGATTTCTCTTTAAAAGCTCAGAATTCCACCCCCTGTGGAGAGAATATTAGCTGCATCATTAAGGGCAGGACGCGCTGATATGAAGCACTTTTGACTTTCGCCCACCCGTGCACTCCATGCTGTTGTGGTAATGTTTTAGTATCAGGCTAAATTGCTTATTTCCTCCCCCCCCCCAAAAAAAAAAGAAGAAAAAAAAAACATAAAAAGCGATTGACATCAATTCAGAGGATGCAATCAGTCTGACTCACAGATTTTTCAATGCTGAGTTTTTAGGCTCATTAATTCCACCAAAGCCAGCCAAACACACACTGAGAGAGAGAGAAAAAATGCAGCATTTCCTTGCTTGAAACTGTTCCTGGGCAGTTGATGGAGGCCTAGGCAACGGTTATTTAGATAATCAAAAACATTAAAAATAAAGAAGAAAAAAAAAAGCACAAAAGAAACACTTTCCACATGGAGAAAGATAATAAAACTGCAAAACGCACGGCCTAGCGTGGGCATGTGGGAGGGGAAACTGGTGCCAGATCGCAGTCATAAAGCAGAATTAATGATGTACAGTATGCTTCACCATTAACTGGGTTTTATGTGCCCTCAATGGGAGCTATTTCTTTCTCTTTCAGGGGAGGGAAATTACACATTCAGACAAATCTTCATCCCCCTTCCCAAGAGAGGAAAAAATCATCAATCCTATAAAGCTTGATGCTTCTCAGAAAACATGAACTGCTGATTAACAGGATGATATTAGATGCTCTGGTGATACCCAACCAATCTGGATTCTTCTATAACAGGGGTCTACTATCAGAGATGGGAAGTAACGAAGTACAAATACTTTGTTACTGTACTGTAGATTTTTCTGATATTT
>NW_015150548.1:396592-398005 GCF_000732505.1 Cyprinodon variegatus
TCCACTATAGAGTAAATGTTGTTATGCTTTTGTGACAAGCGAATAGCATATTGTGTTAATTAAAAGTTGAAAAATAATTGAATCCATGACAATGGAGTTGAAAATTTTTTTTGGTTTTCTCAGAATTTTCTTTCAATTAATTTTTTTTTTTACACATTTCTTCTTTTGCAAATTGGGTTTTATTTTTTTAGATTTTCAAATGCTTTTTTCCAAAAATGCATTATTTTCCAAGTACGTTTTCCTGATCACATTAGGTGCTTCGCCTGGCCTGGAAGGTGGTGAAGCTGGACAGAGATGTCTGCAGCTGAACCAGATGGCTGGTGTTTGCATTATGCAACCTATCAAATATACATAATAAAACACATATAAAAGGAAATTTCCTTTGTCTCACAGTTATTAGTTATGTCACTCAATAATAACTGGTATAATTCATCTAATTTATTGTTATAAGCCTACCCACAATCAGCAATGATTTATATTATTAAGGCTTCATGTTAAAAAAAAAGTATTAAAAAGCCAGCCAAGCCTGGTTTTGCATATTTTTATTTGAGGATTGTTCTGCATGTTTTACATTCATAACAACAAAAAGCTTCTGAAGACAATCATAAACAAATATTTGCAATAAATGTGCCAGAGTACTTGTTCACTTGAAAACTGGATGTTATGAAAAACTTTCTATGCAAGAAAATGTTTCCATTTTTTCAAGAAGCATATATGTATATCTTTTTTTTTCTAGAAAAAAAGTGTATGTACAATTCCTCATAAAAGATGTTGACATTTGTGGAAAACAGTTCATAAAAAGGATATTTTTTCCAAATTGATGACAAGACATAAAAAATATGACCCCATCAATCAGTGCTACTTCAAATTCCTTTATTTTATTGGAGAACAGCCGACATGTTGTGAAACTGAAACTATCTACCCATGGGCGGTTCTAGACAGAGGCCAACGGGGGCCAGGGCCCCTGTAGATCAAGTCCTGGCCCCTGTTATAGCCCCTGTACTGAAGACATAATACTCAAAGAAATTCTAATGATGATATGCGCTGAAACAGACATGGTTACTGATAGATCCTTTGGATCTATTTTATTTTTTTCTCTACAAATTCTGTTTTATTAACTGTTTAAAAAGATAGCATAAGTGGGATTGAGGTAGGATCCCAGTTTTCATCTGCTAAATGTTTTTTTCCAAAACAAATGTAAAAAAAAATACTCTTTTTACAGCTAATTTTAACCCCTTGAACCCTACGGACCCACCGGTGGGTCCAGCTGCTACGTGACCTTGTAATTTTAAAAAACCCCCAGTATTGATGTAAAAAACACATTTGGCACAGTTTGGTGACATTTTTGGATAAATGTGCCAAAATGGCCTCTCCGCCTAAGAAATTTCTCACTAATACCATTCTAAAATAAAT